>NC_041222.1:95134022-95227998 GCF_002837175.3 Physeter macrocephalus | reverse complement strand
CATGTGGGATCTTCCCGGACTGGGGCACGAACCCGTGTCCCCTGCATCAGCAGGCGGACTCTCAACCACTGCGCCACCAGGGAAGCCCCAGATACAATTTTTAAAGCTTACACTCTATTTACAGTTATTACAAAATATTCACTATATTCCCCATGTTGACTAGCCAGTGTTTTTTTTTTTTAAAGAAGAGAGACTAGTGGCAAGTGGAAGGAGGGTTTGGAAACTCAGAGCCCCTTAGAGGTGGGGCAATTCTGTTACTGTTACGACGAGGATCTACTTATTGGTAAACTCAGGGTTTTGGTTTTTTTTTTTTTTTTTTTTTCCAACCATGCCATGCCGGATCTTAGTTCCCCAGCCAGGGATCAAACCCAGGTCCCCTGTAGTGGAAGCGCAGAGTCCTAACCACTGGACAGCCAGGGAATTCCCAACTAGCCAGTGAAGACATTGAAGGTCACTGGAAAGTAAAACTGACTTTGGACGAGGTATTTAGAAGAGGAAGAGGTAACACAGTGTGCCATTATCAGTTACCTGTGCTCTTTTCCAGACCAGCTTAACATGTTTTGACTTTTTCATGTATTTGGCAAGCAGCAGGGTAAATGAACTGTGCCTGGAATTTAGAGAAACACAGTCTGGTGTTAAAATCCTGGCTCCACTTACCTTGAAAACTTGGCTAAGCTACCTAACATCTCAGCCTCAGTTCCTTATCCATTAAATGGCAAAAAAATACCACTTACCCTACAGAGTTGTTGTGAGAATTCAGTGAGATAATTCCTGTCAGCCCCTTGGTCTGGTACCTTCTCTGGCAGGTGCTTGGTCAATGTTAGCCTTCCTCTCCCCCTCTTTTGGAAATAGGGTCTGGAGGAAACTGACTGATAATTGGGAAATCAAAGAAGTATGCCAGCGAAAGAGGTGCTGTCAATGGTGGTACTAAGCATACTGTTTGGGTGATTTCATTCATTATAGAATCATCAAGTCTTTACACATCAGAGCTGGGAGACAATTAATCTAGTCCACTTTACAGACGTTAGACTAGCACCTAAAGTGACCTCTTATACTGTCAGTGTCCTCTTCATTTACTGTGCGGACGCAAAATGAGTACTGCAGTCCTTGCCATTGGGGAGGGCTCCCCCAGCTTTCCCGTAACATCTCAGGAGCTTGGCACTTGCAACCAGACTTTCTCAGTAGTGAGAGTCAAGTGTATTTGTTGGAGTGAGCAGTGGGTTTGGGGTCAGAAGATCTGGGTTAGTGTCTTGCCCCTGCCACATGGTTGATGTATGTTTTTGAATTAGTCACTGCACCTCTCAGAGCATATTTTTGTCATCTGTAAAATAGGTGTTCTGAGAACATTCCCTATATACTTATCTTGACAAGGTATTGTGAGGACTAAAAGAAATAAGGGATGGAAAGGTTTGTAGACTGGAGGCATCATGCCATTGCTATCATCCCTGTAGCTTACTATCTTCAAGGAGAAGGCATCAGCTTTTATCACATAGGGTCTGGGATGGTGAGATGCTAGGCATTTTATAATCTTCTAGGTGTGATCTAGGGCAGATGGTGTTCTTGGCACCTTTAAAAAAATTATTTTATTGAAGTATAGTAGATTTACAAAGTTGTGTTAATTTCTGCTGTACAACAAAGTGATTCAGTTATACATATATATACATTCTTTTTCATATTCTTTTCCATTATGTTTTATCACAGGATATTGAATGTAGTTCCTTGTGCTTTACAGCAGGACCTTGTTGTTTATCCATACCATATATAATGGTTTGCATCTGCTAATCCCAAACTCTCAGTCCTTCCCTTCCCCACTCTCCCTCCACTTTGGCAGCCACAAGTCTGTTTTCTCTGTCTGTCTTGGCACCTTGTATGAATTGACTTTTCTAATCTAATCACACCAGTAGGCAGCTACTTGCTCAATTAGAAGGGCAACACTGATTCTCAGGACAATGCTTACTCTGTTACAAACTCAAGCATGTTTAGCGGTTATAGTCACCACTTATCAGGCCTTTAACATGTGAGAGACATGGTGTCAATCACTTGATTTACATTATTTCATAGAGGACTACTACGTGAATGATTCCAGGTCCACGTGAATGGTCTCCTCTGGAGTTGTGCAGTGGACAACCTGCTTGGCTGTCCATGGTAGACCTGCTCACAAAATCCCTATGAAGTATATTTGCACAGACTTTTTGAATAACCCCAGTTTTCCTAATTTACGGATGAAAAAATACGAGATTTGGAAAAATTAAGGAACATTTTCAAATAATAAAGTCAACGAGTGGTAAAGTCAGAATTCTAGTCTGTGCTTTTCTCATATGCTATATGTTATTTCATGAGTTTAATGAAATTCCAATGTCCTCCACCAAAAAAACCACTAGGAGCACACCTGTAGTTGAACAAGTTGAGATGTTTGATATTTTGTGGCTTGGATAATATTCTCATATTGTTTGTATTCAGACATGACTATGGAATGGTCTTGTTTTGGTCTTGGTCCATTGCAGTTCCAGAGTGGCCTTGCCTCATGTTGATGTTTGGAGAAATTGTTCATGTCCAACAGGAGAACACCCAGGCCAGCTTCCAGTGCTCTTTTCTTCCTCAGGGTAAAAGGTCTGGAGAGTGCTGGTGTATATACCATTTGATAAGTGCTTTAAGCCTTCACTGTGTAGCTCAAAACTGAGGTCCAACATTTTGTGATGAAAGAAGTAGAAGGAAATAGAATATGCAGAGGCCATGTGGAGCCATCACCATGTACCTTATACTAAGTGAATGATTGCTGGTTGTGGGAATTTTATTTCATTTTATTTTTAAAAATTTATTTATTCATTTATTTATTTTTGGCTGTGTTGGGTCTTCATTGCTGCACTTAGTTGCAGTGAGCGGGGGCTCCTCTTCGTTGTGGTGCACAGGCTTCTCATTGCGGTGGCTTCTCTTGTTGCGGAGCACGGGCTCTAGGCGCGCGGGCTTCAGTAGTTGTGGCACATGGGCTTAGTTGCTCCGCGGCATGTGGGATCTTCCTGGACCAGGGCTCGAACCTGTGTCCCCTGCGTTGGCAGACGGATTCTTAACCACTGTGCCACCACAGAAGCCCCTTCATTTTATTTTTAATTTAATTTAATTTATTTTTTTTGGCCGTGCTGCATGGCTTGCAGGATCTTAGTTCCCCAACCAGAGATTGAACCTGTGTTCCCTGCAGTGGAAGTGCAGAGTCTTAACAACTGGACCACCAGGGAATTCCCCTGGTTTTAGGTATTTTAAAAGTAGTTTTGTATAGTTTATTATAACTAATACTTTTTCTCAGAGTACAATTTTCTGGTCCAGATGGCAGTTCCTATGATAAGGTGCTGTTTTATCTCTCTTGAATGATTCAACTCAGCCTTGATGGGAGAAGGTAGCATGACATGGTGGGAAAACATGTATGATGGGTCATGCAGACATAGGGTTGAGGTCCACCCATAATACAGGGGGATTTTACTGGATCAAGGAAATATGGGGGAGTGCTCCAGCCAACTTGATTGTAGAAGATCAAGAATATATGACACTTCCATGCAGAGAGGTTGACAAAACAAGAACTTTTGAGCAGAGAAGCACATTCTAGTGATATACAAGTGTGGGTAAAATGGTTTTCAAAGTACGGTCATTGTGAAAGATAAAATACCTGTAAAAGAAATGTGAGCCATCTGAGCAAGGGTCTGCCCTATTATGTTAGGGGTTAGGGATGAGGCAATGAGAAATTTTTAAAGACGAGGTTGCCAACAAACTACGGGCTTAATTTGTCTGTGGTTTCAGGATAGCTTGTCTTAGGAAAGTGGAAGCAGGCAAGCATCGGCTGTAAAATAAATTAAGTGAATTTAGTGAAGTCCCAAAATGTTCCTAAAATGTGGCAGCCAGACTGGAATGTATTTCCCTAGGACCACACTCTAAAATAGTTATCTAGTCTGCCTACTGTGGACACTAAATCCTTACTGCAATTGTCAGGACTCACCTTGCTCTAAAATATAATTATAACAGTAGTCGAACGTTTTTTAAAAAATTCAGAAGTTTAGAAATATGACAGAGGACACCATAGGATAAGTTAACAGGTAGATGACAGACTGGGAGAAAATGTTCACAATGTAAAAGTGACAAGGCGTTAATATCTAGAAATATAAAGGAACTCCAGACAAATCAGTAAGAAAAAGACAGATACTCCTAGAAAAATGGGTGGTTTAAAGAAGACCAGGCAATTCAAAGAAGAACAAATATGAATTGGATAACACGCGCAGGAAGAAAAGATCAACCTTATTTGTAATCAGGTCACTGCAAATTGAAATGATAAGATACTGCCCAACATGCATAAGTTAGGCAAAAAGGGACTAATTGCAGAAGAGAAAGCGTTGATGAGGGTGTAGGGAAACTGGAAGCACTTGTAGCGGGAATGCAAATTGATGCAGCCATTTAGAAGGTGCTCCGGCAGGACTCACTGAAGTGAAGTAGGCATATGCCTGAATATCCAAAATCCCATTTCTGGGTATTTGCTCCAGAAAAACTCACGTGTTCATAGGGCACCTGTATGAGAGCATCTGTGGAAGTGGGGTAATCTGATTGTCTATCGCTAGTGGGATGGATAAGTGAAAAGAGGAAATGCCTTCTGTGGAATATCATGCAGCACTCAAGAGGCAGTAAAATAATGATATATATGGTTACATGCAAAGATGTTAAAAACATAGTGCTTAGTAAAAAAAAACACAAAAAACTGGAAAAAGCAGAACAGGATATAAAGCATAATACCATTTTAAAATTAAACACACATATATATATATATATATATATATACACACACACATACATACACACAGAACTACTTTTTTACAATGACATAAGCATTGTAGAATATGTATCAAATTCATTAAAGTGGGTGCCTGTAGGAGGGAGGCAGGATCCTGAGAGCAGGGCTGGGGATGAAAGAGAAAAATAAAACACAATAAAATAGCATGGCCCAGTGGTTATGTCAATTGTCTGTATTGGAAGTCCCTCCCTCCTCAATTAAAGATGGCAGTTGTTCATTGAGGTTGAATGCTTACATAGTATGAAAAAATTACCATATCCCATTTATTCTGCTGCCACCTTTAGTGCAAGTAAATATTCAACAAACAACATAGATGGATATATAAGAAACAGACCAAGTTACCTTTAAGTAATAATTGAATGTGCTAAATCAGGTCTGATTCAAGGCCTCATTGGACCACATTGTTCCTGCTTTGCTGTCTGTGTTCTGTTGATTCTTCTTCTGTGTTCTTTTTTTTTTTTAAATAAATTTATTTATTTACGGCTGCATCGGGTCTTCGTTGTTGCGCGCTGACTTTCTCTAGTTGCGACGAGCGGGGCCTACTCTACTTTGCGGTGTGTGGACTTCTCATTGCGGTGGCTGCTCTTGTTGCAGAGCTTGGGCTCTAGGCGCACGGGCTTCAGTAGTTGTGGCACGCGGGCTCAGTAGTTGTGGCTTGCGGGGTCTAGAGCGCAGGCTCAATAGTTGTGGCCCACGGGCTTAGTTGCTCTGGGGGCATGTGGGATCTTCCCGGACCAGGGCTCAAACCTGTGTCTCCTGCATTGGCAGGCAGATTCTCAACCACTGTGCCACCAGTGAAGTCCCTTCTTCTGTGTTCTCATTTGCTCTTTTGTTACATCTGTCCTGAGCTTGGGATGGTTGCAGAGAGTGTCTGGTCTGAAATTGCTCAGAGTTCAATATGTATATAGGATCTGTGTCCACTCTATTTTGAAAGAGGCTTACTTCTTCCCGTATGTTCTGCCACCAGTGATCACATAAACAAGAAAGGCACCCCCGTATCGTCCAGCACTGTGGGTCTTTTCTGTTAAGAGTGAATTACTGAAGCTAGTTCCTACTGAAGGTTTAGTGCCTATTTTTTCCAGGAAGAGTGCCTTCTAGATGGGGTCTGAATAAAAAGCTCCCTATTCATGTAGATGTTCTTAGATTATTCTATTCTCTGTGATTATTCTCAAATACTACTGCTGGCTATGGCATCTGGGATTACAGTGCTTAACATGTTCTGTTTGTTATCACTTGAGTTATTGCTCTCATAAAATAGAAAACATTCCTGTCTTCTAGGTCCTCAGCTATCTGCAGAGAATGAGGTAAGTGAGAAAGTCCCGAGCTTCTTTGGATTAGTTTTAGTTTACCTGATCAACCTTTTAGCATAGATCTCAATAAGGGTAGGGAGGTAGCTTAGGGGCACTAACTAACCATGTGATCTTAAGTGAATTACTTACTCTCTCAGAGTGCAGGTGACTTATCAATAAAATTGGAAAATGTACAGCCTATGAAGGACTTGAGTGAGGATTACAGCTAACATATGCAACACACTTATTACATAGTAGGCCCTCAGTAAATGCTGGCCAGTATTGTTATGGACCAAAACCATGTTTGGCTTTCCATAACCTGACTAAATTAGATCCATCTGTGGAGTGATGCATTTCCTGACAAAAATCCAGAAAATGCAATACCTGAGTCATTTTTTTCCCCACCCACTCTGCTGGTGAGTTTCTTTCCATGATTATTCTTTTTAGCTCCTAGGGAAAGGCCTATCATTACCATGGGAAGTGGTGATTTATTCCTGCCTCAAGAAATAGCATCACATTTTTTTTTCTCAAGTTGTCATGTGTGTCAGACTTTAATAACTTTACCTCTGGGGTGAAAACTTTGCTTGTGAGGGAGGAGTTCCCTGCTACTCATCTCTATTGTTTCTTCAACTCCCAGCATTGTACTTCTTACTTGAAATGAGGGGGAGGTTGACACTTGCACTCTAGACTGAATTGCAAGACTCCACAGAAGAGTAACCCCCATAATCTGGAATGCAAAGGCAGTAAAGATTTCAATGATAATATAACATAATGACTACGCAAAAACAGCCACTGGTAACTTAGTGGAGGCGTGGCAGTATTTCAGTGTCCTGTATCCAGAGGCCATTCATGTGACAATTTCAATTAGTGCTTTTTTTGGTAGATAGAAAGAGTATATAATTTGCAACATGAAAAGAATAATTCTCCATTTGTATCCTGTTCTTGTGTTTTTTTTTTTTTTTTTTTTTTTTACATCTCACTCTCCCCTTTTTTCTTATTAAATTTGTAATCTTTGTTATATGCAAGTTTTGTAGAATACAGGAGGGAAATTCATGATTTGCCTTACTGGCCTGCCTAGAGCCACCTCTTTGGGGACAGGCCCCTCTCTCCAGTGTTGTCCTCTCTCTCCATGTGGACCCCTTCAGCCACTCACAGAGTGTGCCTTATTCCTAGTACAGCCCCCATGTTCATGATACAGAACATCTCTGAAATAGGAAGCAGGGACTGACTCCCAGTTCCAGGCCTGCCATTTCCTCACAGATACACGATATGATGCTAATGGCCTGTTTCTTTATTCAGGCTGTTATTTACTGCAGTCTGCATTGCCTTAGCACGTGGGGATGAGGGAATCATGCAGGGGCAGGGAGGGGGAATAGCTAGTAAGAAATACGGTTAGTGGTGAGTTAAATCTGTACCAAGACCAAGGAAACATGGACAATCCAGAAGAGAAATAACAGCAGGCAGGTAACTTGCACCTCAGGTCTCTGAGAAATTCATGGCTAATTGTTCTGGGGCAGCCTTCTTAGGATTTATAAGTCCCTTAATAAACCCATACCCCAGCTTCCTGAGAAGAGGCATCTAGCTTCTCAAGCCTGCTAAACATGGGAGAAAATAGAAATGTATGCAAGTCGGTTGCCTTGACTTTCTAATGTGCCAGCTGTAGTCATTGAGTGCTGTTGGAAGAAGAGAGAGAGCAATTTAGAGAGAGACTTGCACCTAACTACCAGCTTCGTTAATACGGAATGACTGCGGCACTAAAAAGATTGATTTCTTCCTCAATTTGCTAGTGTGTATTGTTGCTCCCTCTTCTCCAATCTTAGGCTTGGGCTTCAAGGGTAAGGTGAGTGTCACTGTCACAAGGGGGTCACTCCACTGTGCCCTCAGAGGCCCGAGGCTGTCCGTCTCTCCTGGAGATCTGCATCTCTTTCTGCCCCTTTTTGGCTAATGGGCCTGCTGCCCTCATTTGTGTGTTTCCCAATCTGATTCTATCACCTAGATCTCTGGATTCACTTGCCTTGCTTCTTGATTCCTGTGTCTTTCTGTTACCGATGCAGCCACCTTGGTGTTGTGACCATCAGTGTCAGACCTTAGCCTGATGAAATGTTCAGAGGACATGGAGGTTCCTCCTTGATAGGACATGTCATTACATGACTGCCCCTGAGAACTCACAAATGATCTTGGCACATGAGAACATGTTCTAGAAGGACTGACCTTGAGTCCAGTTGTAAGTCAGTGACAGTCACCATTGTACTTTACCATGCATGCTTCCTGTCAGTCTCTTTCAACCTTACACTTTCCCACCAAGCTTCTAGACTTTTTCTGATTCATCTTTCATTCTTTTACATTTTTTTAAATGGGCTTTTTTAGAGCAATTTTAGGGTTTTTAGACCAATTTTAGCAAAACCGAGCAGAAGATACAGAAAATTGCCACAAACCTCTGTCCCCCATTGTCAACATCCCCCACCAGGGTGGTACATTTGTTATAACTGATGAACCGGCACTGACACATCCTAATCACCCAACGTCCATAGTTTACATCAGGGTTCACTCTTGGTGTTTATATTCTATGTGTTTTGACAAATGTAAAATGACATGTATCCATTGTTACAGTATCATACAGAGTGGTTTCACTGTCCTAAAAATCCTCTGTGTTTCACCTGTTTATCCCTACCTCCCCTAACCCCTGATAACCACTGATCTTTTTCTCTCTCCATAGTTTTGCCTTTTCCAGAATGTCATATAGTTGGAATTGTATGGTATGTAGCCTTTTCAGATTGGCTTCTTTCACTTAGTAATATGCATTTAATATCCTTCCATGTCTTTTCATGGCTTGATAGCTCATTAATTTTTAATGCTGAATAATATTCAATTTTCTGGATGTACCACAGTTAATTGATCCATTTACTTACTGAAAGTTACTCATGGTTGCTTCCAAATTGAATAAATCATCAATAAAGCTGCTATAAATGACTGTGTGCATGTTTTTGTGTGGACATAAGTTTTCGACTCTTTTGGGTAAATACTAGAGAGAGTGGTTGGTGGGTTGTATGGTAAGAGTAAGTTTAGTTTTGTAAGAAGCTGCCGAACTGTTTTCCAAAGTGGCTGTTCTGTTTTGCATTCCCACCAGTTCCTGTTGTTCCACATTCTCGTCAGCATTTGATGTTGTCAGTGCTCTGGATTTTGGTCACTCTAATATGTCTATAGTGGTATCTCATTTTAATTTGCATTTCCCCAGTGACGTATGATGTGGATCATCTTTTCATATGCTTATTTGACATGTTTATATTGAATCATCTTTATGTCATGTTTTCCATTTGTTCAGGGTTCTATTAAGGAACTGAAGGTCGAAATCTTGCCCATTCCTTAAGGCTAAGCTCAGATTTCAATACTTCTGTGACTTTATCTTTCTCTGGTTGCCTGGTGCCTGTGCAATTTGGTTAACCCATGCTCTCATTTTACAAATATCTATCTATCTATCTATCTATCTGGACATTTCAAGTCCCTACTCTGCACCAGGCAATGTTAGAGGCACTGGGAATAGAGAGGTGGATAAAATGGTCAAACTTGCAAGCTGGTGGGGAGAGACAGACAATCAAACAGAAATGGGATAATATAACATATTATAAATACGACTATAAATAACAATGAGGATGTCGTAGAGAGTGAGATTATTTTAGGATGGGACTTCTCAAAATAGGTGACATTTGAACTGAGTCCTGAGAAACGATAAGAAAACGGCCATGAGAAGCTCTCGGGGCAGAAGAAACAAGTGCAAAGATCCTTAGGTTGTTATGAACCTGTTGTGTCCAAAGATGGGAAAGAATTCCAATGTACTTATGGATGGAGCCCAGCAAGGGGAGGCATACTAGAATGAGGAGAGGTTATAGGTTTGGGCAAGGACCAGCTTCAGTGGTGCCTTTTATGCCAGGGTAAGAATTTTAGAGGGATTAAAGCAGGGAATCGATTGATCCACTTGGCATTTGTAGAAGATCAGTCTGTTTGCTGCATGAAAAATAGGCTGCAGAGATAGAAGAGTAGAAGTGGGAACGCCAACTGGGAGGCCGTTGCAGTACATGGTCAGGGTGAAGGATGCTGGTGCCTTGGTCTAAGGTATTATCCATGGAGAGAAGGGGATACCTTCTAGGATATGTTTCAGAGATAGATGTGAGAGGATTTGATGACAGATTAGATATGGAGAATAGGGGAAGGAAGGATCAAGGGTGACTCCTAGGTGCAGAGCTTGAGCACTTGGGTCAAAGGAGGAGGAGAATCAAGAGTTCTGCTTGGCCACTGTGGTGGACATTGGCCATTCTTTTCAGCGGCTCACTACCATTGAACAGCCTTCCTATATTTTAGGATGTCCTCTACTTATAAATCCATGTTTCTCTAAGACACATCAGAAGCTTGCTTAACCAGTAGCTCTTGTGGCTTGGTTGCAGCTTGTGACAATGGCTCAATTAGACACACTTATGAGACTACAAATTGGCATTCATTCTGGCCATGGAGTGAGCAGCCTTATCCAATTTTTAGAGGCAGCAGAAGCAGAGGTGCCATGGGTCAACAATGTGGGTCTGGCATCTGTGCCCAGCCCTGGTCGTGGAAGCAACTCCCTTGGGCATTTCCACAGTGTGATCTGGGGGTTGTCCCCAGCTGTTAGCCCTCACGTCTGATTCTCTTGGTTCTCCTAGGAATTTTGTCACCTAATACCCTTTCAAATACTATATATATCTAAATCAGAATAAGGTTTTGTTTACTTTTAATAAAACCTTGAGTAGGACTGCCAGGTTGAGTTTGAGAAACTTGTCAGATAGGTAAAGGGAGATCTCAAGGGGGCAGTTGGAAATACTGGTGTTCAGTGGAGAGGTCAGAGCTAGGGTTATATAACTGAGAGACAATGGCTTAGAGATGGTATTTGAAGTCACAGACAGAGCACCAAGGGAGTACCTGCTTATAGAGGAGAGAACCCATCCCGGGGGTGCTACCACACGAGTGCACACAAGAGCTGGAGCCCAGAGTTACCTGTGAGACAGGACTCTCAGGAGGGAGAGCTACCAGGAAAGTCAAGGGGGGCAGGTTCAGGACGAAGGGAATGGCCAATTTGTCAAATTCAACCAGGAAGCATTGGCTGCTATTGCTGATTATATTTTTAGGCAGAGTGTTAACAATTTCTAAGGCAGTAAGGTAGAATATGGGTTTAGAGTCGGTCAAACCTGGGTATGAGGGACTTTCCTGGAAGTCCAGTGGTTAAGACTTCATCTTCCAATGCAGGGGGTGCAGGTTCGATCCTTGGTCGGGGAGCTAAGATCCCACATGCCTCACGGCCAAGAAACCAAAACATAAAACAGAAGCAATATTGTAACAAATTCAATAAAGACTTTAAAAGTGGTCCACATCAAAAAATCTAAAAAAAAACCCGAAACAAACAAACAAACAAAAAACCCCTGGGTATGAGCCATAGCTCTCTAATTTACAAACAGCATGACTTGTATGAGCTCCTTGGCCTCTGTAAGACTGAGCATTTACATCTGAAAATGAAAATAATAATTTTCATCTCAAAAATTGATGAGATTAAAATTATTATGGTTTAGATTATGTCTCTGAAAAAAGAAGTGTTGATGTCCTAATCCTGGGACCTGTGAATGTGATCTTATCTGAAAACAGGGTCTTTGCAGATCTGATCAAGTTAACGTCATTATGGTAGGCCCTAATATAATTATGACTGGTGTCCTTACAAGAAGAGAGAAACATGGACACAGACACACAGAATACCACATGAAGACAGAGACACACAGATACCGAGAGAAGGCCATGTGAAGATTTAGGCAGCTTGGAATGATGCTTCCACAAGCCTAGAGATGCCTGGGGCTACTAGAAGGTGAAAGGGGCAAGGATAGATCCTCCCCTAGGAGTTTCAGAGGGAGCATGGCCCTGCCAACACCTTGATTTTGGACTTCCAGCCTCCAGAATTGGGAGAGAATAAGTTTTTGTTGTTTTAAGTCACCCAGTATGCAGTACTTTGTTTAGATGGCCAAAGGATACTAATACAGATTTTGGTACTGAGAAGTGTGATGTTGCTATAACACATACACAGAAAAGGTGGAAGTGGCTTTGGAACTGGGTAATGGGTATAGGCTGGAAGAATTTTGAGGCATTTGATAGTAAAAATCTAGATTGCCTTGAAGAGATTTCAGATAAAAATATGGACATCGAAGGTAGTTTTAGTGTGGGCTCAGAAAGAGGAGAGGAAAGCTATAGTGAAACTTCTATCGTCTTAGAGAACATATACGATTATGAACAGAATGTTGCTAGAAATAGGAACATTAAAGTGCTTCTGGTGAGGTCCCAGATGGAAACGAAGAACGTGTTATTGGACGCTTGAGGAAAGGAGATCCTTGATGTAAATGGGCAGAGAACTTGTCTGAATTAGGCTCTATTGTTGGGTGGAAAGCAGAACGTGTGAATGATGAATTTGGATATTAAGCTGAGGAGATTTCCAGACAGAATGCGGAAGAGGTGGTCTCGTTTGTCTTTGCTCTTTATAGTAAAAGACTAGAAAAAAAAAAGATAAATTGAGGAAGGAATTCTGCCTCAAGTCTGTAACAGAAATTCAGCTTGAGTTTCTAGCCTGGTGGCCTGCCCTACAAGTTTTAAACTTGCTAGTCACCACAGTCCTATAAGCTAATTTCTTTTCTTTTTTTTTCTCACTAAACACCAGCACAATCTATATGAGATATTTCTGAACCTGTGCCAATGAGGGAAGACAAGGCCTTCTCTCTCAGGCCTGTTACTGTAATGTGAATTAATACAAATGCAAGTCAAACTTACACACTGTTGACAAATAATTCTTATCCCCTGTTTTAGTATGATTGTCACCTTTTCCTAAGATGCTCAGCCTGCAAAGGGCTGTTGCTATAAGCATCCCTTCTCAGTGATAAGTCAATGTCTTAAAATAAATCTCTTTATTATATGCATATATAAATGTGTGTGTGCGTTATGCATACATATGTGTATATATATATAAAATAAAGAGGTTTGTTTTGTAGACATATGGTGGTATATATATATATATATATATAAACATATGTCTCATATTTTACCATATGTTATATAATAGATATGTCCTATATGTTCTTATTGGTTTTGTTCTCTGGAGAACACTGATTGATAAATTGATAGAATGTTAAATGAGACAATGCATGCGAAGCATTTAGCATGGTTCCTGTGTATTCTCAGAGCTCAACAAACGATAGTATGACTTTATTATTCAAAAGCAAAGACTGAGGAAGGGCCACCAATTTTCCAGAAAGGCTGTGGACAAATTGAACTACAGCTTGCCCTCTCAGAAACAAAACAGAGAAAACAAAGCAAAGCAAAAACACACAAAAAACTCTGCAAGGTCTATTAACCATTCTCGTCAGGGTCACACAGAGTTTTCTTCCTATAGGTCAATGATAGAAAGAAAGAAAAATCTGTGGGAGGTTGAGAAGCTTAGCAGCTCTTAGATATTGTATTTGGAAAGCTAAGTTATTATTTTACATTTCTGAAGGAATGTCAAAGCCCTTAGGATAAAAAGACCAGTAAGATAGATTAGGTTCCCGTTTTTTTTTGTTTTTTTCTGTAAATAGTTTTGTTATTTCATATAGTACTGCACTACATTAGTCTTTCTTAAGCATTTCTTTCATAAGTCTTTCTTAAACAAATTACCCTGTAATTTTAAGAAAATCTAGGTAGTAAAAGACATTCCCAGAGATATCTGCATCACCAGTATATTTATTATTCCCTGAAGTTCTAGCCAGTGCAGTAACCCAAGTAAAAGAAATGAGAACTATAAAATTTTCAGAGGGTGATGAAAGTATTATTTGCAGATATAATTTTCCTCTTAGGTCTAATGTAATCCCATTAAAACACCAAAGGAAGTTTACAAAGCTTTAAAAAAAAAAAAACCCCTAACATGCAGTTCTCAAGGTCATCTAACAGACTAAACAGATGAGAAAATAGGAGTAATGTGTGGGACGGTGTGCCTTACTAGATATTAAAATGTATCACAAAACATAATATACTAAAATAATGTGACACTGGCACAAAGAGAATCAGACACAGCTTAAACAAAATAGGATCAGGGGGCTTCCCTGGTGGCACAGTGGTTGAGAGTCCGCCTGCCGATGCAGGGGACACGGGTTCGTGCCCTGGTCCGGGAAGATCCCACATGCAGGGGAGCGGCTGGGCCCGTGAGCTATGGCCGCTGAGCCTGCGCATCCGGAGCCTGTGCTCCTCAACGAGAGAGGCCACAACAGTGAAAGGCCTGTGTACCACAAAAAACAAAAAAACAAAAACCAAAAACCAAAAACCAAAAAACAACTATGACTCAGTGGAGAAAAAAAGTTTCATCCATTCCAATGAAGATGTTTGAGCAACTTTCTTATGTCTGACACTGTGCTAAGTTTAGGAGATATAACCATGAAATATGATATGTGTTATGATCTCAAGAAGTCTCTAGGGGAAACAGACAAGATAAACTTAGAAAATTAGAATTCTGTAAGCAGTGTAATGGAGTTATCACAGGGAACGTACAAAAAGACTCTTAACCCAACCTCCAGGGTTTAGAAAGTTTTCTTTGTGGAAGGATATCTAAGCTGGGGCCTGAAGGACAAGCAGAGGTAATCAACCAAGTGAAGGGATTTTCAAGGGTGATCCAAAATGAGCTAGCAGCACGGGGAACATGACACAACTGTCCCCTACATATGAACGAGTTCTGTTTTGAGAGCGCATTCATAAGTCCAACAAAGCTAGCCTAGGTACCTAACTAACACAATCGGCTATATAGTACTGTACTGTAATAAGTTTATAATACTTTTCACACAAATAATACATAAAAAAACAAGCAAGCACAAAAAATAAAACATTTTTAATCTTACAGTACTGTACCTTGAAAAATACAGTAGTACAGTACAACAGCTGGCAAACACTGGCTGGCATCGAGTGAACAGGAGAGAAGAGTTACTGACTGGAGGAGGAAGAGCAGGTGGGAGATGGTAGAGCTGAAGGATCCTCAGCAATAGGAGACGGAGGGCAAGCTGCAATTTCACTCACGCCTGAAGTCGATGGAACGCAGGTTCGTATCTTTGAAAGTTGGCAACTTGAAGGTTCGTATGTAGGGGACTTACTGTAGTTGAATCTGGCCCAAGCTGGTTTTGGAGAAGAAGTTGGGAGAGTGTGGGAAGACAGGTTTGGAGTCTTTGGAAGGGCCACAATTAAGTTTTGTGCTCGCTAAGGAGATCCTAAAGAGGTTTCTGGAGAACTATTGGATGTAATAGGGAACACTGGGAAATGTGAGGGTAACTTCTAGGATGCTGACTTGAGTGGCAGGGAGAATAGTGATGGGGAGAAGCATGTTTGGAGAAGTAGAAGGAGGTAATGAGTTAACCTGGCTATCTGTTGAACAATTAACTGATCTTTGTGTATTTCATTACTCAATTAATGCTGCTGGTTAACTATTTAAAAGAATGTATCGAACAAATGCAAAAATGGATTCCTGATGAATTGGAAAAACAGACTAAAAAAAACTAGAACACTCTGTGAGTATTGATTTTCAGGTTCCAAAAAAATTTTAGTGAGTACAGTAAGTCCCCTAAATATGAATGCATTCCATTCCAAGAGTGAGTTTGTAAGTCCAATTTGTTTGTAAGTCCAACAAAGTTAGCCTAGGTACCCAACTTTTACAGATAGAGCCAAACACGAGAGCTAACGTACGTGATTGGACCTGCAAACTCACGTTCACGTCTTTGAAATGTCACAACTTGAAGGTTCATCTGAAGGGGACTTACTGTACAGAAGAGCTGTTTAGTTTCCACTGCAACTGTGCTGATTGTTATGGTGACCTGGTATTGTTTCCTAGGGAGTCTGGAGGGTCAGAGAGGCTTCTCAGAGAAAATGACCTTAAAACTGAGATCTGAAGGATAGAAGGTGTTAGCTGGGCTGAGTGGAGAAGAGGGTGGATCATTCCAGAAAGAGAAAACAGCATATGCAAGGGACCTGAGGTGAGAAGGAGCACTGCATATTTTAGTTCCTGAATAACATCCCAAGTAGTTAGTACCTTGACCGGGTGGGAGGTAGGGACCAAATCTTGCAGGACCTTGTGACTTCATTAAAGGATTTTTGATCTTTACCCTAAAAGCAGTGGGAAGCCAAGCTAAGGGGTAGTATAGATTCATGTTTTCAAAAGCTTACTCCTTCTGACTGAGTATAAAGAAAGGGCTCGAGGGAGCTAAGAGGGATATGGGAGGCCAGTTAGCAGCTTATTTCAGTAGTTGAGGAGACAGAACTAGGATTAGGGTAAGGACCAATGGTGAGAGCAAAGGCAGTGTTAGGGTCACTACTGGCCTTCTGGTGTGTGCAGCTGCATGGCTGGGGGTGTTATTTCCGGAGGGCAGGCACACGAGAAGGAACAGGATTTGGAAGGGATGAGTTCAATTTTTGCTTTGATGTTAAAATATCTATGTTAAAATATTGTGTGAGAAGAGGAAATGTCCACCAAATTCCCCTTCAAGGAAGGACACCTTTTCCAGCTGAGAGAAGGCAGCCGGCTGTCAGCAACTTCAGGGTCTGCCTGAGCAGTGAGAGCAGCCTCCTCAGAGGTCATGTCCTTCCTGGGGTCAGCCCCCACCAGGTGAATGAATGAGGTGGGACACTCTGATGGGCAGTACTCTTTCCAGAGCAACCTGCTGAGGTGACTGAGGGGATCCTGAATGCAGTTCAACTTCTTCCTGGGACAAGACCTCTCTCCTGTCCCTTTCCTTCACAGGATTTTGATCTCTAAAGAACATCTTACACCCCAAATGCCATCTCAGTGTGTGCTTCTGTAGACTCCAACCTGCAGCAGATAACCGGGTGGAGATGTCAAGTCAGATACACAGGTGTGATCTAGAGATGTACCTTCCTAAGTAGTCAATATACGGATGAAAATATGCGAGTAGCTGATTTTGTGTAGAAGAAAGAATGGAGAAGAGAAGCAGCTAAGGGACTGAGTCTTGACAAACTCCAACTTTTAAATGTGAGTCAGGGAAGGAGAAGCTAAAAGACTGTTCAGAAAAGTAGGAGGATACCCAGGAGTGGAGCATATCAAAAAAGACAAGAGAGCAAAGGGGTTAACTCCATAAAGTGCTGCTGAGAAGCTAGGTAAGCTAAGGTCCAAAGAATACCTATTGGAGGTCATTGGCCACCTTAGTTCAGTAGTCTGGTGGGCTGTTGAGAGCAGAATCAAGGTTTCAGTGGGTTGTGGAATGAGTGAGAAACGAGGCAAGAGAGACAGTGAGTATAGACAATTCTTTTAAAAAATGTGACTGAGAAAAGGAGAGAAGAGATAGAGGGGGAAATAAAGTTGGAGATTTTCTTGGATAGGATTTGGACCTATTTGAATGACCAGAGGGGAATCGAGTGGAGATGACAATCTAGAAGACAGAGAAGAGAGAGGAGACAATTGATAGGATACGATTCTTGAGGAAATGGGTTACAGAACAGAGAGAGAGGGTTTGACCTTAAGCAGGAAGAAGGAAGCTGGCTTTAATGGAATTGACAAGAAGAGGGGAACAGATGTAGATACATTGTACATTTGAGAGCAGGTGGTGGGAAGTTGAGAGTTCCTCTCTGATTACTTCTAGTTTCTCTGTGCAGGTAGAGGTGAGGTTGTCTGCTGAGATGGTAGGTAGTCCCTTGGTTGAAGAGAATGCAGATAGTTTAATACAATCACCATGGAGAGTGAGAAAATGAGCTGACTAAAGAAATGTAGCAGTAGTAGTATTAGTAATATTAGTAGTATTAATAGTGGCAGTAGTAGTAGTATAGTAGAAGGGTTGTAGAACAGTGTTGAGAGCCCAGTTGAAATTCTGAATACAATGCAGACTTGTTAGCCTAATGAGGTGTCTTTTGGGCATTTTGTAAATTAGGAGCATACATAGACCAAAATGTCACCATTTCCCCCTTCTGATTGTCTTAGAGAACATAGAAAACTGAGCTGAAAGTGCTTGGTCACAAAAGAAGTCAGTGTTCCTAAACATAGAAATCTGAGTTCAACTCTCACACTTTTACCCTTTGATACACCCACTTCCTAGTCTTCGGTTATTTCTTTGATAAAATTCTTCTAATACATATGTAATCTTATTTTTAGAGTAAGATTACAGTATATGAAAAATGTTGACATTACCCTTTCTCATTTAATCCTCTAACATCCTTAAGGTAATTAATACTATTCCTACTTGAGGAAATTGAGTGTTAGTGTTAGGGAATGGTCCATGGTCACACATCAAAACAGGGACATGGGTTCAGGTCTTCTCCATTCAAAGTATGTGATCTTTCACTGGTCCATGTTACTGCATCTTAGACATGGACTGGATTTGGGCTCATTTTTACTGATGTATTTAATTAAAGATAATTTAATTTCTTGTTTTGTTTTACTTCATTTATTTAACATTTTCCCCTGAGTTTCAGTTTGTGATCCATTATAATCAATTCTTTTTCCTTGGCATCCTGAGCAATGGTAGGCTTTGAAGAATAAAGGAAGTAATTGCTATAAAATAGTGAATGATAAGCCTTTTTTCCATGAAGATGTTCTTGTCTGTGCTGTGACTGCGTTATGGCTATGGTAATGTAACTGGCACAATTTCAACCGCCATAATATCTCTTCAATTTTCAGCTGCCTGAAAATTACTCAAAGTTTCAAATGCTTGATACAGTAAGATAAGGCTGTAGGGAAGAGAGATCAGTCATATGAATGAATGCTTGTCTTTGCAGGCAAGGGGAATTTCCTTGTGCCACTGAAGCTTCAGGAAGAGTTGAGGTTTCTGTAAAGGCAACAAAGAAAGATACACAGGATGACTTAAAACTGATCATTTGGAACAAATCATATCTTTCAAAGAGAGTTTTTCAAATTATTGATCTGAAGTCACTGGTTTCGAAACACAATAAAGCAGTCTTAATAGAATAGTTAGTTCATTCATTTATTCAATACACATTTATTAAGCACCTATTATGTGCCAGTGACTGTGCTTGACATTGGCAGTGAAAAGGGAAATAAGACACCATTCCCATAATCAAGGGAAGGGTCTTCTAGTGGGCTGTATAGACCCACACATAGATAATTATAATATTAGTGCCAAGATAAGATGCAACACAATAAGAGCATCTGCTCCATCGTATCACTCTATGTGTTGTAGTCTGGAAGAATATGTATTAAATAAAAACATTTAGCATTAATAAAACCCTTAAAACTCATTTCCTCCAGGGTGTGATTGAGGGAGATCTTTGCTTTTACTCTATTTCACAGAAATAATTTTTTAAGTACTGATATATTTCAATCAGATCAAGAAATGGAGAGGACAAATACTGTATGATTCCACTTTTGTGAGATACCTAGATTGGTCAAATTCATAGATGCAAAAAGTAGAATGGCAGTCACCAGGGGTTGGGGGTAGGGAGAAATGGGGAGTTGTTTTTTAGTAGGTACAGAGTTTCAGTTTTGGAAGATGAAAGGAATTCTGTGGGTGGGTGGAGGTGATGGTAGCCAACAATGTGAATGTGCTTAATGCCACTGAACTATACATTTAAAAATGATTAAGATGGTAAATTTTATGCTGTGTGTATTTCAGCACAATTAAAATAAACAGAGAAACTAATAAAAGATTATTATGTTCCTGCCACTGAATACAAGCAGATACATAGGTTGTCACATACCTTTCAGATTTCTCTCTTTTAGAAGAGATAAAACATTGAAATAAACTTAAACTGTCCCTTCTCTCTGCCTCAGACCTCCCTCTTTTTCTCCCTCTTCAGATGTAAGTACTGTCCTAAAGTTTGGGTGCATATCATTACTATGCATTTAAAAAATACTTTTGCTACTGCCAAAGCTTTCCTTCCAAGACTACTAGAAACACACCTGTAGTTGAATGCACCATGGAGAACCATGGAGTGTCTCAGAAAGGACTTGGTATAGGATTTAGGTCTGTGTAGGTGATTGAGGAAAGGGTTTAATAAAGCAGGCCTTGCTCTTGGTTGGATGCTATGAGGAAGTGAGGTTAATTCTATGATTAGATATCTTAGTAAAGTTCATCTAGAAGGAGAGAAGCCTAGAGCAACACTAAAGTTGTAATTGGTTAAGAAGCCACCGTCTCTTATACTAGCCGGGATAGGGGGATATTTGATCAGCTTTGTGGTTTAGACAATGCTCTTATTTTTGTTAGTGTTTAGATATAATGATGGAGTAGTCTTATTTTTGTTTGGACCTACCATGGCTCAGAATGTTGATGCTCTGTGAAATTGTTTACCTTCAACAGGAGAATATTATGGCCTAGCTGTGGGTGCCAGGCCAGCTCCTGGATATCAGGAGTTGTTCTCTCTTTGCCACCACATATGGGTTTGTTCATAAACAAAATACACTATTATTTTGTGGGTCTTAAAGACTCGAATGAACAGTAATATACTGCATAGATCATTCTGCATCTAGCTTTTTAACAGCGTTATAGTGTGAGATTAACCTAGGTTGATACTAGAACTAGATATACTATACTAGTAGATCTAGTTCATGTCCTTTATATGTTGTTTTGTATTCAACTGAAGGATGGTTAAGTTGCTTCTATTTTTCTTGTTAAAAATAGTAGTAATATACCTAGCATGAAGAGCTAAGTTTCTAAATACCAATCTCCAGTGAGAGCAACCATATCTCAAAAAATGATGAGACATATTGAAAGATGTAGAAGCCAGTGTGAAAGGCTCTCACTGGCAAAATCTGGGAAAATTTGAGCCATAAACTAAAAAAATGATAATAATGGATTATAATACATTAGGTTAAAAATATCCTTGAGTTCACACTTGTAAGTAATACTCAATTTTTCATCCAGTTTGTGGCTGGCCTTTTCACTTTGCTCTGGTGCTTGCAGTTGTACCTTGCATTCCAGTTTTAATGTGGGCATTTAAATCAAACTTCTCCCTTTACAGTTATGTTTTTGTGATGTAGCTAAGAAATCAGTCCTTATCCAGAGAACATAAATATATTTTCCTATGGAAGTTTTAAAGTTTTGTTCTTCACATTTAGGTCTCTAACAAATCTGTAATTTATTTTTGTGTGTGGGATGAGGAAGGGAATTTCATTATATCTTTTCTACATGATTAATCGACTGTCCCCACATTAATAACGCCACTACTATATTAAAAATAGTTTCTAGGCTCTTTACTCTGATTAACTGATATATTTGTCTCTCCATTAATTACTGTAGCTTTTTATTAAGGCCTGATATCTAGTTGGCCAAATCCCATCAACATAATTCTTCAATATTGTCTTGGCTCTTTTTAGCCCATTACTCTTTCATATAAATTTAAGTTTCCTGTTAGGTTCCATGAACAATCTTATTGGGGTTTTGGTTGGAATTGCATGAAATTGATAGATTTCAATTGTTATAGTGTCAAGTATTTTCATTCACTATTTTGGAAATCTCCCCATTTATTTAGGTCTTATTATATTTATTAAGTTATAATTTTCCCCATAAACATTTCATACATATATTTTTTAGATAGTTACAGTTTAGTATGTAAGAAACTTGGAAGTTGTCACTCTGTCTTAACAAGTAAAAAGCTGAGCAAAATGAATAGTGAGAATAGGGCAAACCATGGCCCCCAGGGAGCAACTAACAGGAGACTACAGAGAATCACAGCTTACCTGAGCAGAAGCCCACAAGCATTAACCTCTCTGGGAATCAGTGCCAGGTTAGGAAACCTGAAATGTTATTGATGAATCGCTGGGGGCGGGGGGTCAGTGTGGACAAGTCTGAGAGTTAAAAACTCCAGGGGGAACGAGTCACTGAAGGAGAGATTACCCATACTTAAAAAAAAATTTTTTTTTATTTTAAAAAATTTTTATTGGAGTATAGCTGCTTTACCATATTGTGTTAGTTTCTACTGTACAGCAAAGTGAATCAGCTATACGTATACATATATCCCCTCTTGTTTGTATTTCCTTCCCATTTAGGTCACCACAGAGCACTGAGTAGGGTTTCCTGTGCAATACAGTAGATTCTCATTAGCTATCTATCTTATACATAGTATCAATAGTGTATATATGTCAATCTCAGTCTCCCAATTCCTCCCATTCCCCCCTTTCCCCTTGGTATCCATAAATTTGTTCACTATGGCTGTGTCTCTATTTCTGCTTTGAAAATAAGGTCATCCATACAATTTTTCCAGATTCCACATATATGCGTTAATATACGATATTTGTTTTTTTCTTTCTGACTTACTTCACTCTGTATGACAGTCTCTAGGTATATCCATGTCTCTACAAATGACCCAATTTCGTTCCTTTTTATGGCTGAGTAATATTCCACTGTATATATGTGCCACATCTTTAACCATTCATCTGTCAATGGACATATAGGTTGCTTCTGTGTCCTGGCTATTATAAATAGTGCTGCAATGAACATTGGGGTGCATGTGTCTTTTTGAATTATGGTTTTCTCTGGGTATATGCCCAGTAGTGGCATTGCTGGGTCATATGGGAACTTCCATACTGTTCTCTATAGTGACTGTATCAATTTACATTCCCACCAACGATGCATGACGGTTCCCTTTTCTCCACACCCTCTCCAGCATTTATTGTTTGTAGATTTTTTGATGATGGTGATTCTGACGGGTGTGAGGTGATACCTTATTGTAGTTTTGATTTGCATTTCTCTAATAATTATTGATGGGGAGCATCTTTTCATGTGTTTGCTGGCCATCTACCCGTGCTTTTGTGAGCTTTATCTCCTGGAGCTCTATCAGGTTCTCACAGTAAATATCAGAGGAAAATCCCCTTATGCTTCCAGCAGGGGTAGGGGAAAAGAAACTATTTTGAAACATGCCAGAGCATTCTGTTCTGCCTTAACAAGGTCTGCCATCAGGAGAAACTGTTTAACCAGAGCTTAACCTACTGGGGTATTATCAGAGCCTAACTGACTTAGAGGAAGGAAAAATACCGAACCCCAAGCTCCTCGAGCCTTTCCTGGGGAATAAGGGAAATACCCAACTCCAGCCCACTCTAGCCATCCTGTCCTATCTAAGAGAGGAAAGGCTGAAAATCATGTGTGAAGTCTATGGCTCAAAGATACAGTCACTATTTTGTTAGATATATGCTTAGGTGTCTGTATTAGTTGAGAATAGCCTAGATGACTGAAGAGAACCTGCTCCAGTGTCTTACACATATTATGGCTCAACCTCTTAAATAAAAGAAGCCCAGAGAGAGATAGTAACTTATGTTTCAGTGACACAAAATGTCAAGGTTGAGGTCTTTGTAGTTCTCTATTCTTTTCTTTCATGGTTTCTGAAACTTCAGCTATAATGTCTAATTCCTTGCAGCTGGAAGGAGGGAGTGTACAAGGACAAAGAGGGATTTCTGGGTGCATCTGACCAACATTCTTTTGCTCACATATAACTGTCAAAATTTCTAGATTCAAGGGAGGCTGGAAAATGGAGTTTTTAGTTGGACATATTGTTACCCTTAATAAAATCAGAGTTCTCTCACTGAGGAAGAAAAGAAAAAAAAATCAATATAGAGGTGGGGGTAGTGGGAAACTAGCAGTTGCTGTTGAAGGATCTTTTAATCTTTGTTGTTATTTTAAATATCTTTTAAAAATGGAAAATTCCAGTTGTTTATTGGTATTCATAGCAATATTTCATTTTAAAACTTAAAGCATAATATACAGAAAAATTTACTCTTTTAGTGTATGTTTCTGCAAATTTGGACAAATACATGCAGTCATTATTTTGTTTGAGGAACACATCAAACAGAGTAAGAAACAGTGAGAATACTATGAGGTTTGGTAAGAGAAGCAGGCAGGACCATGTTCTTAGGGGGCATTTTAGGTGATAAAACTAAGTCTGGATTTTAATCTAAGTGCAGTTGGAGCCACTGGAGAGTTGTAAGCAGGGGAGTGATGTGAGGTAATTTATTTTGGAAAATTCACTCTGTATTCTTTCTGGAGAATGGATTGTAAGGAACATGCAAGGAAGAAAGGAGTCTAATTCCAAGGCAATTTCATAGTTCAGGCAAATGTTCATGGTCACTGAGACAAGGATGGTGGCAATACAGAGGGAGTTAAAACAGATTCAGTATATATGATGGAGCAACAGGATTGGCTCTTGGATTTTCATTTTCAACTGTTTCTATGACTGGGATGTGATTCCCTCTGGAGTCAGATGTTCAGAATAATCACTGTAATTTGTGAATTTCTTTGCATACATACACTGCTAATTTGGCAAGGCTGTTATGTTTTTTTTTTTCATTCCCCATTCATGCATGCAAGTGTGATTCACAAGCTGCATGATGTAATTCTTTTTCTGGATTAGAGAAAAGAGAGGAGACAATTTTCTATTTAACGAAAGAGGTTCTTTAAAAATGAATGAATGAATGAATGAATTTTAGGCTGTGTTGGGTCTTCATTGCTGCATGTGGGCTTTCTCTAGTTGTGGCGAGCGGGGGCTTCTCTTGTTGCGGAGCACGGGCTCTAGGCACGCGGGCTCAGTAGTTGTGGTTGGCGGGCTCTAGACCACCGACCCAGTAGTTGTGGTGAATGGGTTTAGTTGCTCCGCGGCATGTGGGATCTTCCCAGACCAGGGCTCGAACCCATGTCCCCTGCATTGGCAGGCGGATTCTTTTTTTTTTTTTTTTAACATCTTTATTAGAGTATAATTGCTTTACAATGGTGTGTTAGTTTCTGCTTTATAACAAAGTGAATCAGCTATACTTATACATATATTCCCATATCTCCTCCCTCTTGCATCTCCCTCCCACCCCTCTAGGTGGTCACAAATCACCAAGCTGATTCCCTGTGCTATGCAGCTGCTTCCCACTAGCTATCTATTTTACGTTTGGCAGTGTATATATGTCCATGCCACTCTCTCACTTCGTCCCAGCTTACCCTTCCCCCTCCCCATGTCCTCAAGTCCATTCTCTACGTCTGCGTCTTTATTCCTGTCCTGCCCCTAGGTTCTTCAGAACGTGTTTTTTTTTTTAGATTCCATATATATGTGTTAGCATACGGTATTTGTTTTTCTCTTTCTGACTTACTTCACTCTGTATGACAGACCCTAGGTCCATCCACCTCACTACAAATAACTCAATTTTGTTTCTTTTTATGGCTGAGTAATATTCTGTTGTTTATATATGTACCACATCTTCTTTATCCATTCATCTGTTGATGGACACTTAGGTTGCTTCCGTGTCCTGGCTATTATAAATAGTGCTGCAATGAACATTGGGGTGCATGTGTCTTTTTGAATTATGGTTTTCTCAGGGTATGTGCCTAGTAGTGGGATTGCTGTGTTGTATGGTAGTTCTAATTTTAATTTTTTAAGGAACCCCCATACTGTTCTCCATACTGGCTGTATTAATTTACATTCCCACCAACAGTGCAAGAGGGTTCCCTTTTCTCCACACCCTCTCCGGCATTTATGGTTTGTAGATTTTTTGATGATGGCCATTCTGACTGGTGTGAGGTGATACCTCACTGTGGCAAATATTTTCTCTCATTCTGAGGGTTGTCTTTTCATCTTGTTTATGGTTCCCTTTGGTGTGCAAAAGCTTTTAAATTTCATTAGGTCCCATTTGTTTCTTTTTGTTTTTATTTCCCTTACTGTAGGAGGTGGGTCAAAAAGGATATTGCTGTGATTTATGTCATAGAGTGTTCTGTTTATGTTTTCCTCTAAGAGTTTTATAGTGTCTGGCAGGAGGATTCTTAACCACTGCACCACCAGGGAATCCCAACAAAAGAGTTTTGAACATGCTCAGATGATCTTGCTTTTACGTTAGGATTTAGAAGCAAGTTAAGAACACTACTGGTTGGAGATCTAATCTTAGGAGTTTGGGGAAGGTCTTGGATCTGAATGTCTTCCATGAATTGCTTAACCTCCATTAACAATGTTTAAACAATTTTTTGTGTGCTAGCCTTCCTGAAAGGAATGGTATATGAAATCCCCAACACTGTATTATATATACCTTTATTAATTTACTTTCCCTTTTAAATCATTCTTGGTCACCTATAGGAGAAGTAAGATTTGTAACAATCAGTTTTAATATCTTAAAGTCCTTAAGAGGTGAAGAGGGATTGAATCTATTTTATGGCATAAAGAGATGAATGAACAGAATGGATGTAATGAATAGACTGAAAGAAGACCCCTAGTCCTGGGTAATTCCTGGCCACTTGGTCTACTGCAGAACTGCAATAATAAAAATACATGCCATAAAACAGTGATAGACTAAGAAATAGGGAAATGATACCAAGAAAATATAAATAAAAATAGAAAGCAATGGTCATGTTAAAAAAGAACATAATTTTGAATCATGAAGGAGAGCATGGGTACTATATTTGGGCTATAAATTTAAGTTTGGGCTTCCTAGACCAACAGAAAAAAAGGGTCACAATCAACTGCTCAATTACCATTAGCAAGATGCCTAATTTGGGCCTAAGAAGTGTTAACTGTAGAACTGAAGTTGTTCTGGGTCCACAAGGCATTGGCTCTGCACCTTGTAGTTCAGGACCAGGCTGCTTCACTGGAGAATTCTTCTAACTGTTCAGAGAAGAATTAACACCTGTCCTTCTCAAGGTCTTCCAAAACTGGAGGAGGGAACACTTCTAAACACATTTTATGAAGCCAGCGTTACCTTGATACTAAAACGAGACAAGGACACCACAAAGAAAGGAAAATTACAGCCCCAAATTTCTGACAAACATAGATGAAAGAATCCTCAACAAAATATTAGCAAACTGAATTAAACAATACATTATAAAAATTATACATCATGATCAAATGAGATTAATTCCAGGGATGCAAGGAATGGTTCAACATCTGAAAAATCAATCAGCATAATATACCACATTAACAAAATGAAGAATTAAAATCATAGGATCATCTCAATAGATACAGAAAAAGCATTGGATAAAATTGAACATCTGTTTATGATAAAAATAAGTCTCAACAAGGTGGGGATAGAGGGAACATATCTCAATGCAATAAAGGCCAAATTTGGCAAGGCCACATCTAACATCATACTCAACAGTGAAAAGCTGAATGCTTTTTCTCTATGATCAGGAACAAGACATGGATGTCTTCTCTCACCACTTTCATTAAACATAGTATTGAAAGTCTTAGCTAGAGCAATTAGGCAAATAAAATAAAATAAAATGCATCCAAATTAGAAAAGAAGTAAAATTGTCGCTATTTGCAGATGACATGGTACTATATAGAGAGAACCCTAAAGACTCCATTTAAAAACTGTTAGAACAAATAAATGAATTCAGCAAAATTGCGTGATACAAAATGAATATACAGAAATCTGTGACAATTCTATATGTTAATAATGAACTACCAGAAAGAGAAATTAAGAAAACAATCCCATTTATAATTGCATCAAAAAGAGTAAAACCTAGGAATAAATATAGTCAAGGAAGTAAAAGATCTGTACTTGGAAAACTGTAAGACATTGATGGAAGAAATTGAAGATGATACAAACAAATGGAAAGATCTAGCATGCTCATGGATTGGAAGAATTAATGTTGTTGAAATGTCCATACTACCCAAAGCAGTCTACAGATTCAGTGCAGTCCCTATCAAAATTGCAATGGCATATTTCACAGATCTGGAAGAAATTTCCTAAAATCTGTATGGAAACACAAAATATTCCCAATAGCATAAATAATCTTGAGAAAGAACAACAAAACTGGAGGTATCATGCTCCCTGAAATCAGTATGGTACTGGCACAAAAACAGACCCATATATCAATGAAACAGAATGGAAAGACCAGAAATACATCCACACATATATGGACAATTAATTTATGACAAAGGAGCAAAGAACATGTGATGGAGAAAGTACTGTCTCTTCAGTAAATTGTGTTGGGAAAACTGGACGGTCACATGCAAAAGAATGAAACTACTATCTTACACAATACACAAAAATTAAGTCAAAATGGATGAAAGACTTCAATGTAAAGCATAGGTGTTAACCTCATTGACATCAGTCTTAGTGATGTTTTTGGGGATCTGACTCTTAAGTCAAGGGAAACAAAAGAAAAAAAAAACAAATGGGAGTACATCAAACTAAAAAGCCTCTGCACAGCATAGGAAACCATCATCAGAGTGAAAAGGCAACCTGCTAAATGGGAAAAGATATTTGCAAATCACATATCTGATAAGGAATTAATATCTAAAATATAAAAAGAATACATACAATGCAACAAAAAACCAAATGATCCGATTAAAAATTGACAGAGGATCTGAATAGACAGTTTTTCAAAGAAGAAATACAGATGGCCAACAGGCACATGAAAAGATGTTCAACATCACTAATTATTAGGGAAATACAAATCAAAACCATGAGATCTCACCTCACACCGGTTAGAATGGCTATTATCAAAACAAGAATTAACAAGAGTCGGAGAACATGTGAAGAAAAGGTAGCCCTTATACACTGTAGGTGGGAATTCAAATTGGTGCAACCACTATGGAAAAGAGCATAGAGAACTGAAAAAGTTAAGACTAGAACTATTATATGATCCAGCAATTCCAGTTCTGAGTATTTATCCAAGGAACATGAAAATGCTAATTTGAAAGGTATGTGTACCCTCATGTTCATTGAAGCATTATTTACTAATGGAAGAAATATTCACTTACTGAGATATGGAGAAGTCGTTCTGGCTTGTATATATGACTTACCTTAAACTTTATGCTAACTAGAGCAGCCTGTGTTTTGATCCCTCAAACGTACATTGTACATCTGCTTTAACCATGAAAGAAAAGAATGCATTTAAAAATCAAAATGGTGTAGCTGTGGTTCAGGCATTCAAAATGGAGCCAGATGGCCATTGTGGATGTGGTTTCAGCCACATTCCTGTGTTACTGAGAACTTGAATTTTCTGAACTGTGTAAGACTCAAGGACACCAGCAGCTATTCTCAAAATAATATTTGCTGGCAACTGCCAGCTACAATCTTATGGTCTCAAGGTCTCCTCTTGTAACTATGCAAACATTTCAGACCCCAACCAACTCTTGCTTAACAAGCACCCTTACTTCTTGTCATATGGAAACAACCTGTGTCCATTGATGGATGAATGAGTAAAGAAAAATTTGATATATATATATACATATATGTATGTATATATATGTACACACACACAAAATGGAATACTGCTCATCCATAAAAAAGAATGAAGTCTTGCCATTTGCAAAAACATGGATGGACCTTGAGGGTAATAAGTCAGAAGGAAAAAGAAAAATACCTTATTATTTCACTCTGATGTGAAATTGAAACAAAGCAAAACAAATGAACAAACAAAACAAAAACAAAGTCATAGACACCATAGATTCAGAGAACATATCAGTGGTTACCAGACGGGAGGGGGTTAACGGGTGAGTGAAAGGAGTGGAGGGCGTCAATTTTATGATGATGGGTAGTAACTAGACTTTTGGGAGTAAACACATTGTAGTGAATACAGACGTCAAATTATAATGTTATACACCTGAAATTTATATAATGAAAAAAGGAAACGGTCAATAGATTTGACCACATAAAAATACCAAATTCTTATTAAGTCAAAATATCAGAAACAAAGTTTCAATGTTATTTAAAGAGAGGTTGAAGAGTAACTGAGTTCACAGACTCTAGTACTCTCAGAATCTGTTTTAGAAACAAGAGTTGATGAAAACGATGAATAGTCATTTGGCAATATCTATCAAAATACAAAATGAATTGACCCAATGACCCAGCCATGGTTATGAATTTATTGTACATATACATTTGTAAATGTACTGCAAAGGTCTTAATTGATGTAGTATATAACAACAACAATAACTGGAAACAACCTAATTTTCCCTTAGTAGTGAATTTAATAAATTTTGTTACAACCATACTTGGAATGAGATGTAGCCACTAAAGAATGAGGTAGCTACATATATGAATATGAAAAGATTTCAAGAGCCACTAGTTGGAAAAATGATCTATATGACAGAATGCTAGCTTTTTTTGTTAAAAACATATGTGTTGGTATTTGCATACAGTTTCTTTTTCTAAAATAATATATGAAACCATTGACGGGCTACTCCAAACTGGAGTTTGGTGGAAGGAACATTTTTGTATCTTTATGTTTATTTTTTCCACATGTGTAGCTACTACGATTATTTTAAAAATAAATGGAAATTTTTAATTTATTTTTTTATTTTATTATTATTTTTTTTGCGGTACGCAGGCCTCTCACTGTTGTGGCCTCTCCCGTTGCGGAGCACAGGTTCCGGACGCGCAGGCTCACCGGCCATGGCTCACGGGCCTATCCGCTCCGCGGCATGTGGGATCTTCCCGGACCGGGGCACGAACCCGTGTCCCCTGAATTGGCAGGCGGACTCTCAACCACTGCGCCACCAGGGAAGCCCTTTAATTTATTTTATAAAAAGTGTACACTGTAGTCTGACAACTCTGGGACTAACCCTGCTATAAATATGGGAAAATTACTTTCTCAGTCTTATTTTACTTATTTGTAAAATGGGAAAAATAACAGTGTTGACTTTATAGAATTTTTCTGAAGTTTAAATGAGATTATCGCATACAGAGATCACTCAATAAATATTTGCTATTCTTATTATTAATGATCAAAATGTAATTAGAACTTATCCATTGCTTTTTAAACTATTTTTCTTTGCACTAATATTATTTTGAGTGGTAGCTCTAGAAATTACTAAAGTACAATTCTTAGTTTTTCATAGTTACTTAGAATGAAAACTGTACCAATTCACATAAAATACAGAAACTTTGCAACTGTAAGGCCTATTTACCCCCTTTGCCATGTTTTTTATGCTATTGTTGTCATATGTGTTAAATATACATTTATTATAAGCCTACAAGATGATATTAAAATGATATAAAATGATGATATTAAGATCATATAAAACAAGGGGATATAATCTACAAAATGGCCACTAAATATTTTTCTTTAAAAGTTATTAAAATGATGACATTAAGATGATATAAAACTAACAAGATACTATCTTGCTTTAAAGACTCGTATGTATTTTAAAGAAATTAACAGGAAAATAGTCTTTTCTATTTGGCTAGATATTTACACCTTCGATGCTCCTTATTTTGGGGGAAGATCCGTATTTCCATGTGTTATAATTTTCCTTCAGACTCCAGAACAACTCTTTGCATTTCTTGTTACCCAGGTCTGCTTTATTGATCTTTGTAGGTCCCACTTACTGTGTATATTCTTGCTTTTTTGCGTAAATATTGATCTGATTGATTATGGAGCCCTATGTCAAATTCTGCTTGGAGTGCCATAATGTGTTATTTAGAACCTACATAAACAGAGGAGCTGAAGGAACAAGGTCCAGTGATGACACATGATGGCAGGGTCAGTAAGGGAGGAAGAAAGGAGGCAAAGATGATCCCCAGTTTTCTTGCCTGGGTGGTAAGAGTGAGTGTGGTGTCGTTTAATGAAAGATGCGGCACATTAGCCAGTTTGAGGGGAAATTGGGGTGGGGGTGAGAGGAGATGCTGGGTTCAGTTTTTGTACATGTGGTAGTGGCGTATCCATGTGGCACATCCGTGTCCAGGAAGTAGATGGACACACAGGTGTAAAGGTCAGAAGGGAGGCCTGCCTTAGAGATGAGAGAGACTTGTGTGTCATCAGCAAATGGGTGATAATTGAAGCATGCAGATTGCTTGAGTTCATGCAAAGAAAATGTACAGAACGAAAAAACATCAGACCCAGGGCAATAGTTAGCATTGGCAATCTGCTGGCTTGCCAAGAGAGGGCTGAAGTCTTTGCTTTTGTTTTTACCTTCTCTATGTAGGAATGCTGAACATGTGTTTTCCCACAGTGATAAGGAGAAACCAACAAAAGGAGAGATCTGGGGATATTTGATGAAGCACCTTCTCCAAAAGAGGGGATGAGATCTGGAGTACAGGTGGAAGGGTGAGCTTCAGATGGGGAACAGGGCAACTCTTGCATTGCAACAAGAATAAAAAGGAGAGGGTGGGAATAAAAGCTGATAACTAACAATGGGTAGGACAGCACACAGTTGAGAGAATTCCTGCCTAAAGGCTCCTATTTCCTCAGTAAAGTGGAAGATGGGTGCTGAGAGCGAAGCAGATGGATGACATAACGAGAGTAGATAAGATTTGAAATAGCCACTGTGGAGACTTAAAGAGCGAGTGAATTAGGGAAACAGATGGATTGTGGAGGTAGAAATGAGGAGCTGGTGACTGTAATCACACCGGTCAACAGCTCCTTTTGTCCACTATGAAAACAAGCGACATCATTAGGAGGGGTCTGACAGTCTAAACTCTCTGTGAATCTGTATGTGTTTGTGATAGAAATTTCCACTCTTTTTCTCCTTGTGAGTTCTCAACACCTGGTGACATTCAGCAGCCGCTGACAACCACTGAAGTACTGACAATTTTTCAACCATGTTGGCATTAAAGGTTTCCTCTGGAGTCTTCCTGCATCAATGGTTATGTGAATACAGCCTTATGTAGACCTCAGCATATACCTATCTGAGAGAAGATCTAAGTATTAGCTGCATCACATAATTTACACAATGTCCTTGCCTGAAAGAAAAATACCTTTCCACTTTGGGAAGTGTCCCCATGAGACATCACAGTCAAAGCCCCATGTGCTCCCCAGAGGCTTCCTCTGAGACTAGAAATGCTTCATTCAGGGTGTTTCATGTGGAATATTTTTGGTAGCCATTGATTTCTTGTAGAAACCATGCATTATGCTCCCCTGTTCCTTTCATTCATGTGCTCTTGAAAGCATTTTTGCTGAGCCTTAAAAGGAAGAGAAAGTACCACAAGAGGCTCTGAAAGGACATGAATATAGACATCTGTTTGAATTTTATGGGATTCCCAAAGCATTGCAGAAAAGGTCTGAATTCAGAGCCTGGCCAACTCCTGGAGGAAGGTGCCATCAACTGGCAGATGATATTGGGGTAAAGTGTGTTTGCACTGGGGGACAGAGGGCTATAGCTGACAAGCCGAGGCTAGTAAGGAACATTATGAAACAATTAGACTATACGCCAATGGAGGAGTAGAGGAAAATCATACTCACTTAGAGAGGCAAAGGGCAATATAAAAGACCGAGCAATGCTAGTTGGTAAAAATCTAGTCAAATGACAAAAGCAGAGCAGGGGAGGCACCAGAGACTGTTTTATTCATTCATGCATTTACTCATTCACTCAAGGAACAGGTGTCTTTGGAGCTGGCCCTGGAAAAGAGGCAGGCTTTAGAACTGGCTAGGAGGGGATCCTGAATGGATGGAGTGATAGGAACAATGGTGTAGAAGTAGAAAAGTGCAAGTGTGGCAGAAAGAAGAGTGAGTGGTTTCATTTGCTTAGAATGAAGTAAATTTAGGAGAGACGTTCCGATCAGATTGGATAGAACCTTGTGTTCGGGGATAAAGTCTTTCTCGTGGGTTTTGCAACATGGGTTTTGCAAAGATCAGTTTGGTAGAATTAGGAAAGGTGTTCTGGAAGGGTGAGAGACTGGAGGCAGTGAGACCAGCTGGGCAAGTTTTGATGGTTTCATCCGACAGACGTGAAGGGTCTGAGTCAAGGATCATGGGACTGGAGGAGAGGAGAAACATGTAAAAGACATCAAGGAGTTATAAATGTGCTGATGGGCTATGACATGACAATAGACACAGTGTGAGCTGTAAAAAAGGAAGGGTTTCAGGTTACAAACCTGGGGGCTGTGAGGAGGGTGGTATAATGACCACCTAGACTAAAATGGTCCCCAGTCATTCGCCAACATGTTACCCTTGGCAGAGCACTGAGTACTGTCTGATTTTTCTATTTACTTTGTTTTATCTTTCTTTCCCCACCAGAAAGGATGCTTCATGTGAATGGAGATATTATCTATCTTCACCAATATATCTCTGCCTCCTATATCACCTGTCCAATAATAGGTGCTCAACAAATATTTGTTGAAGTAATGTAGAATGGGTCCTTTTATAGAAATAGAAAAAAATGACAGGAATAATAAGTAGACTAAGAGAGAAAATAATTACAGAAGTTGTAATAAATTATCTAGCCTAGTTCTGTCACTAACCAGTCATGTGAACTTAGGGACATCACATAGTGCCCCCTTGCCTCACCTTTCTAATATGTAAAATAGGAATAATATTACTTTTCCTTATTCTATGGTTTTGAACATAAAATCATATAATGGATATGAAAGCACTCTGGAAAATTAAAAGTAATGATTCAAATACAAGATTTTATTAGGAGAGAATCCAGTGTTATTGTTTTTATGTTTTTAATATTTTCTCTAAAGAGAATAAAATTGTTTTGGGCTGAATTATCTGTAGAAATTATAAAAGGTACGAAATTCTTGTTCTAATTCTTTTTTCCTCCTTTGACATAGTTTTGTGACTAAGAACATTTGTTGGACACTGCTGTGATTTACGAGTCTAAGAGGAACCCAGCTAGGTTTTCACCAATTAAATTTCCTTTAAATAAGCCCTGGATAATTTTTAAATGAGAAGAACAACAGTAGAGAAAGGTATAGTCTTCCTGGAAAGTGAACCTAACTTTTGTCAAGGAAAAAGTTTAGTAGTCATATGTCTCAGGATTTTCATGGAGAGACATGGGGTTTCCACATACTCAAACTAAATACATTATAATATTTCAGGAGTCCCTGGGTGACTGTATCTCTCAGCATGTCATTAATCAATGTTTAAGGATTTTTGACAGAGAGAAAACATCCTTTCCTCTGCCGGGGCCTTTACATTGTTCTATCACTGAGAATTTCCTTTTGAAAAGTTGCCATCCTTTCTGTATTATATGAGAAGCTGCCTCTCTGTTCCGGCTGAAAGTTTGTGAGTCAGTGTTTAGTGGTTTCGTGTTGGAACGGCCAAGAAGGAAAGGTTTTGAAATAAGAATGTGAAGTAAATATTCTTTGACAAGACTTGGTGTGAAGGGAAAGAGAGGGCGATGCTCCAGGTCCTGGGTGCTGAGGGTTCCCCTTAGAGAGGACCATGGCTAGAGCTTAGGACTCCAAGCAGCAGAGATCAGAGGAAAAGCAGAGGGCAACAATGCTGGCTAGGCCAGGGGTCCCCAACCCCCAGGCCGTGGATCGGCAGCGGTCCGCAGCTTGTTAGGAGCCGGGCCGCACAGCAGGAGGTGAATGGTGGGCGAGCCAGCGAAGCTTCATCTGCCGCCCCCCATCGCTCCCCATCGCTCGCATTACCGCCTGAACCATCCCCAGCCCACCCCGTGGAAAACTTGTCTTCCATGAAACCAGTCCCTGGTGCCAGAAAGGTGGGGACCGCTGCGCTAGACTACAGAACATACAATAGAAATAACATGTAACAAAGTAAAAATGAAGATCGTACAAAGTAATTATTTAGGTAACATTCACTTTCTTTTTAAAATCACTCCCATCCTTGAGGCTGCTGGTTGTCCTTCTGTCAAACTGTCTAGGATGGGTGTTTCTTTTCTCCTGGTGTGGTGGAAGTCACCTGGACTTTGGAGTCAGACAGACTTGGGTCCAAATTCTTCTGCCTCCTCATAGCTGTGTGCTCTGGACACATTACATAACTCCTATGTGCAACAGTTTCTTCATCTGCAAGAGAGGAAGAAGCATCCTCCTTAAGAACTGGTAGAAAGGGGACTTCCCTGGTGGTCCAGTGGGTAAGACTCCGTGCTCCCAGTGCAGGGGGCCGGGGTTTGATCCCTGGTTGGGGAACTAGATCCCTTGGGCATGCTGCAACTAAGAGTTCGCATGCTGAAAATAAGAAGCCTGCATGCCGCAGCGAAGGTCCCACATGCCGCAACTGAGACCCAGCACAGCCAAAATAAATAACAAATAAATAAATATTATTTAAAAAAAGAATTGGTGGAAAGATTAAAATTATCTAGCATAGCATGTGGCTCATGCCTTGTACTTAGCTTACAACTGTTACTATTCTCCCCACCTTACCTCTACTGCTTCTCTGATCATTGATCATGTCAATATTTGATGATCACTTTTTATTGTAAGTCAACCATATGAAATAGTGAAAGGGAAGAAAGGAGTTAGCTTCATAGTGGGAAATATTCCAAATGCAGCATCTCTTTTCTCTGAGAAGTCATTCGTTTACTTTGTTAAACTATTAACATGGAGTCAGCGAAACCCCCCCATGTTTTAGAATAAATGAAGCAATCTTTTTTTTTTTTTTTTTTTTTTGCAGTACACGGGCCTCTCACTGCTGTGGCCTCTCCCGTTGCGGAGCACAGGCTCTGGATGTGCAGGCCCAGCGGCCATGGCTCACGGGCCTAGCTGCTCCGCAGCATGTGGAATCCTCCCGGACCGGGGCACGAACCCTTGTCCCCTGCATCAGCAGGCAGACTCTCAACCACTGCGCCACCAGGGAAGCCCTGAGGCAATCTTTTTACTTATTAGGATGTAGATTTTCCAACCAAGAAAGCAGTAGGGGACTTTTCTGTGATTTTCTTTAGCCTATCAGCTGTTAAAGAAAGATTTCTCAGTTGCATTATTTTCTACCTGTATGATTTATATTTCCTGTACAACTTGACAGTGGCTTTTTACTCCAGAGAAGACATTACAAAATAGTTATTGGCCACCGGAGAGTATTGACATTTTATGTAAAGTTTCTTTACAAATTAGCTCATTTAATTCTCACAACAAACACATGAGGTAGATATACTGTTTTCTTTGAAAGTTTAGAAGGTTTAGAAAAATCAAGTCCCTTGGATCATGGATACACAGTGAACAGCTAGCATTCACATTTATACCAGTTTGACTCTAAAATCCATGCCCTGTTGAATAAAACTGTTAAATAAGTCTAATCTAAGTAGGGCTGCTTTCTTTGAGAAGTTTTGTTTGAATAGTTGAGTGATAGCTGGAGAGATTGCTCACACAGAATCTCTTGCTCCTCAGTGATATTGGATAAGTTGAGCCTGGCTGTGTTCTGCTTTGATCCTGTCCTCTTTTCATTAGCCTGCACTCACTTTCACCTTTTTACTTTGGATGCCACTGGCCTGGCGAAAAAACCTAGGGCATTTTGTCCCAGTTTCAGAGGCAAGAAAAAAAGAGGCTGCTTTATTTAAAAATCCTGCTATGTCTGAAGTTTTTCTAGGGAGCTTTAAGCTCTCATTAAAGGCAACTCCATGGAATTTCAAACTATGCCTTACACAAAGATTTTTTTTTTTTTTTACAAAATCAGAGTTTAAAGCTTCCATAGCCTTGAAAACCATCTTCTCCCCAGCAAGACATAGACCAAAAGGCGTGCATGACTAAATCAGTATAAAAGCCTTAGACTTCCCTTTCTTAGTTGCTCCCAGTCATATTCTGAACTCAATTTGTCCACACCATCTCTTTTACTATCATCCTCGTTCAGCCCCCCTCCCCTGTGCCCCATGATGTGACCCCTACTTAAGTCTCTGGTTTCCCGGTAACAAATATGATTTAGTACACTGTGATTTTTTAGTTATTTGACCAGAGTAAGTTTATTTTTCTTGCTTTAAGATCTGTGCACAAGAGATTCCCTTGGCTCTTCCCTTGACCATTATATGGAGAGCTTCTTAGATCTTAGCTTAATTTCTACTTCTTCAGTGTGGTTTTCCCCAACCATCCCTTCTAAAGTGGCCGTCAAGTTATTTTACACCTCATCTGTGTCTTCTACTTTCCCCCCACAGTAAATGTTATAACCATTTGTTTTATTGTTTATTTACTGGTTTATTATTTCTTTTTTTTTTTTTTGGTTTATTATTTCTTGATTTTCTCCATGAAAGAAGCAACCTTTTCAACTTGTTTTTTCAGCATCTTCAGCACCATGGGCAGTGCTGGACACCTAGTGGAGGCTCCTTGAACGCTTGTGGAGAGAGCTTTTCATTTCTACTAAGTAAGGAATGTTACTCTGAAAGGCAAGAAAACAAATAATCAGAAGCATATTTTTATGAAAAAGATAGAAGTGTGCATGTATAATATATATGATGTCTTTCTATCTGTCTGTAATTAATTGATCAATCAGTTTGGCTCTTTAAAAACATAATCCAGATCGTATCACTCATTCTAAAAACCTTTCAAGGCTTAAAAAGGCCATACATGATTTGCTTTCCCCCCATTCCAGGTATATTATCTCCTATTCTTTTCTTTCCTACTCACTCTCTTCTAACCATTCTGGCCTCCGTGCTATTTCTCAAACATGTTGTAGGTTATTTCAGCATCTCTTCCTTTTTCCTGTAATGCTCTTTTCTTAGATGCATCCCTTGCCTTCTTCAAGTCTTTGCTCAAATATTACCCTTTCAATAAAGTAATGCTAGTCTTCCTATTTGAAATTTCAATCTATAGCATTGCAGAGTTTTCATATTCTCAGTCCCCTATATTTTGCCTGTATTCTCCATAGCATTTATCAACTTCCATTATGCTCTCTATTTACTTTTTATATATTTTATATATTTACTTATTTTTAACTAGTATTTGTTGTTTATTGTCTGCCTCTCTATACTAGAATATAAACTCTAGGACAGGAGGGTATAGATTCTTAACTGTTTTTATTTCAGTCTTGTATCCCAAGTTCCTCAAATAGTCCCTGGGATGTGATAGGTTTTCAACACTCTTTGTTGAAATAAACAAGCAAAAGTTAACAAATTAAATATTTTATTTCCTGAGAACCTTAAAGTCTGATGGATTCTGTGGCTGGTAGTACTTGGTTTCTAGAGACTGTCATACAGAGTGAAATAAGTCAGAAAGAGAAAAACAAATATCGTATATTAATGCATGTATGTGGAACCTGGAAAAATGGTACAGATGAATCGGTTTGCAGTGCAGAAATTGAGACACAGAGGTAGAGAACAAACGTATGGACACCAAGGGGGGAAAGTGATGGGGGGGGTGGTGGTGGTGGTGTGATGAATTGGGAGATTGGGATTTACATATATACACTAATATGCATAAAATGGATAACTAATAAGAACCAGCTGTATAAAAAAATAAATAAAATAAAATGCAAAAATTCAAAAAAAAATCTGTTTGCTATAACCTCACATTTGGAATTCAACCTACCTTTTGACCTATCTTAATGAAATTTCAAGTCACCAAGGTTAAAAAGAGGTTTGAAATCTTTTTTTAAAAAAGAAGAAAAAACAGTTTACCTACATGTGAATGAAAAATCAGATCTTATTCATTGTCAAAAATTAAGAAAAAATCTTTAGGATTTAAAGGAAAGTAATTTTGGTAGAACTCTATACATTTCTAAATTAGCAGTCTACTATAAGAGCAAAATAGAGATGCTTTTCAGAATGCAATGATTTAAAAGGTTTAACTCCCATAAAGTTTCTGAAATGTTGCTTGAGATTATACTCCAGAAAAATGAAAAAAGAATCTAAGAAAAGTGATGGCCTAAAACAGCAGTGCAATAAAAAGAAACCATATGTTGAGAGCTGTGCCACAAGTCTGAAATAAAATTGAAGTAAATTAAAAGAGAAAGTCCTGTGATTATTTCATTAGACACTAAAGTGAGTGCCGTGACAATTTGTGTGATAAAGAATGTGGGCAATTTTAAAGATGATGAAGGCATAATTTTTATTCTTTCTGCAAGAGAAAGAAAAGGCAATGAGAAATGCATCAAAAACCAAAAAGCTGTATAAGAAAGTCATGATCCAGATGTGAACAAAAAATGGACAAATGGTTTAGAATAATAAATGATGTGAATAAAAAGAGAAACCATATTATTTTAACTTTTTAAACTTGTTATTTTATTAAGGCAAATTTACTTACAGTGAAAATGATAGATCTTAAGGGGATAGGTTTATGTGTTTCCCATACTCCATCATTCCAGAAATTTTCCTCATTCCCCTTTCCAAAAGTTCTTGCTCACAGGCTACCAATGTTCTGTGTTTCTTTCATCATAGATTAGTTTTTCTACTTCTAGAACTTTATTTAAATGAAATAACATGGCACTCTTTTGTTTCCATTTTTTGGATCAACAATTTTTTTTGAGATTTAAGCATAGCTGCTAGTATTTCTACTGTGTTGATTTTTGTTGCTTGATAATATTTTTTATATACTTATATGACACTTTGTTTCTTCTTTCTCCTATTGATGAACGTTTTGGCTATGTTTAGTTTTGGACTACCTTCTATGAAGCTGCTATGAATATTCTTATACAGATATTTTTGAGAACATTTGTATGTATGTCCTTTGGGTAAATATTCACGACCGGAATTGCTGAGTCATAGGATAGGTATATGTGCAATCTTTTAAGAAACTGCCTAAGAGTTTTGCAAAGTACCATTTTACATTCCTAAGGGTAGTGTAAGTGTGAGAGTTCAGGTTATTCCACATCCCTGCCAATATTTAACCAACTGCTGTTAATCTTTTAAATTTTAGAGATTTTAGTGAGTTTGTAGTGATATTTCATCATGGTTTTAGTTTGAGTTACACTTGTGACTAATGATGCTGAACACTTCTTCATGTGTTTATTGGCCATTTTCAGATTTTTCTTTTGGAAGTGCCTGTTCAAGGTTTTTGCCCATTAAAAAAACTAGACTGTCTTTTTTACTATTAAGTATAGAGATTCTTCATGTATTCTGAAAAAAAGTCCTTTATTAGATCTATGTATTGTGAAATTGTCCCTTTGTCTGTGGTTTACCTATTCATTCTCTTATAGTTTTTTTTTATGAGCTGAAGTGTTGAATTTTGATGAAATTGAATTTATCAATATATTTTTATGATTAGTGCTTTCTGTGTCCATCTAAGAAATCTCTGCTTAATCCAAGGTCATGAAGGTATTCTCCTATGTTTTTTTATAGAAGCTTTATAGGTTTAGTTTTTCCATTGGTCTGTGATCCACCTGAAATTAATTTTTGTGTATGGTGTTAGATAAGGGTTGAGGTTCAATCATATAGATATCTAGTTGTTTCAGTATCATTTGTTGAAAAACTTTTCTTTCCCCCATGAATTGCTTTGACGCCTTTATAAGTGTGGGTGCATTTCTGTACTCTTTTCTGTTCCTTTGATTCATTTATTGGCTTTCTCCCAGTACCCAAATACTTTGATTACTGTGGCTTCATGTTAAGTATTAAGGCACGAGAATGTAAATCTTCCAGCTATAACCTCCCAAGATTGTTTTAATTGTTTTAGGTCCTTTGCATTTCCCTATAAATTTTAGAATCAACTTGTCAATTTCTACAAAAAGCCTACTGTGATTTTTATTGGGAATGTGTTAAATATAGAGGTTAATCTGAAGAGAACTGACATCTTAACAACACTGAATGTTTCAAACCCTAAAGAAGATATATCTCTCCATTTGTATTTATCTTTTAAATTTCTCTCAGCAATGTGATGGGCTTTTTGGTGTAGAAGTATAAAATATCTTTTATTACATTTATGTCCAAGCATTTATGATTTTACATACCATTGCAAATGGTATTACTTAAAAATTTTCCAATTGTTTACTGCTTGTTTTACAAATAAATTGATATTTTGGTATATTATCCTTGTCTTTTATGATCTCACTAAATTTGCTTACTAGCTCTACTAGGTATTTTGCATATTTCTTGTGATTTTCTCTATATACATCATGTCTGCAAATAAAACCAGTTTTACTTCTTACTTTCCAATCTGTATGGTTTATATATCTTTTTCTTCTCTTAGTGCACTAGCTAGGACCTTCAGTATAATATCGAATAGAATTGTAAGAGCAACTATTCTTGCCCTCTTTCTGATTTTAGGTGGAAAGTATTTAGTTTTTTACTATTGAGTATAATGTTAGCTGTAGATTTTTCATAATTTTGTTAATTTTTTAGCATTTATGTTTCACTCTGTTCATAGTTTTTGACTTTTTTTGTAGTTCCTCATATATTTTTGAATATTTATACCTATTTGTATAGATACTTTAGCACATTATTCATTGTTATTTTAAAGACCATGTATGATAATTCTAACATCTGGTTGCATGTGTTTCTGTTGACATTCTTTATCTCTTAACAATGGGTCATATATATATGTATATATGCAAATATATGTAAATATATTTATATACATACATAAATGCTGTACAATATATTGATGTTTTTGGGTGTGTCCTATAATTTTTGATTGAATGTTAGATATTATATATAAAAGAACAGTAGAGGCTGAGGTAAATAGTAATTACACACCAAAATAGGCATGCATTTCCTTTTGCCAGGCCTTTGCTGTGGGTGGTTGAGTCAATGTAGTCTGCAGCTGACCTTCATTTGGGTTTTGTTGTTAGTATAGTACCTTCAGTAGATCACAGATGTCAAATTTCTCCAAATTGTAGGCCACCTTGTGTCTTGTGTGGATCTTGAATGATAGAGTGTTTTCCTCAGTATTTCCATTTCACCCTCAAATTTTAGCAGATCCAGAAAGCCTATGTTGTAGAGTGTGTCTCTCTCCATGCTCTTACCCCTCACCCTGAAGTAAGCTGGAGTTGCTTGCTACTTAGTATGAGCTCCATTGTAGCACAACGGAACTTTCCTTAGATCTTCTGGTCTGTCCTCTTTCTCAGGCAGCTACCATGTGCCTAAACTTTAAGGCTGGGAATTTTTTTCTAATTCCTGTCACCCCCCTGCCTGCAATTTTGGCAGCCAGAGTCTCCATGTTTTAGTGGGAAGTCTTGGGAATAACACTTTTATTTTATTTTTTTCCTTTCACCAATGATAACAAACCTCAACTTTGTATTAGGGGAGCACCTTGGGTCCATGAGGTTTTATGTCCCTCCTCCAATGGCAGGAGGCTTTCCTATTGCTCCACCACTGGCTCAAGTGTTTTGCATGAGAGAATGATCCAGAAAATGGATGAGGTTTTGTGAATGTGCACTTCTAAGAGGGCTCTATGAGGTCCCACAGTGTCCTCATCTTTCCTGTGAGTACCTAGTAAAACCCATGGAAAAAAGCTGGCTAGTAACCATGAACCCCTTGTATGGGAGGCTCTTAGGGATTATAATCATCATTCTAGTCTACATTTGCCTTTAAGAACTTGTTAAACTTTCAGCTGTTTTCTTTTTACACTTCTTTGTGGTAGATGCCTCTTGTTTTTGTACTCTGCAAAAGGTGAAACAGTTCAGTGATTTGATGTTTCTTAAAGGGTCTTCTAACCCTTTGGAATTCAAAAGTTGCATTGAGACCTTAGTTCTCTGATGGGCTCAATAAAGGATATGATTTTTGTGTATTGTCTAATTTTTTTATTGTTAAGGAGCAACATTCTAATACCCTATATTCTAAGTTGAAGTGGATTTCAGTTTCTTACATTCTAAATTGAAGTGGAACCTCTAATCTGCTTATTCTTAATGTAATTATTGATGTGGTTAGGTTTACAGCTATCATTTTGTTATTTGCTTTTAATTTGTTTCATCTGTACTTAGGAAGTGGAAGTATGTCACCCACAGTAAAGAAAAATAGATCAACAGAAACAAACCTAGAGATGAAAGAGGTTGGAATTGGTAGCCAAAATCTTCTAAACAGCTATTATAATTATGTTCAAGGATTTACAGGAAACGACAGAAAAGATGGGGAATCTCAGTAAAAAACCAAAGCTATAAAAAAGAACCAAATAGGGATTTTAGGATTGAAAAATACAATATCTGAAATGAAAATTTTGCTGATGGGCTTATGAGATGTTTCAGCTGCTGAAGAAACTTTCAGTGATCTTGAAGATAGACAATTGAATCTGAAGCACAGAGAAAAACATACTAAAAATTAAACTGAACCAACATCAAGTGAGACAACATCAAGTGGTATAACATGTGCATAATTTTAACTCAGAAAGATAGAAGCTAATAATAATTCAGCAAAAAATTGAAAATTATAACTTAACAGCTTCCAAATTTAATGAAAAAATACAACCCTAAGCAGCATAAATACAAAAAAGGCCACAAGAAGGTACACTAAAGTAAAACATCTAAAAGCCAAGTATAAAGAGAAAATCTTAAAAGATGTATTTATTTTATGGGAACAATGGTAAAAATTATCATTACTTCTTATCAGAAACAATGTAAGCCTGAAAGCCATGGACTAATATTTTCAAAGTGATTGAAAGAGGAACAAAAACTGTCAACCTTGAGTTCTATATTCATCAAATATTTTTTTCAAAAATGAAGACAAAATAAAGACACTTTCAGATCAAAAGCTGAGAGAATTTGTTACTGTAGGCTTATACTACAAGAAATGTTAACAGGAGCTCTTCAGGATAAAGGAAAAGTATATTAGAAGATATTTGGACCTACATGAAGGAATGAAGAGCAACCAAAATGGCAAATATGTGGGCAAATATAAAAGAATTTTTAAATTTGTTAATTTTATTAAAAGATACTTGACTATTCAGAGCAAACAAATAATTACAATGTATTGTGGGGTTTCTAACATGTGGAGAAGTAAAATGTATGATAATAATAGTGCAAAGTTGGGATGGGAGTCATATCTAAAAGTTATAGCATTATACATGAGGTGGTATAGTATTAATTCATGAAAGAATGTGTTTCAGTTAAAGATACATGTTGTAAGCCTTAGAGCAATCACTAAATTATAATACAAAATGTTATGGCTAAAACATCTGACAAAAGAGATTAAACAAAATTACAAAATATAATCAGTTACTCCACAAGAGATGGCAGATGTGGGAACCAACTGATGTTTGTTCACTTGGTGACACAGGATTACATATCCTTTAAAAAGAAAAAGTCTAATAATAATATAATCTAGAAATTATAATTACTATTTATTGCTTCTTACTTTTAGCTGTCAGTATTTAGGAAAAACATTTTAATTCTCTTTAAGTTTTCATTAAATAATTACATTTCTTTAATTTTTAAATATTTAAATTCTCTTTAATTTTTAATTAAGGAGTCTTTAATTCTCTGAAAAAAAAAATTCAGTTTCTTCAACTGAAAAACAAGTCATTAGATGACATAATTTCTAAAAGCCCAGTGATTCCTCATTTCTCTAGTTTTTAAGACTTGTCCTCTAATTCAGATTATTATTTGAGCAGAGTTTCAACCTGTCCTTTCTTCAGTGGGAAGCAGAGAGTCTGGTGTAACCCCATGTTGTGTGCGTGTCTTCAGATTTATGTGGGTCCAGGAAAATAGGGATGCTTGAGGTCTCTCTGGCAGCCTCATTATTGATGAGAATCTGCTTTCACCTGGCTTAATGGTTTCCCTAATTGAGCCATGGAGTACAGAAACGATAGTTTCACTCTTCTGAGAGCATCTTATGATCTTAGTGGCATTTGTGGCTTCCTGAATAATTAAGCTGGGACTAGGATAAAATTTCTTACTGTAACCTGTAAGTCCCCTGTGTTACCACTCTGTGACCACAGAATAGGTTATACTTCTTTTTTGTACTTTTTTTTCCAGCATGAGCCCCCACCAACTTGCTGGAAATTAGCCCCTCCCTGAACTTGGTGATTTCTGCAACTAGGTGTTCACCATGAAACGAATTCCTCAAATATCTCTTTCTGGTCTCCTCAATTTGTCAACATGCTGCTTCTGAAGCTTGTAATATAGCTGATTTTCTGGTTCTCTTTCTTTGTCTCCGTTTCTCTTTGTGTGTCTCAGTTTCTTTCTGCGTCTGTCTCACTATCTCACTTTTGCTTTCTTGGCCATGAAGAAGGCATAATACAGTTGCTAGTTTCCCTCAGCATAATTGAGACCATGACTGTGATTTTTCTTTTTTTTTAGAAGTAAAAGGGTTTATTCATCATTTTAGAATGATCCATTAGTATATAAAATTAAAATTAACTATGTAGCCTTGGAAGTTATATTTGGTTTTTTTTTACACTTAAAAATTTTTTTTTAACATCTTTATTGGAGTATAATTGCTTTACAATGGTGTGTTAGTTTCTGCTTTACAACAAAGTGAATCAGTTATACATATACATATGTTCCCATATCTCTTCCCTCTTGCATCTCCCTCCCTCCCACCCTCCCCATCCCACTGCTCAAGGTGGACACAAAGCACGGAGCTGATCTCCCTGTGCTATGTGGCTACAAGCAGTGTTTGTCATAGGATGTTACCGTTCTGCTGTAAAACACATGCTTTTAAAAGTTGCTACTTGGGGATGTCTTGGTCTATTAAGTTTCTCCCTCCCCCTTCTTTTCTTCTCTTTTCCTGTCTTTTTTGTCTTTCCTCATTTTATGTCTTTCTTACTTTTCTTTCTTCTTTCTCTCCTTCCTTTCTTTGTTCCCTTCCTCCTTTACCATCCATCCAACAGATGAATGGATAAAGAAGATGTGGCACATATATACAATGGAATATTACTCAGTCATAAAAAGAAACGAAATTGAGTTATTTGTAGTGAGGTGGATGGACCTAGAGTCTGTCATACAGAGTGAAGTAAGTCAGAAAGAGAAAAACAAATACTGTATGCTAACACATATATATGGAATCTAAGACTGTGACTTTTAACAAGACTTTGCCGAAGGCTTGAAGCAGTAGAAATAGGATTCAGAGGTACTGTAAGTGGAAACCAAGGCTACAGGTGGAAACTTGATGAAAGTTGCTTAGCAGGTCAACTTCCTGTACTACACCAGTTTAGCTGTAATCCAGTCTATGGATTATGTGCATGGTCCAGAGTACCCTGGCTTTCTATATGCATAAGTCTAGGGCCTTGACATTGAGATGTTTGCTACCACTGCCACAGGAAAACTATGTGCTCCCATAACTGAGCTTTCCAAAAGAAACAACAGAGGTAGGAATCCTGCCTTTGCCTCACTTTTTTCTTCCAAATCTCATAAATGTGTAACTGCTTAGTGATAGCTAGGTTGCATATCAATGTATATCAAACCCAAACTGTACAGGACACTGGAAAATGGAATTTTGCTTTTCCTGTTTCTAATGTGCAGTAAGGCACATTACTAAGGATTGTAATGGAGTTGAGTGAGTGAGTCTATAAGATTGGTCACACCAATTGTTCTTTTCTTTGTCATACTTGCTGCAAATACTTTGTGTATGTCTTTTTAAGAAGTTATTTTTCAGAGATATTTGAATTTTGATGTGACCAAATTTATCAACTTTAATTTATAAATTCTGTTTATTATTTCTTGTTTAAGAAGACCTTTCCTATTTTAGTAAGAAAAGATATATTATATATTTTCCTCTAATTCTTTCAGTTTTTTTTTTTGTTTTATGTGAGTGACATGAGTTGGGACCTAACTTTATTTTTTAAGTAGGTAATCACTCATACCAACACTATTTAGTTAATAGTTACTTCTTCTCTAGTAACTTGAAATGTCACTTTTGTAGAATACTAATGTTCCATATATATATGGGCTTGGTTTTGAGTTCTTTATTCTATTTCAATGATTTATTTTTCTAGTCCTATGCATTAGCTACCATACATTATAATTCTTAATATTTACTAAGGCAAATAATCCCTCCTTAATTTTGTTGACTGTTCTTACACATTTACATTTTCATATTAATTCTAGAATTAGCTTGTCAAGTTCTATTTAAAAAATTCTTTGAGACTTTTAATAGAATTGAATTAACTTTATAGATTAATTTGGAATGTTTGCTGTCTTTACAATATTCAGTCTTCCTATCCAATAGCATATAATACCCCTCCATTTATTCTGGACTGTTTTTATGCCCTTCAATAAAGTTTTGTAGTATTTTCCATAAAGGTCTTGCATATTTATTATAAAGTTTATTCCTAGAAAGTTTATAGTGTTTGTTTCTTTTATGGTAAATAGAATCTTTTTATAGAAAACATATTGACTGTGGTATATTGCTCTTGTATCTTGTATATTTCCTTCCTGATCTTTCTTATTAGTTTAATAGAGGTTATATGATTTTTAGGTGGGAAAGCCTTCTACGAAGACAGTAAAGCAGAAACCATGCATAAAAAATTTTTCCAGTTTTGTCTGTATAAAAAGAAATAACTAATATTTTAAAACATAATGAAAAGATTTGAAAAATATCTGAGACAATGTTTGAAATACATGAGACAAAAATACTAATATTACTTATATGCAAAGGGCTTTATAATAAGCAAAAGGAGAGATGATCACCATAATAGAAAAATTGACAAAGGTTATGAATAAGCAATTTGTACAAAAATAGACATTTTCAGTAAATGTGGAACAAAGGTTAAGCTCATTAAGAAATAGGAAATGCCAATTAAAATATTATAATTTGCCACATGTCAAACTGACAAAGGCAAAGCAATGCCAGGACCTGGCCCCATCCACCAGTGCGCCAGCACTAGCCTCTGTCTTCCCCAGGCTGTGCAGCCAGATGCATGAAGACCTGATCCTACCCACCTGTGGCTAGCAGCCTCAGCATGAGGCAGGGCCTGGCAGCCAACTGGGCAGAGGATCAGCTTTGTCTACCAGCATTTCCACTGTAGTCAGCCCCCACAAAACAGAAGGGCCCATAGAGTCCACATAGTGGGTACCTAGATCATATAGCACTGGTAAACAGGGGGGGGTTTGCTGCTGGACCCCAAAGGAGTCTTCAACATAAAGCCACTTCTCCAAGATTGGGAAATGTAACCGACCCACGTGAGTCATAGAAATAAACACAGAGAATTGGAAAAATGAGGCAACAAAGGAATATGTTCCAAATCATGGGACAAGATAAAACTCCTGAAGGAGAACTAAGTGAAGTGGAGATAAGCAACCTACCCAATAAAGAGTTAAGGTAATGATCATAAACAAACATGCTCAGTGAACTCAGGAGAAGAATGGATAAACAGTGAGAAGTTTGAAAGAGTTAGAAAATATAAAGAAGAACCAAAGAGAGCTGAAGAATATAATAACTGAAATAAAAAATACAGTAGAAAAATCAACAGTAGATTAGATGAGGGAATTCCCTGGCAGTCCAGTGGTTAGGACTCAGCGCTTTCACTGCCAAGGGCCCATGTTCAATCCCCAGTTGGGGAACTAAGATCCCACAAGCCACACAGCACAGCCAAACAAAAACAAAACCAAAAACCCCAAAAAACCAACCAACCAGCAAACAAAACAGTAGATTACATGATACAGAGGAATGAATCACTGAGCTGAAAAACAGAGTAGTGGAAATCACTGAAACTGAAGAAAATCAGAAGAATAATTCAAAAATGAGAGCATTTTAAGAGACATTTGGGGCAACACCAAACATACAGACATTCACATTATAAGCATCCTAGAAAGAGAAGAGAGAGAGAAAAGGGCAGAGAACTTATTTGAGGGATAATAGATAAAAACTTCCATAACCTGGGAAAGCAAACAAGTTCAGGTCCAGGAAGCACAGAGAGTCCCAGACAAGACCAACTCAAAAAGGACCACACTAAGACACATTGTAATTAAAATAGCAAAAATTAAAGATAAAGAATATTAGAGCAGAAAGGGAAAAGCAACTAGTTACATAAAGGGGACTCCCATAAGACCATTGGCTGATTTTCAGCAGAAACTTTGTAGTGCAGAAGGGAGTGGCATAATATATTCAAAGTGATAAAAGGAAAAAACCTGCAACCAAGAATACTTGACAAGGTTATCATCCACATTTGAAGGAGAGAGAGTTTTAGACAAGCAAAAGCTAAAATAGGTCAGCACCTCTAAATGAGCTTTACAAGAAATGTTTCTTTTTAAGTGATTTTTTAGATATATACATTTTGTTGTGGACCATTTTTAAAGTCTTTACTGAATTTGTTAAAATATTGCTTCTGTTTTATGCCTTGGTTCCTTGGCTGCTAGGCATGTGGAATCCTAGCTCCCCGACCGGGGGTTGAACCTGCACCCCCTGCATTAGAAGGTGGAATCTTAACCACTGGACCGTCAGGGAAGTCCCAAGCTTTACAAGAAATGTTAAAGGCACTTCTCTAAATGGAAAAGAAAAATACCACAACTAGAAATATGAAAATTATGAAAGGAAGAATCTCACTGGTAAAAACAAAAACACAGTAAAGGTAGTAGATAAGCTACTTATAAAGCTAGTAGGAAGGTTAAATGACAAAATTAGTAAAATCATCTATATCCATAATAAGTACTTAAGGGATACACAAAACAAAAAATATATGTTGTAAAAAACATTAAAGATGAAGGGGGGACGTAAAAATCAAGGATTGTAGGAATGTGTTTTTAGATCAACTTAAAATAGTCACACACACACACACACACACACACACACACACCTCATGGTAACCAAAACCAAAAATCTATAATAGATACGTACATTAAAAAAGAAAGGAATTGAAATGTAATACTAAAGATAGTCATCAAATCACAAGGAAAAAAAATAAAAGAAGAAAGGAACAAAAAAGAACTACAAAACAACCAGAAAACAATTAACAAAATGGCAATAAGTACATACCTAACAATAATTACTTTAGATATAAATGTACTAAATGCTCCAATCAAAAGACATACAGTGGCTGAATGGATAAAAAAAATAAGACCCATATATATATACTGCCTACAAGAGACATTTCAAATCTAAAGACACACATTGGATATGGAAGAAACCTAAGTGACCATCAATAGATGAAAGGATAAAGAAGATGTGATACACACACATGCACACACACACAATCAAATATTACTTAGCCACAAAAAGAGTGAAATCTTGCCATTTGAGACAACATTGATGGATTTGGAGGGTTTTATTATGCTAAGTGTAATAAATCAGACAGAGAAAGACAAACACCATATGATTTCACTTACATGTGGAATCTAAAAACAAAAGAAATGAACAAACACAACAAAACAGAAATAGAGTCACAGATTCAGAGAACAAACTGGTGGTTTCCAGAGGGGAGGGAGATGAGGGGATAAATCAAATAGGTGAGGAAGATTATGAGGTACAAAATTCCAGTTACAAAATAAACGAGTCGTGAGGATGAAACGCACAGCATGGGAAATGCTAATGTCAATAGTAATGTAAAATCTTTGTATAGTGACAAGTGATAACCTACTTATTCTGGGGATCATTTAGTAATGTATAGAAATATTGAATCATTATCTTGTGCACCAGGAAACAACAGTGTTGTAGGTAACTTACACTTTAAGAACAAAAGGGGATAGGAGGGGGAGAGATAAATTAGGAGTCTGAGATTAACATAATACACACTACTATATATAAAATAAACAACAAGGACCTACTGTATAGCACAGGGAACTATACTCAATATCTTGTAATAACCTATAATGGAAAAGAATCTGAAAAGAATAGATATATACATATATGTATAACTGTATCACTTTGCTGTACACCTGAAACTAACACAACATTGTAAATTAACAAAAAAAAATGAACAAACTCATAGAAAAAGAGAGAAGATTTGTGATTACCAGAGATGGTAGTGTTGGAGGGTGGGGGTGGGGGAAGAGTGAAGGAGGGTGATCAAAATGTACAAACTTCAAGTGATAATGGGAAGTTAAGTACTGAGGATGTAATGTACAAGATGATTAATATAATTAACACAGCTGTATGTTATACATGAAAATTTTAAGAGAGTAAATTCTAAGAGTTCTCATCACAAGGAAAAAATACTTTTTTTTCTTTTTTAAAAATTTTGTATCTATACAAGATGATAGAGGTTCACTAAATTTGTTGTGGTCATCATTTCATAATGTATGGAAGTCAAATCATTATGCTGTACACCTTAAACTTGTACAGTGCTATATGTCAATTATATCTCAAACTAGAAAGAAAATCCGAAATTGACAAAGGCAATAAACGATAATCCTCATTGTTGTCATTAGTTTAGAGAAAGTCTTTTACACTGCAGACTCTTTTAGGAGACTCTTTAGTAATAGATTTCAGGAACCTTAAAATGGTCTTATATTTTGACACAGCAATTTCATTTTTTTTAAACATCTTTATTGGAGTATAATTGCTTTACAATGTTTTGTTACTTTCTGCTGTATAACAAAGTGAATCAGCTGTATGTATACATGTATATCCATATCTTCTCCCTCTTGTGCCTCCCTCCCACCCTCCTTATCCCACCCCTCTAGGTGGTCACAAAGCACCAAGCTAATCTCCCTGTGCTATGCAGCTGCTTCCCACCAGCTATCTATTTTACATTTGTAGTGTATATATGTCAATGCTACTCTCTCACTTCATCCCAGCTTATCCTTCCCCCTTCCCGTGTCCTCAAGTCCATTCTCTACATCTGCATCTTTATTCCTGTGCTGCCCCTAGGTTCATCAGATCCATATTTGTTTTTAGAGTCCACATATACATGTTAGCATATGGTATTTGTTTCTCTCTTTCTAACTTACTTCATTCTGTATGACAGACTCTAGATCCATCCACCTCATTACAAATAACTCAATTTTTTTTTTTTATGGTGGGGTAATATTCCATTGTACATACGTGCCACATCTTCTTTATCCATTCATCTGTTGATGGACATTTAGGTTGCTTCCATGTCCTGGCTATTGTAAATAGTGCTGCAATGAACATTGGGGCACATGTCTCTTTTTGAATTATGGTTTTCTCAGGGTATATGCCCAGTAGTGGGATTGCTGGGTCATATGGTAGTTCTATTTTTTGTTTTTTAAGGAACCTCCATACTGTTCTCCATAGTGGCTGTATCAATTTACATTCCCACCAACAGTGCAAGAGGGTTCCCTTTTCTCCACACCCTCTCCAGCATTTATTGTTTGTAGATTTTTTGATGATGACCATTCTGACTGGTGTGAGGTGATACCTTACTGTAGTTTTGATTTGCATTTCTCTAATAGTTAGTCATGTTGAGCATCTTTTCATGTATTTGTTGGCCATCTTTGGAGAAATGCCTGTTAAGGTCTTCCACCCATTTTTGGATTGGGTTGTTTGGTTTTTTTTGATACTGACCTGCATGAGCTGCTTGTATATTTTGGAGATTAATCCTTTGTCAGTTGCTTCATTTGCAACTATTTTCTCCCATTCTGAGGATTGTCTTTTCGACTGGTTTCCTTTGCTGTGCAAAAGCTTTTAAGTTCCATTAGGTCCCATTTGTTTCTTTTTGTTTTTATTTCCCTTACTGTAGGAGGTGGGTCAAAGAGGATCTTGCTGTAATTTGTGTCATAGAGTGTTCTGCCTATATTTTCCTCTAAGAGTTTTATAGTGTTTGGCCTTACATTTAGGTCCTTAATTCATTTTGAGTTTATTTTTGTGTATGGTGTTAGAAAGTGTTTTAATTTCATTCTTTTACATGTAGCTGTCCAGATTTCCCAGCAGCACTTATCGAACAGGTTGTCTTTTCTCCATTGTATATTCTTGCCTCCTTTATCAAAGATAAGGTGACTATATGTGTATGGGTTTATCTCTGGGCTTTCTATCCTGTTCCATTGCTCTATATTTCTCTTTTTGTGCCAGTACCAAACTGTCTTGATTACTGTAGCTTTGTATATAGTCTGAAGTCAGGGAGCCTGATTCCTCCAGCTCTGTTTTTCTTACTCAAGATTGCTTTGGTTATTCGGGGTCTTTTGTGTTTCCATACAAATTGTGAAATATTTCCCTCTAGTTCTGTGAACAATGCTATTGGTACTTTGCTAAGGATTGCATTGAATCTGTAGACTGTTTTGGGTAGTATAGTCATTTTCACAATGTTGATTCTTCTAATCCAAGAACATGGTATATCTCTCCATTTGTATCATCTTTAATTTCTTTCATCAGTGTCTTATAGTTTTCTGCATACAGGTTTTTGTCTCCTTAGGAAGGTTTATTCCTAGGTATTTTATTCTTTTTGTTGCACTGGTAAATGGGAGTGTTTCCTTAATTTCTCTTTCAGATTTTTCATCATTAGTGTATAGGAATGCTAGTGATTTCTGTGCATTAATTTTGTATCCTGCTGCTTTACCAAATTCATTGATTAGCTCTAGTAGTTTTCTGGTACCATTATTAGGATTCTCTATGTGTAGTATCATGTCATCTGCAAACAGTGACAGTTTTACTTCTTTTCTGATTTGGATTCCTTTTATTTCTTTTTCTTCTTTGGTTGCATGGGTAAAACTTACAAAAGTATGTTGAATAATACTGGTGAGAGTGGGCGAGCTTGTCTTGTTCCTGATCTTAGAGGAAATGGTTTTAATTTTTGACCATTGAGAACGATGTTGGCTGTGTGTTTGTCATATATGGCCTTTATTATGTTGAGGTAGGTTCCCTCTTTGCCGACTTTCAGGAGAGTTTTTATCATAAATGGGTGTTGAATTTTGTCAAAAGCTTTTTCTGCATCTATTGAGATGATCATATTGTTTTTCTCCTTCAATTTGTTAATATGGTGTATCACATTGATTTTTTTGCATATAGTGAAGAATCCTTTCATTCCTGCAATAAACCCCACTTGATCATGGTGTATGATCCTTTCAATGTGCTGCTGGATTTGTTTGCTAGTGTTTTGTTGAGGAATTTTGCATCTTTGTTCATCAGTGATATTGGCCTGTAGTTTTCTTCTTTTGTGTCTGGTTTTTGTATCAGGGTGATGGTGGCCTCGTAGAATGAGATTGGGAGTGTTCCTCCCTCTGTATTTTGGAAGAGTTTGAGAAGGATACATTTTAGTTTTCTCTAAATGTTTGATAGAATTTACCTTTGAAGCCATCTGGTGCTGGGCTTTTGTTTGTTGGAAGATTTTAAATCATGGTTTCAATTTCAGTGCTTGTGATTGGTTTGTTCATATTTTCTATTTCTTCTTGGTTCAGTCTTGCAAGGTTGTGCTTTTCTAAGAATTTTTCCATTTCTTCCAGGTTGTCCATTTTATTGGCATACAGTTGCTTGTAGTGATCTCTCATGATCCTTTGTATTCCTGCAGTGTCAGTTGTTACTTCTCCTTTTTCATTTCTAATTCTGCAGATTTGAGTCCTCTTCCTTTTTTTTCTTGATGAGTCTGGCTAATGGTTAATCAATTTTATCTTCTCAAAGAACCAGCTTTTAGTTTTATTGATCTTTGCTATGGTTTCCTTCATTTCTTTTCCATTTATTTCTGATCTGATCTTTATTATTTCTTTCCTTCTGCTAACTTTGGTGTTTCTTTTTGTTGTTGTTGTTGTTCTTCTTTCTCTAATTGGTTTAGGTGTAAGGTTGGGTTGTTTATTTGAGATTTTTCTTGCTATAATCTTCCCTTATAGAACTGCTTTTGCTGCATCGCACAGGTTTTCGGTCATCGTGTTTTCATTGTCATTTGTTTCTAGGTATTTTTTGATTTCCTCTTTGATTTCTTCAGTGATCTGTTGGTTACATAGTAGCATATTGTTTAGCCTCCATGTGTTTGCATTTTTTACAGTTTTTTTTCCTGTAATTGATATCTAGTCTCATAGCGTTGTGGTCGGAAAAGCCACTTGTTACGATTTTAATTTTCTTAAATTTACTGAGGCTTGATTTGTGACCCAAGATAAGATCTATCTCGGAGAATGTTCCATGAGCACTTGAGAAGAAAGTGTAATCTGTTGTTTTTGGATGGAATGTCCTATACATATCAATTAAGTCCATCTTGTTTAATGTGTCATTTAAAGCTTGTGTTTCCTTATTTGTTTTCATTTTGGATGATCTGTCCATTGGTGAAAGTGGGGTGTTAATATCCCCCAGTATTATTGTGTTACTGTTGATTTCCCCTTTTATGGCTGTTAACATTTGCCTTATGTATTGAGGTGCTCCTATGTTGGGTGCATAAATATTTACAATTGTTATATCTTCTTCTTGGATTGATCCCTTGATCATTATGTAGTGTCCTTCTTTGTCTCTTGTAAAAGTCTTTGTTTTAAAGTCTATTTTGTCTGATATGAGTATTGCTAATCCAGCTTTCTGTTGATTTCCATTTGTATGGTATATCTTTTTCCATCCCCTCACTTTCAGTCTGTGTGTGTCCCTACATCTGAAGTGAGTCTCTTGTAGACAGCATATATATGGGTCTTGTTTTTGTATCCATTCAGCCAGTCTGTGTCTGTTGTTTTTTTTTTGCGGTATGCGGGCCTCTCACTACTGTGGCCTCTCCCGTTGCGGAGCACAGGCTCCGGATGCGCAGGCTCAGCAGCCATGGCTAATGGGCCCAGCTGCTCTGCAGCATGTGCGATCCTCCCGGACCGGGGCACGAACCCTTGTCCCCTGCATCGGCAGGCGGACTCTCAACCACTGTGCCACCAGGGAAGCCCCAGTCTGTGTCTTTTGGTTGGAGCATTTAATCCATTTACATTTAAGGTAGTTATTGATATGTATGTTCCTATTACCATTTTCTTAATTGTTTTCAGTTTGTTATTGTAGGTCTTTTCCTTCTTTTGTGGTTCCTGCCTAGAGAAGTTCCTTTAGCTTTTGTTGTAAAGCTGCTTCAGTGGTGATGATGTATCTTAACTTTTGCTTGTCTGTAAAGATTTTAATTTCTCTGTTGAATCTGAATGAGATCCTTGCTGGTTAGAGTAATCTTGGTTGTAGGGTTTTCCCTTTCATCAGTTTAAGTATGTCCTGCCACTGCCTTATGGCTTGCAGAGTTTCTGCTGAAAGGTCAGCTCTTAACCTTATGGGGATTCCCTTGTATGTTCTTTTTGCTTTTCCCTTTCTGCTTTTAATATTTTTTCTTTGAATTTAATTTTTGATAGTTTGATTAATATGTGTCTTGGTGTGTTTCTCCTTGGATTTATCCTGTATGGGACTCTCTGCAGTTCCTGGACTTGATTGACTATTTCCTTTCCCATGTTAGGGAAGTTTTCAACTATAATCTCTTCAAATATTTTCTCAGACCCTTTCTTCTTCTCTTCTTCTTCTGGGACCTCTATAATTCGAATGTTGGTGCATTTAATTTTGTCCCAGAGGTCTCTGAGACTGTCTTCATTTGTTTTTATTCTTTTCTCTTCTGCTCTGCAGCAGTTATTTTCACTCTTTTATCTTCCAGGTCACTTGCCTGTTCTTCTGCCTGAATTATTCGGCCATTGATTCCTTCTAGAGTATTTTAAATTTCGTTTATTGTGTTGTTCTTCATTGTTTGTTTGCTCTTTAGTTCTTCTAGGTCTTTGTTAAAACGTTCTTGTATTTTCTCAATTCTATTTCCAAGATTTTGGATCATCTTTACTATTATTACTCTGAATTCTTTTTCAGGTAGATTGTCTATTTCCTCTTCATTTGTTTGGTCTGGTGGGTTTTTACCTTGCTCCTTCATCTGTTGCATATTTCTTTGTCTTTCATTTTATTTAACTTACTGTGTTTGGGGTCTCCTTTTTGCAGGCTGCAGGTTTGTAGTTCCCGTTATTTTTGGTGTCTGCCCCCAGTGAGTAGGGTTGGTTCAGTGGCTTGTGTAGGCTTCCTGGTGGAGGGGACTGGTGACTGTGTTCTGGTCATTGGGGCTATATCTTGTCCTTCTGGTGGGCAGGGCCGTGTCTGGTGGTGTGTTTTGGGGTGTCTGTGAACTTATTATGATTTTAGGCAGCCTCTGTGCTAATCGGTGGGGTTGTGTCCTGTCTTGCTAGTTGTTTAGCATGGGACGTCCAGCACTGGAGCTTGCTGGCCATTGGGTGGAGCTGGGTCTTACTGTTGAGATGGAGATCTCTGAGAGAGCTCTCGCCAACTGATATTATGTGGGTCCAGGAAGTTTCTGGTGGTCCAATGTCCTGGACTTGGACCTCCCACCTCAGAGGCTCAGGCCTGACACCCAGCTGGAGCACCAAGATCCTGCCAAGCCACACAGCTCAGAAGAAAAGATGGAAAAAAAAAGAAAGCCAACAAACAAACAAATGAAGAACGAACAGACCGAACCCTAGGACTAATGGTAAAAGAAAACCTGAACAGACAAAATCACACAAAGAAGCATACACATACACACTCACAAAAAAGAGAAAAAGGAAAAAAATTTTTAAAAATTAAAAAAAATTAAAAAAAATAAAAAAAGGAAGAGAGCAACTAAACCAATAAACAAATCCACCAAAGATCATAAGCACTAAAAACTAAACTAAGATAAACAAAACCAGAAACAAATTAGATGCAGAAGGCAAACCCCAATCTACATTTTCTCCCAAAGTCCATTTCCTCAATTTTGGGAACATTCGTTGTCTATTCAGGTGTTCGTCAGATGCAGAGTTTATCAAGTTGATTGTGGGGATTTAATCTGCTGCTCCTGAGGCTGCAAGGAAAAGTTTCCTTTTCTCTTCTTTGTTCACACAGCTCCTGGGGTTCAGCTTTGCTTTTGACACCGCCCCTGCCTGTAGGCCACCCTCAGGAGTCTGTTGCCCACCCAGACAGGACAGGGCTAAAGCAGCAGCTCATTAGGGCTCTCCTGCTCAATCAGGCAGGGGAGAGGAAGGGGTAAAGTAGTCATAATTGGAATGCAGGGTGAGGCTGTAGTGGCAGAGGCCGATGTGACATTGCAATAGCCTGAGGCATGTCATGTGTTCTCCTGGGGAAGTTGTCCCTGGATCACGGGACCCTGGCGGTGGCAGGCTGCACAGGCTCCTGGGGGGTGGGGGGGTGGCCTGAGCTTGCACACAGGATTCTTGGTGGCAGAGGCAGCAGTGTTAGCAGCAGTTCATGCCCGTCTCTGGGGTCCAAGCTGATAGCCACAGCTTGCGCCCCTCTCTGGAGCTTGCTTAGGCAGTGCTCTGCCTTCTGTGGGCACGGGGGAAGGAATGCTCTCTCCTCATGCACCTTGAAACAATGGTCTCTTGCCTCTTAGGCAGTTCCAGACTTTTCCCCCGACTCCCTCCCAGCTAGCTGTGGTGCACTAGCCCCCTTCAGGCTGTCTTCACACAGCCAACCCCAGTCCTCTCCCTGGGTTCTGACCTCCGAAGCCCGAGCCTCAGCTCCTAGCCCCCACCTGCCCCAGCGGGTGAGCAGAAAAGTGTCTCAGGCTGGTGAGTGCTGGTCGGCACCGATCCTCTGTGCGGGAATCTCTCCACTTTGCCCTCTGCACCCCTGTTGCTGTGCTCTCCTCCATGGCTCCGAAGCTTCCCCCTCTGCCCAGCCCCTGTCCCTGCCAGTGAAGGGCCTCCATAGTGTGTGGAGACTTTTCCTCCTTCACAGCTCCCTCCCAGAGGTGCGGGTTCCTTTCCTATTCTTTTGTTGCTGTTTTTTCTTTTGTTCTACCCAGGTACATGGGGAGTTTCTTGCATTTTGGGAAGTCTGAGGTCCTCTGCCAGCGTTCAGTAGGTGTTCGTAGGAGCTGTTCCACATGTAGATGATGTATCTGTGGGGAAGAAGGTGATCTCTATGTCCTACTCCTCTGCCTTCTTTTTTTTTTTTTTTTTTTTTGCGGTACGTGGGCCTCTCACTATTGTGGCCTCTCCCATTGTGGAGCACAGGCTCCAGACGCACAGGCTCAGCGGCCATGGCTCATGGGCCCAGCCGATCAGCCGCATGTGGGATCTTCCCGGACTGGGGCACAAACCCGTGTCCCCTGCATCGGCTGGCGGACTCTCAACCACTGCGCCACCAGGGAAGCCCTCCTCTGCCTTCTTGAAGGTCTCCCTCCAATTTCATTTTTAAGAATTCTTAGATATGCATTTCTGAGGCATATTAACAATTGTACATGAACATGAAGGATTTTCAGTGATTTAAACAATTTGAAAAAGTGCTTGCTTAAATAAAGCTTTTAACCAAGAGAATTTCTCAGAATTTTAATGTGCTAATGTATATTGTGAACTTCAAGAGAACACAGACAAATGCTCTTGTCTAAACTTATTTAACCGTAGTTTTATGGGGGGAATACTTCAAGGGATTAGACCACCGCACAATATGGTTTGAGAAATATTGTCTCAATGACATTATTATGAAAGCCTATAAAACTGAGCTGTAAGGATGTTCATAATAACATTGCAGATAAAAGCAAAAGTAGTTATTACTCTTTAAATGTTTGAGTAGGTACTCTATAAATAAAGCATTCTAGATCTAAGTAATTGAATACTGTAGTCATAAAATATGCTTTAGAAGAATAATTAATGCAGAAAACGTTCTTGATATTTTATAATGTAAAAAAAAATCAGGCTATAAAGCATTAAGTATCTAAGATACTTTGGGGTACATGTATGCACAGAAATATGTATGGAAGGAGAATTATCAAAACGTTAATAGGTATAATTGCTATCTCATGTGGTTATTTGTGACTCTAATTTCCTTCTTTTTCTCATTTCTTTTTCCTATAATGAACACAATTTACCTTTATTGTAAGAAAAATATTTTCTATGTTATAGCAAAAGATGTGTCTTTTGGACTTCCCTGGTGGCGCAGTGGTTGAGAGTCTGCCTGCCGATGCAGGGGACGCGTGTTCGTGCCCCGGTCCGGGAAGATCCCACATGCTGCGGAGCGGCTGGGCCCGTGAGCCACGGCCGCTGAGCCTGCACGTCCGGAGCCTGTGCTCCGCAACGGGAGAGGCCACAACAGTGAGAGGCCTGTGTACCGCAAAAAAAAAAAAAAAAAAAAAAAAAAAAATGTGTCTTTTATATCTCTGTAAATTAATGTCAAATGTGCCTTCTGCCACTCCTCCATTCCTTTTTTGTTTTTTGGTCTCTATTAACTTCTGTTCACAGTGCCAATTGCTTTTACTTGTGGCTTCATTTAATAGTGTGCACAGCTGTCCTCATACTTTCAAGGTGACATTTCATACATGAATTTTTAAGTCGCTCTTTATCTTTGGTGCAGGAAATAATACCCTTTTAAAGCATCTGTTGCATTTTAAAATGTGTGTTCAGATATCTTCCCCTTTAATTATTAACCTCATAACTGAATAGGTTACATGAAATTTAAACACTTCCTAGTTCTGAGGACATTATGTCATATGAAGAGCAGTCTGACAAGGGTTTTGACTCTTGGGAAAAATACATGTTTTGTGGTATTTCTTTCTACTTTCCAACTCTGTTCACAAAAATGTGGACACTCTTCGAAGGAACCACTGTGCAACTGTGCAACCCTTTGAAGGAATCACCAGTCTCCTCATTTTCTTTTTGAACTAGGCTCACAGTTGTGAAAAGCCTGTCTTCGTTGCTTTTGCACTTCTGATGTCAGCTTCCCTGGCCTCATTCTCATCCCAGTTCCTCATATGTTCCCCACGTCCTTATCAGTAGCAACTTGTGTTTCAGACCTTTCCCACCACAATTCTCTTCCCCACATGCAATTCTGTCCTTTCTTTGATTATTATGAAGAATTTTCCTCAGTTCATTGATCGTTTGGAAATCAATCTCATAAACTTCTCTGTGTTCTAGCCTTAACTCTCAGGGAAACCGTGAGACTCATCTGTTTTTAGTGTAAGGGCTAAAAGCTCCTTCTCAGGCACAGAAGAGAGAAGGAGCATGGCATCCAAAACTTTTGGGTACGGCTAAAGTACAATAATTGGTGGGTGGTGAGATATTACAATAAAGGGCCCCAATCAGAAAGGATCCAGTGGCCCATATGGGGAAGTTTGGATTTTAACCAGAGGGATCCAGTGACGTCTTAAATAAGCAAATAACTTGACTGTATTTATATATCAAAAAGATCTGGTGAGATATAATGAAATAAAGGGGACTGAGGTTGGAGGCTGAGTATTGGTGGTATGAAATGTGAGGAAATTGATTAGAAGGATAATGAAGACTTGATGTTTGGACAGAGAAGTGTTATTAGATAAAAAATGTTGGTAGGAACCTTGAGAAATGAGTAGGCAAGGGTCAAAAACCCAACTCGAAAATATTTTTCCATACAAATGTTAGGATTATTTGTTCTATTTCTGTGAAAACTGCTCTTGGTATTTTGATAGGAATTGCATTGGATCTGCAGATTGCTTTGGGTAGCCTGCCAGTGCCTTTGTACCTGGAGAATGTTCCAACAGATCCCTGCCCTTTGGGTGCCTGCCCCCAAATTTGTGTGAATCTCCTTCATGTATGACCCAGGTGCTTTTCAAACTGCACCTGGTGCCTCTGCACCAGGACTGGGAGGGAAAGAGTTTTTGTGTTCCTTTTAAGGGTGAAGTCTGGGTTTCCTACAGACTTCTGGCTCTCCTGGACATAAGCCCTGCTGGTTTTCAAAGCCAGACTGTAGGGATCTCGTCTTCGCCGTGCAGGTCATCTGGACTGGGTAGGCCATGATGGAGTGTGTGCCTCTTGTTCCTCAGGAGGACCTCCACAACTCTGATAACACTCCTGTGTGGGTTTTATATTGAATTTTCTATTTTAGGTGCAATATTTTAAATTTCAAACAGCCTTTTCTTATATGTTTTCTTATATGTTTCATAATTACCTTTTCTTAAAAACTAATTTAAAAACTATACTTCTCTAGTCATATCAATAATAAAACTCCCTTTATTATTACAAAAGTCGATTAGTAAACTTTACTACCTCCAATTTTATTTTCTTTTGTCAGAAAAATTTGGAAATTTTTGTGAGTTTATTACTATTATTTAAAAAATACTTAAAAAAACTATTTAATCCGAGGTTACGACTAAATATTTTCTTCAAATAGTATTTTTAATATGTACAGTAAAACATTTATATGAGATTTTTGGATTTAATTCTACATTTTACTATTTTGAATGCTAGTCCTTATAACAGTATATATTTTCTGGTTTTTAGTTATTTATGTTGACTTTTTCCTATTACTTTGAGACTAGTTCTTTTTTTCCCAGAAAAATAATATACAGAGTTTATTTTCTGCTTACTTGCATATATGAGTGGCTTTCTGTTGCTTTCACATGTAAATGATAAGGTGGCTGGCTTTAGAATTCTTGGTCATGGTACTTTTCACTCAATTTTAAAGACCTTAGTACTTTGTTCTTTGGCAATTAGAGTTGCTATAGAGAATTGGGAGTCAGCTCTCTATTTTTTACTTTGTAGCTGCCTAGATGCTGACATCGTTATTTCTTTAAGCTTGAAGTTAAAAAAAAATCACTGGCATAAATCTAAACATTAGTTTCTTTCATGAACATTCTTTTTTAATGATCTGTCCTACAAATTTGCAGATGCACGTATAGATATAGGAAAATATTTCTTTTATGCAGTTGATTATTGCTTTTATAATATTGATCCTGATCTCAATGAAACACTATCCATATTTTAAATTATAAGCTATTCTTCATAATCTAATTTCTTCATTCTGATTGCTTTCATAACTTATATTTTTCTTTTCATTTTAGGAGAATTTCTCAAGTTTGTGTTTTAATCCATTTGGACTGCTATAAAAAATGCCATAAACTGCGTGACTTATAAACAACAGAAATTTATTTCTTATAAGTGCACTAAACTCAGTCATGAGGGCACTGCTCTGCCCTCATAAACTAATCTCCTCTCAAAGGCCCCATCTCCTCATACCATCATCTTAGGGGTTGGGATCTCAATACATGAATTTTGGGGGACACAAACATTCAGATCATAGCAGTAAGCTTGTAATCTACTACAGAACATAGATTCTGTCCTTTATTGCTACCAATGCCATCTTAAACCTTATCATAGTTTCCCTATGTTCTTTCCTTACAATGACTTCTCAATTTTCATTTGTCTCTTAGTTTTTCACATCATCTTTCACCTTTTGCTTTATGTTTGGTTATTCTTCACTTTCACTGAGATTATAAAACCAATGTTTACTAGAGTAAATAATTTTTAAAAATATGTCCTTTCTCTGCCTTGTGTGCTGTGTGTATCTTTCTCTTTTATGCTGCCCCAGTTATTTTTCAGACTTTATTGTTATTTCTTGTTTATTCAGCTTTCAACAAGAAAAAGTCTACTGTCTTGTGATCTTTGTTCTAGCATAGTGACTTCTCTTTGGGTTCCAGAACGAATCTAATAGAAACTGTTACTATTCTCCTGTGGTATCCTATGCCAAAAAGCTGTGACTCATTTTCTGTAAAGTGTGGGTCTTGTGGAAGGACCTGGGCTCTGGGCAGTCCTAGCAGGGACCTCCATCTTTGCACATATTCTCCTCCAGGGTGTTGAAAGTGCTCTACTAGTGCCTCCGTTAATCTTGGAGACAGTTGATTCTGAAAGTTTGTGGGAAAAATTATGAAGCCTCATCCCTATCTTCTTCAGTGCAGGAGCTGTAGAAGGGGGTCTTATTTTTTCCCGTCTGACTGCCCTTTGGATACAGCAAATATTTCTCAGGAAGAGGAATTGGGACTTACTCTTGGCAACGTCTGTAAGGTTTGTTTCAAGTAGATGAGAGCTCACCTTATACTCTCCATCTCTTATTTCTGGGACTGATGCCTATTTTCTTTACTGCCATGTTTCTTACATATATGACTATGGAGAAGTTTCCAAACTCCTAGGAGTCTCACTGTAAGTCAATCAATAAAACATAACCCTCTTAAAAGTGTGACTGGTTTCAGGGATAGACTATAACCCAGGAGAAATGTACAATTTATTTATAAATTGGGAAAATATGAGTATGTGCCTCAAAGATTTTTGTGAGAATCAAGTGAGATTAGTCCAGGGCTGCACTTAGTAAATTCCTAGGAAAGTCTAGCACTTGTTATCCATACTGAGTATTGTTAACGTTTATGCTTATGTGATTTTAGTCAGCTTTTGTTTGTTTCCATCACCAATGTTCCTGGAAAGCTGTATTTAGGATGTTTATTTGATACACTGTGGTGTTGCCTGCATTGCTGATGGACCACCTCTAAATTTACATGTCCTGTAAATAAGGCTTCAAAAAGTTTGAGAGGTTATTTTAGACAGCACAGCCTCCATGAAGGAAGCCAGTATATTCTTTTATCCACAACTGTCTTGTCCTACCTATATCACATCAACAGCAAATCATTTAAAATGGCTGATGACTACAGATTTATTAAATTATATGCAGTCACCCTCAAGGACAACATAACAGATTTGGAATCTAAAATAAGTCAGCTGTCATGCAAAATAGTGATGTTCTACTTCAATCTTTTTTTTTTTCTCGTTTATGAGCTTAAAATATTCTTATGAATAGATCTTTCTCTTCTGTTTGGTTACCCAGTGTTCAGAAAAGACAGAATCAATGCTTGATATTTTCCCTCTATCAGTTTTTAAGTTGGTTCCCTGTCTTCCTCCAAGGTGACTAATTGATTATTTTTTTTCCAGTTTTTTTTATATCATTATAAACTCCTAGTTTTAAATATAACTTTATGGGCTTCAATCTCTTGTATTTCTTATTCTTATTGATGCTCAAATGGAAAGAACACACCATGTACCTGAAAATATAAATCTATAATGACCAACACCAAGACTTATTCTAGTAAAACTACTGGACTTTAAAGAGAAACAAAAAAATCCTTTGAACATCTAAATAGAAGAGATGTTTAAGGAGGAAAGTTAGATTATATTCAGACTTTTCAACAGTAATCTTTTATGCCTAAAGAAAATGGAGTAATTAAGATATTCAAGGAAAGAAAATGTGAGCTAAGGATTTTAATGGAAACCGACTTTCATTTATAAAGGACACAAACTGTAATTAACATGCAAGAACTAAAGAAATATTGTTTCCATGAGCTTTTCTTGAGGAATCTACTAGAGAATGTTCTAGATGAAAATGAGTAGAAAGATATCAATGATGAGCATAAAACATAAAGTTATCCATAGAAATAAGACTAAATGAGGATTAAAAGAGAGCACAGTATGTAACAGCTTATATGCTCTGATAATGTTAATACATTACTTTAAAAAAGGGGGGGAGAATGGGGCAAGTATATGCAACAATTTTTAATTGGTTTAAGTGATCAGAATTGTTATATTAGTATCACCTTTCAGAGATTGTTGTTTGTATAATGTGGGATAGAGCAAAGAGCAATTGTGGGATATTCTATTTCTGTTATATTCTGTGCCTTGAGGATCAAGATTCTCAGTGTGGGAAAATATACAGAAGTAATATAGGACAGGGTAAGGGAAATCCCTGTAGTAGTAACTTGAAAAGGAAATATCAGTACGTACTCATGGGGCATCTTATTTTTTAAAAAAATCTCTCTTTTTCCTCTTATCTCTATCCTAGCTCTTGTCACTGAACTCAGGTCCTGCTGGCTCACCCTCAAAAATTAATGCCCGAGAGGCAATTGTTGGTAGAACAACTTTTAATCAGAATGGCAGCAATCTGGGCAGATGGTGGACTCGGTGTCCCTCCAAAACCATCTCCGAAGATTCTGCTCAGCTGTGAAAAATTTTAAAGGGAAAAAAGGAAGTAATCTCAGTTAATCTTTGAGATAGGGGGTCAAAGTTGCCGCCATCCCCCATGGCATGCAGGCTTGTTGACTTCTTGTGATCTTTCCTTAGATGCTATCTTATTCACAGTTTGTTCAAGAGATTACTGAAAGGGAAGCTAGGGAAGAGATCTGGTCACCTGTTAACTACTTATTCATCATTTCTACTTATTTGATCCATGGAAAGAACCAACAGGTTAGGCAAGGTATCGTATGATCAAAAGATACAAAAGTGTGCTAGGGCCAGGGATGAGTAGAGCAAGGGGGGTGCCCGGTTAAGGTTAGTGACAAGACAAAAGGGGCCTTCTGCAGAGACCTCTTTCCTGCCAAAAGCTGCTTCCAAATCCCCACTTCTCAGAATATCATTCCATTTCTATGGGATTATGGGCGAAGGTCCGTCTTCTGTACCTTCTTCATGATGACATAGGGTGCCTTATTCCTAGAGTGGAAGACTCGACATGGGTCTGTAGCATCTTTTTGCTGACAGTTATAGTTGCCCGTTTACATATACAGGCAGAACAGCGACAATTATTTTGATGCCCGCAAAGATATAGATTATTACAAGCAATAGTGTTAATCCCATTCTCTTAAGGCCAATTCTTGAAATTGTGCTAGCCACAGATTCAGTACTGCTCAAGACAGAGCAGCTAATGTCATGGCTGCAGTCTGGTCATCAAGCAGTTAGCTTTTTCCCTCTGGTGGCAGTTACAGTATCTGTAAAACAACCCAAGAATGTGCATCAGACTGGAGTATGTGACTCTCTTGTCCTAATCATTAACTGCTTCAGTGCTTCAGTTTGCTCTTTTGTGACTCAGGGAGGCCTGGAAGACTTTAGCTTTTCTCTAAACAAGAGGCAGGGGACATGGAGGGGGCTTTGTACTTGGGGGGAGTGCCCCACAAGGAACATTTGCTCAGTTCCACTCTGTACTCTGAAAAGGCCCATAAAACAATGTCCAGCCCAGTCTCAATGAGTATCCCTAACGCTAAGATTGTTGTCTTGAAACACTGTTTTCCACTGCATTGTCTGTTTCTAGGTGGGAACAGGAAATAAACAAGATGAGTCTGAAACATCTTGTCATAACAAATAGCAAACAAGCTATTGAAGACACTCGATTCATGTTAACAGGACTCAGGAGCAAAATTGTGGAGGCTGCTGGCTGAATTTGGGCCATTATGGCCAGAGTTTCTTCAGCATTTTATTAGGAAAGTTTTCATACATATAGCAAAGTATATACACCCTTCCTCCCACTACTAGATTCTACTGTTAACATTTTACTATACTGGCTTTATCACATCTCTATCCAGCTACCCAGCCCCCTTTCCACTTTCATCTATCTTATTTTTTTAGGTGCATTTTTTTTTTTAATGTTGGGGGTAGGAGTTTATTAATTAATTAATTAATTTGTGCTGTGTTGGGTCTTCGTTTCTGTGCGTGGGCTTTCTCTAGTTGCGGCGAGCAGGGGCCACTCTTCATCGCGGTGTGCGGGCCTCTCACTATCGTGGCCTCTCTTGTTGCGGAGCACAGGCTCCAGACGCGCAGGCTCAGTAGTTGTGGCTCACAGGCCTAGTTGCTCTGCGGCATGTGCGATCCTCCCAGACCAGGGCTCGAACCCTTGTCACCTGCAGTAGCAGGCAGATTCTCAACCACTGCGCCACCAGGGAAGCCCTATAGGTGCATTTTTAAAGTAAAGTGCAGCTATTAGTACCCCTCCTACTAAATACGTCAGCGTGAAAATATTCACTTTTAAAATGTAAAACTGGAAATGAAACATGAAGATGATCCTGGTGACAGTCTGTGAGCACTGAGATAAAGCTAGAAAGCAAAGAGAAAGGAAATCTAACAAAGACAGAGCTTAAGGGCAGCTGGAAAGAAGTTCTGTACTTTGACGGTTTTGCCTGGGGCCATTCATGGGTGGATGGGTTTTTTCCTCCTCCCATCTAAGCCATTCATCTTCACATATACATGTTTTTCCTTGTTATCTGTGACTTTATTGCTATTGGATCGATCCTTTGCATAATTGAGTAGGAAATTCTCCATTTTGCATTTTTACCTAGGATAAAGTAACTGCTTTTAGGTGAGGTTTTGAGCTTATAACAATGGAAGGAAAAATAATTAGCAAGTTATTCATTGAGACCTGTTATGTTCACTTAGGGATGTACAAGTCACCAGCTTTGTCTTCCACAGTCCAGACACTCATACCACTTGGAGCTTCATCCACTGATTTTGTTTATTGCCTTTTCAATTAAGAAACTTGCAACATGCTGCTACCCCTGCCTGGTATTGAGGAAAAAATTAATCAGTCGATCTAAGAAAGAAATGGAAAATTTTTTTCAAGCCAAATTGAGGATTATAACCTGGGAACAGCCTCTCAGAAAGCTCCGAGAAATGTTCTCCCTGTTAAAGGTCAAAGCACCGTTATGTAGATGTTTAGACAGAGGGCTGTACATTAAATGACATAGATAGTTTGCACAATCCAGATCTGTAGGCACAGACTGGTGGCTTCTCATGACCCCCTCAAGAAGGAATGTTATCTTTTAAGGAGTTGTCTTGTTGGTGCTAGGAGAATGTTACTCTTTATGGTTGAGCAGGTATTTCTGCTGATAGGGGAGGTTGGTCGGTGCATAATACAGATATACAATGCACAGGAGAGGAGAGAGAGGAGGCTGAAGGGCAGAGACAATTTTTTATGTTTAAATTTTTTCTTGTCTTGCCATAAAATATGAATTTTATTCACAGTGGAAAGCCCCCTCTCCCACTGCAAAGTGTGTACATTGATACAGAGCCATGTGTATCTCAGTTATATATTCACTACACTATGCATTGTATACATATATATAAAATATTCTCTCTATATGTTCTTCTATATTTAAATATAATATGCATACACATACATATATTTACACACATGCACACACTCACCACATGAATCAAATGTCAGTCTACTTAAACCATTTTCCACAACAACTACAGCTCAGGAGAGATAGCAGTCAATTCATCCCTGTATATCTCCTTTATAGGTGTAGGTTCTTCCATTTTGTTATTGCTTTGATCAAGGGTTTGGGAAAATGCCTTCTTAATAACTCAGTGAAAAACCAAAGAGAATGCTGAGACACTAGCCTACTTACTTTACAAATTAACCACAATATAGGGGAATAATTGTAAGTTTCAATTTATAAGGGACATATAAGTTTCATAAGGCTAAATTATGTACTACAATCTATGGACCTGCCTGTGTGTAGCAACCATGATTGAAATCTTTCATTCAGAGCTGGGCACCAGCTTCTGGAGAACAGCATGCTTCTGGCACTTTAAAAAGTTTGAATATCCTTATTATTGAAGATAATGATATTATCTACCCTGTAATGGAAGCTGTGGAGTTACTCTTAGACAAGTCTTAAACTTTTTATCATTGCTGACATTCACTCATAGGGTACGCAATATTTTGACTTAGCCATTTTAATGCAAACATTTTAGTCATATTTTGCCACAGATAAATTTTTACGACAGTAGTAAATTGTATTAAATCAATTTAATTTTGTGGCTACTTTTTTTAAAAAAACAAAAGAGCCACTAAACCATTTCCAATTTTCCCATTTTCATTTTTCTTTCGTAAAATTAATATTATCAAAATTAATTCTATTCAGTTTAAATTTTAAGACTAATATTTAGTTCATCAATCACATATTAATTATCCTGGCTTTTTGTCACTGGGGGATTTCTTTGGTGGCAATAATTTCCTCTAAGTCCAATACTCTTTGGTGAATTTTTGTGGCTATAAATGCATTAAAAATATATGATTCTTTGATCAATTTTACTCAGTTTTCATAATTTGAGTTTTAACAGCAAATACATTTATTTTGTGCTTATTTCTCTTGTAATGCTCACCATGAATTAGTTATGAGATTGACTTATAGGTAGGTTATATTAGCCATCTAAGACAAATTTGGAGCAATTTTGTGATGGAGAGGGAGAGAATCACACACAAAGAGATTTGGGGGAGACTAGGAAAGGTAGTGGTGTGAGAAGAAGAGAAGGTGGCAGTAGAAGCAGAGGAGGAGAAAAAGAGAGAGGTATGAGAGAAATTATTTTGGTGTATTGAGTGTTACGCAACGGATGTGAATGTGGTACATATGCAAAGTAAGCGATTCAAAATATCCTTGGTGTATTTTACATGTTTTACCTGTCAACGCAAACCATTTTTGTAAAGATCACCTTTGGACAAAACTCCTTTATTCACAGAAGCTTGGAATCAGGCGGGTACTGGGCTTGCCCGTCTTGGTTTAGGAGCAAATGTATTTCCCTAGTATGGAATCCTTTTCTGTTCTTGAGAGACATGGGAAAAGACAACACTGCACAATTCATTATAAGTAATTCAGGAAAAAAAGTAAACATATTAATCACTTGAAAACCACTGCAATTAAAACTTAATTTGAAGTTGCTTATAATTCTCCTTGCTTTTGTGGAGGAAGGATAGAAGAAACATGTCTTTAAGCTCTGTAGCATATTTTTAGGTGGGGCACTTTCAAATGACACCCCATACTGGGTCCACATGCATTTTTGCTAGAAAGTCATCTGAAATGGCATGATGTGTTGAAAGAGTCATGCCACAGTCAGGACCTAAGGTAAGTGGTTTCTCCCTTCCAGGCTCTAACTTCCTCATGTGTGCAAAAGAGAGCTGTGAGGTTTTCTAGCGTTGGTATCACAATTTGCTGTCTTTGAGATGCTTATATATGTCCCTTTGGACAAATGATGAGAGAGCAGTGCCAACACAGCTTTGTCTTTCTATGTACAATCTGATGACTGGGATGCTTTCCTTACTGAGCAGATGCCATGCCTTCTTGCATTATCGACCTCAGCTTGTGTTAGGTCAGGGGCACGGGCTTGGCTCAGGTTGACCCCTGGTTAATTGGAACTGAGTGTAATCACATTAGTTCAGTTGGGAGTTTTGAAAATCACATTAGCTCATCCAACAAAAGTGAATCTGCCAATAATTTATGTGATGGATTTGCAATTAGAATATAGAGGTCTTTCTTCTTCTTCGTGTCTTTTTTTTTTTTTTTGCCCGTGAGCCATGGCCGCTGGGCCTGTACGTCTGGAGCCTGTGCTCCGCGGTGGGGAAGGCCACAACAGTGAGAGGCCTGCGTACCGCAAAAAATATATATATATGTAACTGATCATTTCGTTACAAATAAACACTCTTGCCTTCCAGGGAAGCCAAATCTTCATTACTATGCCTTAAATTTCCTGGTGGAATAAGCCAGGTTTAATCCATGCTCATCACACAGCTTAGTTTTGTTTTTTTTTTTTTTTGTGGTATGCGGGCCTCCCTCTGCTGCGGCCACTCCCGTTGCGGAGCACAGGCTCCGGACGCGCAGGCCCAGCGGCCATGGCTCACGGGCCCAGCCGCTCCGCGGCACGTGGGACCCTCCCAGACGGGGGCGCGAACCCGGCTCCCCTGCATCGGCAGGCGGACGCGCAACCACTGCGCCACCAGGGAAGCCCAGTACCCAGATTTGGGAGACTTTAACTCTGTCTTTGGTGGAGAAAGTGGTTAAGGTAGATCAAAAAAGGTGAGAAGGCATTTACTTGCATAGTAGAACTTGCTGAGAGGTAGCTACCATGAATTAAATATAAATTTTATGTCAAATATGGTGCTAAATGTTTTTGAAACATTATATGAAGAACATATAATTGGCATTATTTATATTTCATTTCATAGGTGAGAAACTGAAGCTCACGTTCCTTAAGCCACTTACCCGTATCTCATAACTAGTAGATGAGTGAGCAAAACTTCAGAGTCTTGAGCTTTGGTCTCAATAGAAGCTTTAGATAAAAAATCACCCATGAACTCAAAAATAACATCTACATCAACAACAGGAGTAACCATAAAACGTATTGAAGCAGAATCCTTGGGAGAGGAGCAATTTTTTAAAAGAAATTTAAGAAATTCTGCAGGTAATTCTGATGTACAGCCAGGACTGACAGGTGTGGTGAGGGTCAGTATGGGGGCACAGCAGGCAGGCTCTAGTTTTGAAAAAACCCTAGTGTGTTGCTAGTAACCATAAAAGAATGGAGCTTTCAGTGGCCTTTAGGAGATATGACATACTTGTCTTGTGGTAGACAGTTATCTGCTGTATATGTGTAAACTGAAAGTCAGTCACTGTACTCAGAAGGCTTGGGAAATACATCTCAACTTAGGTTTTTCTGGAAGAATTGGAATTACCTTCTTCCTTCCACCAAGAAGGAAGATAAGGAACAGAAACTAGAACACGAGTTCCATGAAAGGAAAGGGAAGCTCTTCCCAAGTAGGGTGAGTTGCAACCACCTAGGGAAGAGAAAGCATCACAGGCTCTGGAAAAGGATAAAGATGCAAATGGAGCAAGATGCTGGAAGCAGTGGGATGTAGATGGAGAATGGAGAGATGGGACTGAGATGCTGTATCTGAATCATAGGGAATCTTACTCCTGTTCCTCTCAGGAGGGGTAGACAATACCTGGGGTGGGAGTTGTATCTGGCTCTGCACATCACACTTAAAGAGGAGCATGAAAGAACTGGACGATGTTTTGAAAGAGTGACAGGGACATTAAGGAATTAAAAAAACTCATTTGAAGAATTTCTGAAGGAATTTGGATTGCTCCTTATCTCAGAATGGGGAATAGCAGATTTAGAGGGGGACTTCTAAAATCTTAAAAAATATGTGAAGGTGTCATGTGGAAGATGGAGCAGGTAAATTCTGTTTTACTCCAAGACCTACAACTGAAACGAGTGAGGTAGAAGTCAGAAGGAGACATAGTTTGTTTAAGTATAAGAAAACTTTCTCTAACAGCCAGAAATAGCCAGTTTAGTTATGAGATACAAGTGGGCAGACAGAAGCTATTGAGTACATTTGAACATTGGTTGTATTGTTAAACCAGGTGGCCTTTAATGTCTCCTTTAACATGCTCAGCAACCTCTGACAAGCCCTAGAGGAGGGATGATCAGTCCCAGGTAGTCCAGGCATGTATTCCTCTTATCCGTGTAGCTCATAGATATATAGAGCAAATAACAAAATTATTATGGGGGACATGGGTGGGTAGGGAATGCTATGCTGCAGGGAAAGCCAATATTTGGTTGCTAATCACAGAGGCTAGATAAGCAGTCCATAGAGCCAAAATGGGGAGAGGATTGATTAATCAGGAAAGCCAGGATCAAGAAGCAATGAGAGTCAGAGATAACTGGAAAGTGGTCAGATGAATTCCTGAAATAGAGCACTTATAACTATGACAGCCTTTCCTCTAGTCCCAGTATACTTTCACGGATGAGCTGGGCTCTTTGAAATTCAGTGGTGTTTTATTTTCGTTAATTTTAAGTGTCATTCAGCATTTTCAATTTACGTGTTTTATGTTGCCAAATAACCATACAGTGCTTAACTCTCAAAACCGTTGTAATTATTGTGTCTGGATAAATAAAAATTACATCAGTGTGACAAAGTAGAGGAGGCTCTGAATTAGAAGTCTGGAAACATAACTCTGATAGAAATAACTCTTTGACCTTAAACAAATAATGAAAATTTGTTTGTGCCTCAGTTTTACCACTGGCAAAATGTCCAGCCTAAATATGACTGCCACAGCCAGTTCAAGTTTAAAATTACATAGTTATATTATACATTATCCTTTAAATTTTATTACTGTGGTCACTACTCTTGTTATTGTTCTTGGGGTTATCTCTCAAATAGCCTAGTCTTTGTTCATGAAACTGCCTTGGACCAGGATTATAATACTGAGTAGAGACAAATTGTCTGAACCCATTATGTTACTAACAGTCTGAAAAATAGAGCTATATAACCCAAATGACCCCAGAATTTCTTTGAAGTCCTGCCTTAGGATACTTTGCCATTATGTTTTAAGAACATGGTGTCTAGCAGAATTTATCATCCGTTTCAACAAGCTGCATGTATTATCATCACCCTACTCTGTGTCTTTCTTTCTAATCAATTTTATTATTATGGTAAAGTATACTTAATGCAATATATGACATTTCAGTCATTCATAGATGTACAATTCAATACATTCACAATGTCGTATAGCTCTCAACATTATCTATACCTATACTTGTTATTAATATTTTTGATTATAGACATCCTAATGGCTGTGAAGTGGTATCTCATTGTAGTTTTGATTTGGATTTCCCTAATACCTAATGATGTGGAACATCTTTTTATGTGCTTATTGACCTTTTGTGTATCTTCCTTGAAAAAAATGTCTTTTTTGCCTAGTTTTGAATTTAGTGTTTATTTTTTTTTGTTTTATTGAGTTTTAGGAGTTTTTTATTCTGGATACTAATCCCTTATGAGATATATAATGTACAATTATTTTCACCCTTTGAGTAGGTTGTCTTTTCACTTTCTTACTAGTGTCTTTTGATGAACAAAAGTTCTTAATTCTGATAAAGTGAATTTATTTTTGTCTCTTGTTGCCTCTGCTTTTGGTGCCATGTCTATGAAACTATTGCCAAATCCAAGGTCCTGAAGATTTTCCTGAATGTTTTCTTCTAAGTGTTCTGTAGATTTTGCCCTTACATTTAGGTTTTTGATCCATTTTGAGTAAATTTTTGTGTATGGTGTAAGGTAAGAGTCCAGCTTCATTTTTTTGCATATGGATAACCAGTTGTTCCAGAACTATTTGTTGAAAAGACTATTCTTTCTCCATTGAATGGCATTGGCATACTTGTTGAAAGTCAGTTGATCATGTATGTGTGGGTTTATTTCTGGATATATGTCTGCCCTTATGCCTATACTATACTGTCTTAACTACTGTATCTTTGTAGATAGTTTTAAACTCAGGAGGTGTGAGTCTACCAACTTTATTCTTCTTTTTCAAGATTGTTTTGGTGATTCATGATCCCTTGCAATTCCATATGGTTTTGAGGATTGACTACAAAAGCTGTTAAAATTTTCATAAGAACTGCATTGAATCTGTAGATCACTTTGGTTAACACTGATATCTTAACAATATTGTCTTCTTATCCATGAGCACAGAATATCTTTCCATTTGCTTAATTTGGTCTTTAATTTCTTACAGCAATGCTTTCCAGTTTTCAGTATTGAAGTCTTTTACCTCCTTTGTTAGATTTATTTCTATTTATTTATTTATTTTTAACATCTTTATTGGAGTCTAATTGCTTTACAATGGTGTGTTAGTTTCTGCTTTATAACAAAGTGAATCATCTATACATATACATATATCCCCATATCTCTTCCCTCTTGTGTCTCCCTCCCACCCTCCCTAACCCACCCCTCTAAGTCGTCACAAAGCACCGAGCTGATCTCCCTGTGCTATGCGGCTGCTTCCCAGTAGCTATCTATTTTTCATATGTAGTGTATATATGTCCATGCCACTCTCTCACTTTGTCCCAGCTTACCCTTCCCCCCCTTGTGTCCTCAAGTCCATTCTGTACGTCTGCATCTTTGTTCCTGTCCTGCCCCTACGTTCTTCAGAACCAGTTTTTTTTCTTTTTAGATTCCATATATATGTTTTAGCATATGGTATTTGTTTTTTTCTTTCTGACTTACTTCACTCTGTATGACACACTCCAGGTCCATCCACCTCTCTACAAATAACTCAATTTTATTTCTTTTTAAGGCTGAGTGTAATATTCCATTGTATATATGTGCCACATCTTTATCCATTCATCTGTTGATGGACACTTAGGTTGCTTCCGTGTCCTGGCTATTGTAAATAGAGCTGCAGTGAGCACTGTGGGACATGACTCTTTTTGAATTATGGTTTTCTCAGGGTATATGCCCAGTAGTGGGATTGCTGGGTCATATGGTAGTTCTATTTTTAGTTTTTTTAAGAACCTCCATACTGTTCTCCATAGTGGCTGTATCAATTTACATTCCCACCAACAGTGCAGGATGGTTCCCTTTTCTCCACACCCTCTCCAGCATTTATTGCTTGCAGATTATTCCTATTTCTTTTTTTTTTTTTTTTTCTGTACGCGGGCCTCTCACTGCTGTGGCCTCTCCCGTTGCGGAGCACAGGCTCCGGACGCGCAGGCTCAGCGGCCATGGCTCACGGGCCCAGCCGCTCCGCGGCATGTGGGATCCTCCCGGACCGGGGCACGAACCAGTGTCCCCTGCATCGGCAGGCAGACTCGCAACCACTGCGCCACCAGGGAAGCCCTTTTTGATGTTATTTTAAATGGAACTGCTTTCTTAATTTCCTTTTCAGATCGTTCATCACTGGTAAATAGAAACACAACTAACTTTTATCAGTGAAATGTTATGAAATATTATGCCATATTTATTGCATGTTTCCTCTATTTGGTATGTTTTCTTTGCTTTTTTTTTTTTGTATTTCTTTCTGAATGTTCGAAGGCTTTGTTTTTGTTCTAGTCATTACTTTTCCTTACGATAACATCGATCATTTTTTCCTTATTTAGGCTTCTATTATTCGGCTTTCAGTTTTAAATAATATATGCTAATTCTCACTGATATCTAGGGATAATAAATGAGATGACTGTACTCTTCACTTTCTTCTCCTATTATTTTAGTGCATTATTTATACTGTTTTACAATGTACAAGAGTTAAATGCTGTTCTTTCACTTGTCCTTACCTTTGTTTTAATCTTAGATCTCCTGTTAAATATATTAAAACTTTGTTATTAGTCTTTTTGCTAAATATCCTCAAACTCTTAGTTTAATAAAACTTGTCATCTAGAAAATTCCCTGGGAAAGTTTTTTAAACAAAATCTTCTCTGAGTTTTTAAACCTGTCAACTGTGGGTTTTTTTCTTTTAACTTTGATAATTAAAGGAATATTTAACTATATCTAAAACTGTAGCACATTTTTCTCCTTGACATTTGAAAATACATTTTTACTTCAGTCTTGATTTGTATGGGGTTATCAAGTTGTGTGATAGCAAGCTAATTTTATTTCTTTTGTAAGTAACTGGGTCTTTTACCTGAAGGCTCAGACTATATTTTAATTTAAAGTCTAATAGTTTCTAGTACATACTTTGCTGTCAAGCATATCAGATCCATTTTTCCAGTTACAACCTTCAGTACCTTATACTTTCATTTTATTTTCCATGATGATTTTCTTCACTTCATTATCTGCATGATCACTTCTGTTATTCATTTCAATTCTGATATTTTGAATATTTGACTCAGGAATTTTTTTTTTTTTGCAAATGTTTCTTAAAAGGCATATAGTTTATGTTGGAGAGTTTTTAAAAATAGTTTTCCTCTGCTTTATGTTTGAATGGTTGATTTTTTAGGGGAGACTTTACATCAGCTGCAATATTTTTATTCTCATTTAAAGTTTTCTTCATAAAGTGGCTTTGTAAGTATGTAATTTTACATCATTTTTCTCTTCATCTTTAAGTGTTGTATTTTTTTTTCTGAATCAGCATTAATAGGTGTATGTAAGCAGGAGTTAGGGGTTTCATTGTGTTCTTGGTTTCTTATATCAAAGGTACCTGTACCTTGTTCTGTTAGTAAAGTGCAGTTTCTTTAATCAGTGATTATTCTTATGAATTGGTATGTTTTCTCATTTTGTGATTTGATAATTGTCAATAATTTAAACTGTTATTCTCCTTCTTTTCTTCAAGTTTAAGCTTCCAAGGGATGCTTCTCCAGCCCATGTCACTCTTCCCTTCCACAGAAATAATTTCTTCCCAAGCCTGCCACTATTCCAATGCACTTCAAGCCCCTTCCTTCTAAAGATAATTAAAGAGACATGGCAGTTAAATGCAATATGTAATCTTAAAACAGCTAGACATTGTCATTGGGCAATTGGCAGTACTTGATAATGGACTGTGTACTATAGAATAGTATTGTATAGTGTATCAATGTTAAACCTCCTGAGTTTGAAAACTGTAATGTGGTCATGCAGGATATTTTTTTTCTTAAGAGATACACACTGAAGTATCAGGTAAAGGGGCAAAATGTCTCCAACTTCCTCTCAAATAATTCAGAAAAAAATGATATTCATATATATTATATTCATATATGAATTGAATCAACCTAAAGGTAAACAACTGATTAATTTAGAAAAGTGTACATGAGTACTTCTTGTACTCTTTCCGCAATATTTTTTTAAGTTTGCACTTATTTCAAACAAAAAGTTACAAAGAAGGCTTCTTCCTTTCAATTTTTTTAATAAACAGATCTATCAAGTCATAGAGCTGTTTTCAATATTTCATCACACAGGGTGGGACTCTTCATTCAAGGTTTACAATATTTGTTCCTAAAACCCCTGGTCTCCTGATCTCCTTTGCCTGCAGAAGCTCCTGCAACCATAAACGGGTAAGACAGTTAAGTGGTTATTTTGATGAATTGCTGGGAGCTGAGTGTGGACTAATGTGAGAGAGATACTACTGGGGGCAACATTCTTGGAGGGTCTTCCACACTTTTGTGGGCTTCATCTCCATGAACCCCACTAGGTTCTTCTCCTGAAGACGTGAGGAAGAGTTCCTCAAAATTCTGGCTAGGAGAAGGGAAGAGTAATCCTTGTGAAATACACCCACAGCCTTCTTCATAACAAATGCCTTCTCTCCAGAGGAAGAGACTTTGCCAGTCTTAGCTGGGAAAGGACATTCCTGCCACTCTAGAACACTCTAGCATTCCTGTATCATCTAAAAGGGAAAAACACATAGTAAACAGGTTCAGGGCTTCAAAGAAATAGACTGGGGATATTGTGGCCTGAGAAACGAATGGGGAATGGGGAAGAATAAAATCTATACCACTGGAGAGTCACTTGTAAAGGTCATAGACCAGAGACACAGCCCCACTAAAAGATTGAGATTTAGGGCTTCCCTGGTGGCGCAGTGGTTGAGAGTCCGCCTGCCGATGCAGGGGACGCGGGTTCGTGCCCCGGTTCAGGGGGATCCCACATGCCGCGGAGTGGCTAGGCCTGTGAGCCATGGCCACTGAGCCTGCGCGTCGGAGCCTGTGCTCTGCAACCGGAGAGGCCACAACAGTGAGAGGCCCGCGTACCACAAAAAAAAAAAAAAAAAAAAAGACTGAGATTTAATTATAAGATTATAGAATGCTTCTCTTCCACCACACCTTATCATCACAATAACTGAGCTCCAGTATCACAGTGAATTACAGTGGACAGAGCTGCAAGGCATAGATTCTCCCCAAGGTCCTTAGGGAAGTCCAAAGTCAACAGGGGAGACAAGAATAAAGACATTAAGAAAACTGATGCCTCTGGCTATGGAAAACATTAAATACAGCCAAGGTCCTTGCCAAGTTAATATAAATCCTCACATCAAAGGCCTATTTACCTCAGTTCCTATTGCCTAATATGTCAAGTCCAGCTTTCCACAGAAAATTACAATACATGCCAAAGGCAAGAAAAACACTCTCAAGAGACAAAGTAGTCATTGGAACCAAACTCAGGTCACGAAGATGTTGTTATTATCAGAAAGGAGATTTAAAATAACTATGATTAATATGTTAAAGATTCTAATAGTGAAAGTAGACAAGATATAAGAACAAATGGGTAATGTAAACAGAAAGATGGAAACTCTAAGAAAAAAGCAAAAGCAAATGTTAGATCAAAAACATTGTAATACAATTGAAGAAAGTTTTTGATGGGCCATCAGTAGACTCAACACAACTGAAGAAAGAATTAATGATCTTAAAGATAGGTCTATAGAAACTTCCCAAGCTAAAATTCAAAGAGAATAAAGATTGAAGAAAAAATAGAACATCCAAGAAATGTGGGACAATTTCAAAAGGTGTAATTTTTGCATGATTGGAATACCAGAAGGAGAACAAAGATGAAGCAGAAGAAATATTTAAAGTAATTATGGCTGTAAGCTTTCCAAAATATAGACAACAAACCACAGATTCAGGAAGCTCAGAGTACACTATGTAGGGTAAATACCAAAAGTAAACCACACCTGGACATGTCATATACAAACTGCAAGAAGGAATGACAAAAGGGTAATGTTGAAAGAACCGGGCGGGGGGGGGGAATCATCTTACCTGTAGCAAGGATAAGAATTATACCAAACGTCTTGTCAGAAACTGTGCAAGTTAGAAGGGAGTAGTGTGCAATATTAAGAGTGTTGAAAGAGAAAATTATATATTCAACAACATTATCTTTCAAAGTGAAGAGGAAAAAAAGACCCTATCAGAAAAACAAAAAAGCTAAGAGAATTCATCACTAGCAGACCTCCACTGCAATAAATGTTAAAAGTTCTTCAAGTAGAGGAAAAATAATATTTACCATTGCATATAAATCTAAAAAAAGTTATGTATAGGATCTAAATGGGGGAGAACACTGATAAAAGAAATCAAAGGAGATCCAAATAAGTGGAAATATATTTTGTGTCCATGGATTAGAAGACTTACTATTGTTGAGATGTCATTTCTTCCCAATTTGATCCACAGATTCAATGCAATCCTAATCAAAATCTCAACAGGCTATTTTGCAGGTATCCATCACTGATGCTAAAGTTTTTATGGAAAGGAAAAAATTTACATGGAAAGCTGACACATTACTGAAAGAGCAACATTGGAGGACTCACTACCCAGTTTTAAGACAATATAAAACTATAGTAATCAAACGATGTGGACTTTCCAAAGGATAGATGTCTTGACGTGAAATTACTACATAAAAATCATGTAAATTCAAATGACGACAGACGGTATTAATTTTCTATTGTGGCTGTAACAAATTACTACAAATTTAGCTTAAAGAACACGAATTTATTACCTGATAGTTCTGGAAATTAGAAATACCAAATCAGTTGTATTGGGTTAAAATCAAGGTGTTGGCGGGTGTGTATTCCTTCTGGAGGCTCGAGGGGAGACCCACTCCTTCACCTCTCTCAGCTTTTAGACTTTGGTACAATCCTTGGTTCTGGATCCTCCCTCCATCTTCAAAGCCAGAAGAATACCATTCTTGTCTCCTCTTTGACCTTTGCTTTTGTCCTCATGTATTCTCTCCCTGACTCTGATCCTCCTTCCTCCTTCTAATATGGACTATTTTGATTCCACTGGGCCCACTCAGATAATCCAGGATAATCTCTGGATTATGTTTGGCATTTTTTTTTTTTTTTAGGCACAAAGGACACAGTTAAGAAAAAAGCAGTTGAGGTCCATCATGCAGCCTACATTCCAGCAAAGAGTTAGAGATGGGATGGGTGGAAGAGAGATAAGTAAGTAAATGAACAAGAGAACTATTTGGAATTTATACCAGGTATGAAAAAAAATAAAGTGACTATGTGATGGAGAGTGATTATGATCTTGTTGTTTTAGGTTCGGTGGTCAGAGAAAGTTTTACTAAGAAATGAAATATAAAAAAAGAGATAAAATATTTAAAAAATAGCCATCCAAGTACAGAGATAGGAACAATGTGAAACAGGAATAGAATGGCTCATGGACAGACTCTAAGACATTTGGTATATTCAAGAGCACATAGATCTGTGCAGCTAGAGCCTATTGGAAATAATGATCTTGCAGATAAAGGCTGGAGTCAGACAAATGGAAGACCTTTTCATTCTAACTCCAATGGAAAGCCTTTGCAGAGGATATGATTTATGTTTTAGAGAGATATCTGACTGCTCCATGGAGAGTGGATTTCAAGTGGACAAGACAGAAGACCAATAATCCATCATAATCCATTTAAGAAAGCAGAGTGGCTTGACAAGGGTATTAGTAGTAAAGTGGGAAAAATTAAATAGATTAGAAACATGTTTTAGAGATTAAGGAGATAAGACTTGCTGATTAATTTGTGGTATGATGAAATAGGATACATAAAGAGCAACTACTAGGACTTGGGATTAAGCAAATGATTGTTTTGTGGTGACATTTACTGGAATAGGGATGAGAAAAAATAGCCTTGGATATACTAAGAATTCTGCTTTGTCTATATTAATCTTGTAAGGACTCTTAGGCTCCCTGTGGTGGTACAAGAAGGATCTTCGATATACAAAGTTGGAGTTAAGTAGATGTCAGGAATGAAGATGCAGACTTAGAAGTCACTGGCATCTAGATGGTATTTAAGGACACAGGAATGGAAGAAATCTCTTAAGGAAAATGTATAGACAGAAAAGTGGAAAACAGAACACAGTCTTGAATCATTTAATGTATCGATGTCAAGTGAAGAAGGAGAAACCAGCCGTGGTCAGTGACACTGGGAAAAGTCTAATAGTTTGGGGTGACAGAATCCAAGAACAGGAACTATTTTAAATAGGCAGATGAAGTGAACTTTGTTGAATGCTGCTGAGACGTCAAATAAAAGGACAGGAAAGTCGTTGGCAGCATGGAGTTCATTGATCACTTTAATTTTCATAGTTTCAGTGAAGTGGTGGTGATGGAAACCCAGTGCCTCAGAGAAGAGAAGATAATGTGATGGGATGAAGTGAAGAAAGACATAATAAATAACTCATAGGGTGGAAGCTTTTCTCAGAAAAGGAAAAGAGAAATGGGGTGGTAACTACTGGAAGAGGGTGTGTGTGTGTGTGTGTGTGTGTGTGTGTGTGTGTGTGTGTGTGAAGACGGAAGAGGCTAGATTAGGTTTGCATGCAGATAAAACTGATTCAATAGAGGGAGAAATCAGTGATGATTAATGTAGGATTAAAGTTCTTTTTTAAAAAAGTGGTAGGATTCAGAGAACAAATGAAGGATTGTCCTTAAATTGGACTAGGGACACTTTATCCGTAGTAACAAAAGGCAAAGAAGATGGTATAATTGCAGATGCAGATAAATTAGTTGATTTAGTGGTGGGAAAATGAGAAAGGACTACCTAATTGCTTATTTTTTCTTAATGAAATATCAGACAAGTTTAGCTGTAAAGGAAGTGGCTGTAAAGGAGTGTTGGAAAGATTGAAGGTTTGAAAAAATACGAGCATAAAGCTAATAATATTTTTGGAGAATGGAAGAGTGAACATGACAGAAAGGGTAATAAGATTGTTGGACAGTGTTGTGGGCTATGAGAAATTTGTGATAGTATGTTTGCAGTTAGACTTTCAGGGTGATTGTGTATTTTTCTCCAGATGGTTCTGGCTGCACATGAGCAGCTAAAGAGTAAGAAGAAAGATGAGTTTAAGGGGATAGATGGAATGTATGAAGGATCTCTTTCTCTATAATCTGAGTAATTCTAGATATTATCAGTTTTAAATTTTTGTTATCATGATAGCTAAAAAGCAAAATCTCATTTTATTTTAGCTTGTATTTCTCTGACCTCTAGGGAGACTATGTTTTTTGTGCTTATCAGTCATCGTTTTTTCCTCTTCTATAAATTATTGGCTCAGATTCTGTGTCTATTTTTTTCTGCTAAGTTATCTGCCTTTTCTCATACTGATTTTTTAAGGTTTATATAAGGGACACTATCTTGCACTATTTTCTCTCAGGCTATTGTTTACACTTGGTTTACAGTGTCTTTCACTATATTCATGATTTGAAAGTTTACACAGTTGAATATATTCATGTTTTCCTTTGGAGCTTCCGGGTTTATGGGCTGCTTAGCCTTCCCCTCTTCTACTCCACTTGAAATGTATAAAGTTAGCCTTCTGCATTTTATTATAGTATCTTTCAAATTTTACTTTTTTACATTTGATCCTTTATTTAGTTTGAGTTTAGTTTTGTATACAGCCTGTGGTAAGAAATCTATTATTTTGATGGATGGATAGCCGATTTGTCCAATAAGCTTTCTCACTGATTTAAAATATCACCTTTTCATATTTTATATTTATACACATATATGTAGGTAGGTATATAGTCATGTATCTGGATTCTCTTCTCTGTCCCATTGATTTGCTTGTCTTCACTTGTATACTGTTTTAACTATGTAGTTTTGTACCATGTTTTGATATTCTTTAGGGCAAATACCTCTCTTATTATTCTTCCTATTCTTCATTGAAAAACTTTGTTGGCCATTCTTGCATATTTACTCCTCTAAACAAATTTTATAATTTGCTTGTCAATTCCACTGGGATTTGTTTGTATTGAATTTGCAGATTAATTTGGGGAAAGAATTAAGTTTTGCTTTGGGAGAGGAAGAGGAAAGCAGAAAGCAAAACGTCTTAAGCAGGGCTAGGTGAACTGATCCTGTGTATTTAAAGACATGGTCAGAGACCCTCTGGATAGGAGAGTTCCAAAGGCAGAAGGAATAAGGGGACAGATATTGAAATCAGCTTCCCTCTATCCCTGCATTTGCCAAAGATTAGGCTTAAAGGTTCCAAATGCAGCAATTTTGATAAAAACTACCTGCTGGAATGACATCTACTAAATTGTATCACAGCCATTTTTTTTTTCCAAACTGATGTTTACATTTGTTGAAATAAATTAATAGTTGCAAATTACTCAGTTATTTGTTGGGAACAAATTCAAAAGAAAACAAACAAGTAGTAGGAGAAAAACGCAAAAATGGTGTTGCGTAAGAAGGGAAGTTTATAATTTATCAAAATGAGAATACTTACAAATTAAAAAAATTCTGTTATGTGAATGTCTTGGATGAAAGAAACTTTGCAAGGGAATTAGAGTTTATTCAATAAAAGAAAAGGTTCTAGATTACCATATTAATTCCTTCTTCACGACCCATGAAAAACAGGCATTAGATGCCAACCCTGAAAATATCTCAACTGAACGCCTATCTAGTTTATTATTGGGATTATTTTCATAGTTGCATGAGTTAAAATTCTTGAGTAAAAGAAGCATTGCAGTCTTGAGCTACACATCTACAACACTTCCATATTCTTCCCTGTGGTATTTATCTGTCTTTTTGGCAGAAAGCAAAACCTGGAAGAAAGAATTGGTTAGAATTAAATTTCCTTCAGCCGCACACAGAGCTGCAGTGTTGCAGCAAAATCTCATTTCTGATGGGGCTAATGGCAGGAAGCTATTTATAGAATGGCTCTGAAATTTCCTTAGTAACAAGGCTTGCAAAGAGCTCTCTCCTTGCTGTTGGAAATATCCCCAGCCAGCCCTGGGCCTTGCCCCTGATTCCTTTAACTTTGGAATTCTTCTCAAATGTTCCTAGGTTCAGTATTATTTTCTTTCATGGTTGAAGACCTTTCATGAATATTTACCAATCCAACTGTGTACTATACTTTGTTTTGATGATAGTGTGTTCTCTTGAAGGAGAGATATTTCATTTTGATGGCTAAGCTTTGTACTGCACAACTAATGTTTTTACATAAGTTTCTCATGCTTTGTGATTTATAAGCTTTCTATTATATTTCAGATTTCTGGGCACTGGCCAGAATCCTAACATTTTCTTCCTTCCCTTTATGTTTGTTCTCTTTTCCCTTCCCTCCAGCTTGACCATCTGTCTCCCTACTTTTGCTTCTGTAGAACCATACAGTATGTACCTAGGGGTGAAACAGCACATGCTATCAAAGGATTCAGTTTTTGGAAGTCATCTCTGATCTATATAAGTACGGAATGACTTCTGCAAAGTGTTCTACATCTTGTTACCATCTGGACCTATTACTTCACCTAGTTAGAGCACAGCTAACAAGGCCAAGGTCATGGATTTAGACCCCATATGATCCAGTTTGCTTTACACAGGAAAGAAGTTTCTTTTATGGCCATGGTCTTAAACCACAAATGCTGGTGGGTTCATCTTGAAAGTGAGCCCACACTGGAGGACCTGGTGAGCATTGGGTTGGAGCCAGGGCCTCATCGTTATTATAGAAAACTTCAAAGCATATGTTCTACGGCTGGACAGTCAGCAGGATTCCTATCTCAATGCACTCTTTATATTAAGCTTTAGAATAGATAGGACATGAGCAATCATCTGTTTCACACATCTAAGGTCACACAGGAAAATAAGAATCCAAAGCTCAGTCCAGTCTTCGATGTCATTCTGCCTTTCTGCCTACTCACTTTTCCTAACCACATCCCTGTAAAGTGCAGCTCTGAGGAGTTATGAATTTTACAGATGGAGATGAAGCGACTGGCACAATTAAACCTGGTGAGATGCACTACCACACGTAACTGGGAAGAGAGTTGCCATTAGATGCGTACAATGTCTGAGGACTTTAAGGAGGAGAAATTTTGAGCATCTTCTCCATTTGGCTTTTGCAATACTAATAAAATATTTGCAGAATGATCTAAACTTTATAAACTATTTCCATATCTTCCATCTCATTGGGTCCATCCAACATGAGATTGGCCTGACAGATGTTATTACATCTTTCTGATTAGACAAATTATGTATAGAAAGATTGCATGACTTGCCCAAGGTCATACAATCTATAAGGTCTTTGGAACCTGATCCAGGGAGCTTTCCATGATATCACAGTGTATTTTATTTCTTGACTTCTGCCTACAGAAATATTGCAACAGAAGATTGTACTGTTGAAGCCATTTCTATTTTATTTTTGAGTTGATTTAGAGAGGGCAGATTTCATACAACTTCTGTAGTCTCAATTACATACCAAACCAGCTTTGTGAAACTTGAGTATGGCCTCATAAGGAGATTACATAGTTGGTTTTGAAAATCACCTAGAGCCCTTTTAGGAAGACCGTGTGACATGGCAGCTGATAAAGTTTCTGAAATTAGAGAGACTTGCTTTCAAATCCTGGATCTGCTGTAGTTTATTTTTCAAACCATCCTACCCTACATGATTAGGAAATGACCTTGGCAACAGTCTTTTTGAAATGAATTTGCCAAATTGTGTAATAGCCCTGCTCAGAACTGAAATCTAAAGTAAGAAAGTTATTAAAGGGATTTCAGTTCAGAATCCTGGGAGCTGGAGGAAGCAAATGTTTTTAGTCTCTCTTTTTTTTTATTTTGCTTGAGACCAGTGCAATTCAATTGTGTGACATTTCTCTTCCAGTTAAAGCCATGTCTTGTAACCAAAGTGTCTCATTTACATTTTGCTGCTTTGCAAGCCCTAGCATCATCTTACCTTAGTTTTTACAATATTGCATAATGCATTATGTCTTGATGCAATTTAAGACCTCCTGCTGACTACTTGAAATTACTAAGCAGAAGGTCAGACTAGATCAGTGAACAACTATTAAAATGCATAGGCAGCAGTACAAACAGTAGGTAATTAGTACTCAATGCAAGCCAAAGCATGAGAAATGTGAAGAAAGAAGTAAACCAGATGTTTTCTTAATTTTATGACTGCATCTTCCATTCATATTGATGGCTGTGGATTTAGATCCATCATCAATTTGCCTTTTTGGGGTTGGTTTGTTTTTCTTCTTGTGAAATGTTTTATACATACAGAGAGGGCATAAAACATATGTACAGGTTAAAAAAAACAATTGCAAAGCAACATTTGTGAATCACTCAGACCAAGTGGAAACCGGCCACATGCCTCTCCACAGTCAGAACAGAATCTTCTCTCATCAGATATATCAACGAAAGAAATGTGACCATCTGGCCTTGCTTGTCTTTATAGATTTATGGCCTCTATAGTTTAACCGCTAAGGGCTTCAGTTTGATTTTGTTTGCTTTTGAAATTTATGCAAGTTAATTATACAGCTTTTTTTTTTCTTTTTTGACTGCTCTTTCACTCAGTAGTATATTTGTAAGGCTCATCCATGTTGATGTATATACACATAGTTTATGTATTTTTTATGGTTGTATAGTACAGTAATGTGTTTATAGTTAACAATTTTTGTATTGATTCTATTTCGGTGCACCTTGCATCATTTCCAGTTTGGAGCTAATTTGAATAATGCTGCTATGGACTCTACAGTACCTAACTTCTGGCTATGTACTAGAGTTTCCCCAGAGTGTATAATTAGGGGTGGAATGCTACATCATAGAGAACGCATACCTTCAAATTTACTAGAAAATGCTAAACTATTTCCAAAGAATTTGTATCAGTTTTCACTCGAGAGAGAGTTCCTATTGTTCCACTTTCTCACCAACATTTGAAATTGTCAGATACTATATTTTTTGTGAATCTAATAGGTCTGTAATGGTTTTCCATCTTGGTCTTAATTTGCAATTTCATTGCTTGCTAAGGAGTTGAACGTGTCTTCTTTTTGAGTAGCCATTTGGATTTCCTGTTTTAAGAGAGTTTATTCAAATCTTATGTCCAGGTTCTTTGAATTGGGCTATTTCTCTTATTTATATTTTTTGGGGTTTTATGTTATCTGTATTCTTTGAAGCAATGACCTGAAGAAGATGAGATTAGCTATGTGAATACCTATGGGAAGAGCATTCCAGATAATGGAAAATGTCCAGTGCAAATATTCTACAGAAGCCTGCCTGGAGTAAATTAGTGAGAGGGAAATTTTAGTAGCAGGTGAAGTCATAGGGCTAATGAAAGGAGGCCTTGTAGGCCTTATAGAAACGTTTGGTTTGGACCCTGAATGAAATGGGGAGTGACTATAGTGTTAGAGCAGAGAAATGACATGACCTGACTCTCCCCTCTTTTTTAAAATTAATATACTTTATTTATTTATTTATTTGTTTGTTTGTTTTAGGTCTACAGAAAAATTGAGTGGGATCTAATATCCTTTTGGTAGAGTTTGTGCTTCCCATCTCTGCAACTACAAGCTCTACAAAGTAGAGATTCTGGCCCGCCATACTATTACTAGGGGACACAATAAAATATTATTGAACTGTATACTATACGTAATGCCAGGGCATTTCAGAGTCCTTTAAACAGGGACCAACAAGTGAGAAGAGGAGTAATTGTACCGGCAGGAGTAATTGATGCCAAGAGTAGAAAGAGGCAGATAGATCTGCTTTTACACAGTAGAAGTAGAGAGGAACATTTATGGTACCCAGGTGATCCACTTAGGTGCCTCTTAGTGTGAACATGTGTAGCAACCTCTGAGGATGGTATGATGAGCATACATTCAGATCCTTCAGAAATGAAGGTTTGGTTTACAGCACCAGGTAAGACATAAATACCTGCATATGTACCAGCTGAGAGTAGAGAAATTTATAGTGGATGATAGGGGAGGGAGATGATCAGTACCAACAGTGGCCCTGAAACCAACTGCAGCAATTGGGGCTAAAGGATATTTCATTATGGAAAAGAGGTCAGTGGAACCATGGAAAATGTCTAGCGACGTGCATCTGTGTAGGACAAAGGTGGGCTATGGTGGCCATGGATGTACCTGCTCAATCTCTCTGCAAGCAGATCTTCTGTGGGAAGGATAGTTAGACAGACACCGCCAATTATACATTCAGATATAACATGGTGCTCACGCTGAAACCATGCTTCCTCTGGGTTGTTCCCAGCATGACAGAGTTATTAGAGTTGGGACATTCCTGCCTCTAATGGGAAACCTTTGCTAGTGAGATTTCATTAACCTGCTGTGAGATTCTCAGAACTGTGAAATGGTCTGAGGCTTGTCCTACTCAAGTTTCCTTTCTTTTGTTTCTTTCACAGGTGTCAGACCTATATTGTGGTCTAAAGGCTCTTCCAGCCTATCCCAGTTGTCTTCCCGTGCTCCTTCACAGACATGTTCCCCAATAAATCTCTTGCACATCTAATCTCATTTTGGCATCTGTTTCTTGGAAGACCTGAGCTGAAATAAGGTATGTTTAACATAAATGGCAAAGTGGTTTAGTTTAAATCTGCCATCTTTCTATTTCTTGTCTATTTCTTCCATTTGCTCTTTGTTCCTACTCCCTCTTTCTTTTGGATTGAGTTTTTAAAATATGATTTTCTTATTATCTATACCTTGTTTTATTTTTTAGCATCTAACTTTAGTACCATTTGAAAGTTAAGATTTAACTTTCAAGTGATACTATACCACTTCACATGTGGTGTAAAAAGTGTACAGCAGAATTCACCCATTTCTTCCCTCCTGTCCTTTGAGCTATTTTCAGACATTTTATTTCTGCATATGCTATAAACCCCTCAACACATTGTCGTTATTTTCACTTTAAACAGTCAAATATCTTTTGCATAGATTAAAAATGATAAAAATGTCTTTTATACTCATCCACATATTTACCCTTTGCAGTGTTCTTCATTAATTTATGAAGAGCCAATATCTAACTGGTAATATTTTCCATCTTTCTTTAATATTTCTAATAGTGAAGGTATGCTGCTGATGAATTTTTTCATATTTTGTTTGTCTGAAAAAGTGTTTATTTCTCCTTTTTTTATTGTGGTAAAATACACATAATGTAAAATTTACCATTCTAACTACTTTAAAATGTACGGTTCTATGGTATTAAATACATTCACATTGTTGTGTACCGTTCACCACTGCCCATCTTCAGAACTTTTTCTTCTCCTGCAAATGCAACTTTGTACCCATTTAAATATTAACTCCCCATTCTCCCCTTTCCCAGTCCCTGACAACCACCATTCTACTTTCTGTCTCTAGAATTTGACTAACCTAGGATCCTCATGTAAATGGAATCATACAGTTTTGTCCTTTTGTGACTGGCTTATTTCATTTAATGTCTTTAATGTTCATCTATGTTGTAGCATGTGTTAAAACTTCCCTCCTTTTTAAGGCTCAATAATATTTCATTGCATAAGTAGACCACATTTTGTTCATTCATCCATCAATGGACACTTGAGTTGCTTTCAACTTTTTGGCTATTGTGAATAATGCAGCTATGAACATGGGTGTACAGATATCTGTTTGAGTACATATTTTCACTTCTTTGGGGCATAAGCTCAGAAATAGAATTACTAGATTGTATGGTATATTTAGTTTTCTAGGGCTGCGATAACAAAGTACTACAGGCTCAGTGGCTTACGCAACAGACATTAATTTTCTCATAGTTCTGGAGTCTGGGAGTCTAAGATCAAGGGGTCAGTAGGGTTGGTTCTTTCTGAGGCTTTTCTACTTGGCTTGAAAAAGAGTCTTCTCCCTGTGTCTTCCCTTTGTGCTTTTCTGTGGCCAAATTTCCTCTTCTTATATAAGGATATCAGTCATTGGATTAGGGCTCACTCTGATGACCTCATTTTAACTTAATTACCTCTTTAAGATCCTATCTCCAAACACAGCCACATTCTGAGGTACTGGGTGTTAGGACTCAACATAGGAATTTTGGGGGGAAACATTCAGCTCATAATACTCTTGTCATCTGGCTCTCTCAAATCATGTTCTTCTTGCTTTCAAAATGTATTCACCCCATCTTAACAGCCCCCAAAGTCTCAACCAATTCCTGCAGCAGCTCTAAGTCCAAAATCTCCTCTAAATATCATCTAAATCAGGTATGGGTGGGATGGGACTTGAGGTATGAGTCATCCTGAGGCAAAATTTCTCTCCAGCTGTGAAACTGAGAAACAAGACAGCAGGTTGTTTACTTCCAAAATACAATGATGAACAGGCATAGAATAGACATTTCCATTCCAAAAGGGATAAATTGTAAGTTTCCTAAAAGGATCTTTTTCTAATTGTGGTAAGAACAATTAACATGAGATTACTTTCTTGATAATTTTTAAGTGCACAACACAGTGTTGTTAAGTATAGACACAATGTTGTACAGCAGATCTCTAGATAGAAGTATATTTCTTAATTTTAAAATATGTGATTTTCTAGATAGGGTTTTTTTTAATATCATAATTGTCTATTTTAATGAGACTTTGATTAAAGCATGTGGTTTTAATGTTTTAAAATGTGTTGAGGGTGTCTCTGTGGTCAATTAGACCAAGTGTCTCAACACTGTTGTTCAGTCCTCTATATAGGCCTCAGAGATGCTGAGGGTTTAGTTCCAGACCACTGCAATAAAACAAATATTGCAATAAAGCAAGTCACTCGAAGTTTTTGGTTTTCCACTACATATAAAAGTTATGATTACACTATACTGTAGTTTATTAAGTGTGTAATAGCATTATGTCTAAAAAACAATGTTCATACTTTAATTAGAAAATACTTTATAGATAAAAAAATGTCAAAACAATTACAATAGTGACATCAAAGGTCTCTGAACACAGATTACCCTAACAAATATAATAATAATAATGAAAAAGTTTGAAATATTGCAAGAATTACCAAAATGTGACACTGAGACACAAAGTGAGCAAATGCAGTTGGAAAATGGTGCTGATAGATTTGCTTGATGTGGGGTTGCCACAAAACTTCAATTTGTATAAAACACAATATCTGCAAAGTGCAATAAAGTTAAGCACAATAAAATGAGGTATGCGTGTAGCTTGCTCTGTACTTATTCTATGTTCTATGTATTTATTTTTCTGTGTACTTTTATAATTACTAAGAGAGGAATGTTGAGATCTTTAAATATAATTATGGAATTGCCTATTTTCCCTTTAAAATTTCTCAGCTTTTGTTTCATATATTTTATAGCTCTGTTATTAGATACAAATGCAATTAGGATTGTCATGTCCTCTTGATAAATTGGCTCTTTATAAATAAAAATGCCATTCTTTATTCCTGCTAATAATTCTTGTTCTAAAATTTCCTTTTTCTTTGTTGTTGTTTTTTTTTTTTTGCGGTACGCGGGCCTCTCCCTGTCGTGGCCTCTCCCGTTGTGGAGCACAGGCTCCAGACGCGCAGGCTCAGCGGCCATGGCTCACGGGCCTAGCCGCTCCGCGGCATGTGGGATCTTCCTGGACCGGGGCACGAACCCGTGTCCCCTGCATCGGCAGGTGGACTCTCAACCACTGCGCCACCAGGGAAGCCCTACTCTCTTATGTTTGGAAATGAAGTACCCTGGGTACTTTAAATTTTTCTCTTATTTTTTTCTTCATATGAATAGCCAACTTGAATTTTGGCTATTCTGTTCTGGGCCAACTATGTTAAAATTTAGGACTTTAAATACATTTCTGTGAATGTTCTCTTTGTTAATTTTAAACCATTCTTCAAGCCTGTTGAGTCCTTTTTGATTTTGTTATCCATAATGTTAGTTATTCTTAATTCTTGTTGTTCTCAAACTCTTTAGTATTCCTTTTTTTAAAAATAATAATCCAAGTAGTTGCTAAAGTGTTAGTGAAACATTGCAGAGTAATGAAGACTAGCATTTGGGTTAACTGTGATATATTAATAAGAATATTTTGTACCTGGTTCAACTACGAATTGTCAAGTGGTCAAGCAGTCTTTAAGTAGCAGATTGTTGCTAGGGTTTCCTGCCACATTTTCATAGATTCCATTGGTTAGGGGACAATGGACCCTAATGGATTTATATGGTTTACTATCCATGCCACAGCATGCAGCATAAGCTTTACATTCAGATCAGTCCTCTTTGTCTCCTTAATCTCATTGGGAGTGATGTGGAGCAGACCAAAGTGGAATGCTTTGCACAGTGGATCTGCGTCATCCTTGAGGAACACAGTTCAGGAAACTCCAATCTTATAAGATACTTCTGAGAAATGTGCCCATCATCTCCTGCAGAGACATTATTTTTCTTATCCTGGAATACAAACAAATCTACACTAAAGAAAGGAGGGAAGCTTTATAATCTTGAAATATTTCCTTATACAGTTATTGTTAAAATGTCTGTAAAATGCCTTTGCTCAAAGACTCAGAACATGTAGAGGTGATAGATATGCAGAGAGATTTGTCTCTTAATAGAAACACAAAGATCTTCTGTTAACTGTAGTACAGTTTATACTCATGTAATGTTAGGACAAAAATTACATATTGTCAGAATTATTCTTGAATAGTTTTTAAATAATGCAAAAATATCATATATAAGAAATTGTATATAAATTCCCATGTAGTAATAAGTATGCCAAATATATGATGAGTGATGAGACCATAAGGATGTACACATTCTGATAATTGGTATTCCTCTCCATCTGTCACTATTAAGTTGATTTTATTGTTTCTTTTTTTTTTTTTTTTTTTTGTGGTATGCGGGCCTCCCTCTGTTGTGGCCTCTCACATTGCGGAGCACAGGCTCCGGACGCGCAGGCCCAGCGGCCACGGCTCACGGGCCCAGCCGCTCCGCGGCATGTGGGATCCTCCCAGACCGGGGCGTG
>NC_041222.1:95104554-95129634 GCF_002837175.3 Physeter macrocephalus | reverse complement strand
CCCTCCCTCCCACCCTCCCTATCCCACCCCTCTAGGTGGTCACAAAGCACCGAGCTGATCTCCCTGTGCTATGTGGTTGCTTCCCACTAGCTATCTATTTTACATTTGGTAGTGTATATATGTCCATGCCACTCTCTCACTTTGTCCCAGGTTACCCTTCCCCCTCCCTGTGTCCTCAAGTCCATTCTCTAGTAGGTCTGCATCTTTATTCCTGTCCCGCCCCTAGGTTATTATTATTTTTTTTTCAGTTTGCCTAGGTTTTTTTTTTCAACATCTTTATTGGAGTATAATTGCTTTACAATGGTGTGTTAATTTCTGCTTTATAACTATGTGTTAGCATACGGTATTTGTTTTTCTCTTTCTGACTTACTTCACTCTGTATGATGGACTCTAGGTCCATCCACCTCACTACAAATAACTCAATTTCATTGCTTTTTTGGCTGAGTAATATTCCATTGTATATATGTGCCACATCTTCTTTATCCATTCATCTGTCGATGGACACTTAGGTTGCTTCCATGTCCTGGCTATTATAAATTGTCACTATTAAGTTTATTTCTCTCTTTTGCCCAGTGTTGAGTTTGAATAAATTAATTATGCATATGATGAAACTTCAATTTATTGCACATGTTTTCATTTTTTCATAAAGATATCATAAAGGATAGGTAAATTCTTTAAAAAATAATTTTCTACTATACCCATTGAATTTTCCTGATTTTTCAGTTTGGAGGTCCAATAAATAGAAAATGCAATTTGTATTATGTAACATATTTTGGTAACTCACCATGATTCATAAGGAAAACTATTCTTTTTTATGACTACTCAAAAAATGCAAATATAAAAATGTATCTTCTGTGTTTTGGGGGCCGTATGCTTTAACTTCTTTGGTACTTGATTTCTGAAATCAACTGTCTGCCAGCTAGCCTCCAAAGAAAAGACTTTAATTCTTTATAAAATTGTAGAGATTTCTCTGTTTTCCTACTTCATGCCAAACTGACAAAGTGGTGATAGTAACAGTATTAACTTGACAACAAATGCCATCTATGCCAGCTGGTTTTTGAGAAGGTCTAGGCTTGACATCAGATTTCCTTGTTTGACCTTCTTCTCCAGTTAACAATTCGGAGACATCAGACAAAATAAGTAATAAAAAGTTAGACAGTAAAAAGCTATCTGTGTGATGCTATGCTGTTTAGCATTCTAATCCATCAATTTATCTTTTAAACAATTATCATGGCCTTTGTATCACTGCACATTTGGTGAGCGCCTGCTATATTTAAGGCCTAAGTGCTGACATTAAAAAAAGGAAACACATGGCAACTTAAGTAACAGTAAAGTTTTTGAATAATTCAAAACAATAAAATCAATGTCACAAGCATAATAGTCAACAAATTGCTCAGGCAATAACTTCTGTCAGAACTCACATGCATAATGGCTCTGACTTCAAGCAGAAATGGTCTGGGGAGACGATTTTTGTCTCGTCACACAAGCAACAGAAAGGCCCAGGGTAAGAAAGTGAACATTGTCAAATCGGAATCCCCAAGAACACACAGTCTGACCTCAGGTGTAGGGACGGTTCTTTATTCCACACACTAACTTCCTAAATTTTCTACATACTAGGCTCCCAGGAAACTGGAGGGGAGGCACAGAGCTTGCAAACCCAGTCAACAATATTGTAAGTCCTTGAGGTCTACCTTTTTCTGAATCCTCTAAAAGTCATGGCTCCTATTTAGAAAGCTTATATTGTAGTTGGAGGAGGAAAGCAATCAACATGTATGTTATGTCAGGAAGAGTGAAATCTATGTTGAAACATAAAGAGGAGAAGGGTGTCAGAGTGTGCTGCTAGTTGGGATAAGACTTTACTGAGAAGAGGGCACTTGGGGAAGGACAAGGACACGAGGGAAGAGCTACAAGGCAAACACGTGGTGGAAATAGCAAGGGCTAAGACCCCAAAGCAGGAGCAAACTTGCCTTGTTTGAAGAAGAGCGAGATTAGCATAGGGATAAAAAATAGACCAAAAAAAATATGCAGATATATTCAGACAATTAACAATTTTTAAACTATTGTCAAAATTTTCTTTACAGAATATGTATTTTTAATCATCTATATTAAGGGATGGCTATGAGAACTATGTACCACTGTGGAAAATTATAATATCATGTTATCTGAAGAATGTATATTCAGTTGTATGTACATATAGATTGCAACAACTTACTCTTCTTTCTTAAGAAAACTATTGTCTGCTATGATACTGGATTTATGGGTGAATTTTTAGTTCATCTAATAATCAAAATTGTATAATTTTGTAAAAATAACTTAGAAATTAAAAGTAGGTATGGTGCAGCATGATAATAGATCAATAAATATTTTTTCAGAGCAAAAAAAAAAGGGAGAAGAGCGAGAAGGCGAGTATTGATGATATTTAGTGGGCTAGTGGGAGAGGGGAGAAATGGGGTACAGGGGGATCAGATAGGTCTCAATAGTGACTTAACTCTGAATGAAGGGGGACCCCTGGAGGGTTTTGAATGACTTCAATATCTCATGAGAAAGGAGGAAGATATTAGGATCTTCTAACTTCATACTGTAGAAGGAATATGCAGGATTTCTTATAGATGGAAACTAAAAATTCTCCTGGGTATGTGAGAGTCCTGATACTTTTTATCTTTTTGCCCCACACAGTAATCACTGGAAATACCCCATTCAGTTCCTGATGCAATAGAAAGGGATTTTTTTTTTTTTGGAATGTGTGTTAGTGTGTGTGTGTGTTTGTGTCTGTGTGCACGTGCACACATGTGCTTTGTGAAGATTTAAAATAATGGTGTGGAAAGAAAAATACTGGACTGTGGGTCATACAATAGTGAATTCTGGGCACTATTTTCTCCTAACTGGCTTTGTGGCCATTAATCTCTAGCTCTTGCACCTTTATTTTTAACATCAGTAAGATGAAGAGTTGTACTACATAATCTCTGAAGCTGGTGCTAACATTCTGTGATGTGTTATTAGGCAAAGATCACTGACTCTTTCTGTTTTTAGAAATAATCATCTGATACCAAGAGGCCCTTCTCCTGGAGTAAAAGTCTGTATCATTGAATGGCCAGAATATGTACAGGATTTAGAGACAATTATATTTTCTAATTTATGTGACTAATGAAAATGGATATGTTTTCATTGAAGGGTATTTAGTGATCATATTGGTTGGGTCTAAACAAAGCATTTCAAAGGAGACTGACAAATGTTTATTCTCAGGACAGTGGGAAAATAGTTTCAGGATAACTTCTATGATCTATTCTAATCAAATCTTCAGTGTCTTTGGACAAAAATTCTGTCTCAGAAGATCCTGATTTCTGTCTCTGTGAGGAGATGTCACGGGCAATTAAGTTAAACTCAAATATACGTATTAAATAATAACACATGTCAGTAGCATTGTCTTTTAAAAGCGCACCTTCTTCACAATGATTAGGAAGACCAGAGTAACTCTGTCAGCAGAATGGTCAAGTCGGATTTACCCAACATGGCACTGATTGTCTTAATTAAAAGGAACAGACGCTGCAGAATTCTAGGAAAAATGTCAGTGGGAACACAAATACTCATCTCCCACCCTCTTCCCTCCTACCAGAATTGGCTTCAATGAACAAAGAAATATAAAAATAGAAGAAAACCAGGATCAGTGATGTAAACTGGGGAGGGGTGTCATTCATTGCCACAAAAGGCAAAGAGTCTCTGCTGGTTATCAGGCAGATGCAACCAGTGTGAAAGCAATCAGGAGCCTAACTCACAGTTCATGTTCATGGAAAGTGATGGAACGTCACAAGGAGCTGCAATAGACTTAAGGAGTGGAGTTGTGGGTAGGGTGTGGAGAGGGAGAAGAGGGGAAGGAGGGAAAGAGGGAGAGAGAGAAGGAGGGATAAGGGGCGAGAGAGAGAGAGAGAGAGAGAGAGAGAGATTGCTCCACGTGAAACAACTTTGCATCCAGAGATGGCTACATTTGGAGGTGCTAGATGAGGCTGCCAAACTGAACAGAATTTGTACAATTTCTTTTGGCTCAGTTTCTTCCAGAATGTTCCATGGCTCATCCTCGTGCTGTAGGGATGGATAGTTCTTGGACACAACAGTGCTCTCTCCAGATGGGACAGGCAGTACTACCAGTCAAGTCACAGAGTATAACTAAGATGGAGGCTTGATTGAGCAGAAACTAGATACAGAAACGTTCCTGGTATAATATTTTCAGTAAACATGGAGAAGAAGCCGTGCCGAGACCAAATTTTCCTGCTGGGAGTATCCTTAGCAAGGTTCTCTCTCTGTCTTTCTCATACTGTTAAGTCACAGATCAGAAACATTTAAGTAAGCTGACATCATCCCACCTCCAGACAAAACATGGAAGAATTCTAATAGAAGTTGGAGGAATTATATGGCAAGCCAGAAAGGAATTACCTACATTCCTTTGAGATAAATGACAGGACAGCCTAGAGCTAGTCTTATTCAAATATGAAGAGTAGATGCGTATGTTAAAAATAATAATATGTAGTCCAATAATCCTAGATATTATTTTTTAAAGGTATCTGTGTGTTTGTATAGGCAAGAGGCCGAGTTTGGGAAATAAGGAAAAGTGAAAGAATGAAGAAAGGGATGGGAATTGTAACTGGGGTAAGAGGAAAGAAATTGGGTGAGCTAATGATCACAGAAATGTTGATGGAGATTTTCCCTGTGAGTCAGTAACTGGAAGTAGACGTAAAGCAAAAAAAAAAAAAAAAAAAAAGAGAATAGCATCAACAACAGAATGAAAATAGAAGTTCTTGGTGTGAGTGGGACCTCCTTCTGGTGGAGTAGCCTTTCTGGAAGTGGTAGATTCCTGGTGGATGGAGAGATGGTTGAGACCAATGTGGTCACTCTTCAACTTCAGAGGCAATTGCCTCTGATGGCCTTTAGGGCAGCTTTATTGTGAAGCTTGCCTATTGAATCAGGGGGTGTACATCCTTAAGACAAATACTGTAAACAGCCATAGGATTAGGGGTGGAAGCTGGGGAATGAGAGAATGGAGTAGGGTGGAAGCATGACAGTAATTCCAGGCTGGATGAGCTTCCAAGGCGAGAGCACGAATACAGAGATCCATCAACCTAAAATCAAAACAAAACAAAACAAAAACTAAGCTAACAAACAAAAAGCCTGGACTTGCAAAAGTAACTTCTGATTAAATTATAAAAGACTAAAACAAAACAATGAAACAAAAGCAAGTGTAACTTTTGGAATATCCTCCTGCTTAAGAAATACCTGGATTTAGCCATTATTTGACCTGGTTGCGGCAAGCTATGCATCTCCTTTGTTAGAACAACTCATTCTACTTAGAAGATAAAGAAAATGCCTTGGTTTAAATGTTAAACTACAGGGAATTGATTAATAAATAATGCTATATTTGTAGAATACAATGCTATACAGTCATAAATCATGGTTTGGAAAAATATTTAATAAGGAAAATTGTGATATATTTTAAGTGAGAAAGCAGGTTACAAAACAATATGCAGTTCTGTATATGGAATATATTCTTACCCCCACCCTCACCTACCTACCCACCTACCTACTGAATCTTTCTCTAATTTGTCTATTAGGAAGAGATATAGTGGAATGAGAATGTGACCCATGGAGTCAGGGCTCCTTGGTTTAATACCCAAGGTCTACTTTAGAGAAAATTCTTCATCTCTCTTTTACTACTGTTGTCTCACTTTAACATGGAAATAATAATAATATCTACTTCATATGGCTTTGGTAAAGTATAAATGATTTAACCCATTTAAGCCCTTAACAGAGTACATACAGTAAATACATATTAAATGCTAATTTTTAATTATATATTACACAAAAGTGTAGAAAATTTGAATATATAGTGATTATATCTTGGTGGTGACATACCATGTGCTTTGATTTCTTTATATCTTTTTATATTTTCTAAACTTTCTACAAAGAACATGCCTTTCCTTTATGCTAACAAAACAATATAATACGTATGTTGAAAAAAGGAAAGATAATTTGTAGATTCTTAGATTAGGTAAAAAATATTATTTATAAGCATCTTTATAAGACATAGCCAAAATTTGTTGACAAGGGATTAAAAGTAAAAATAGTAGAAAGACATATAAACTCAATGCAATAAAAAATGCAGTGGTTGGGACTTCCCTGGTGGTGCAGTGGTTAAGAATCTGCCTGCCAATGCAGGAGACATGGGTTCGAGCCCTTGTCTGGGAAGATCCCACATGCCGCGGAGCAACTAAGCCCATGCGCCACAACTACTGAGCCCGCGCACCCCAACTACTGAAGCCCGCGCACCTAGCGCCTGTGTTCCGCAACAAGAGAAGCCACTGCAATGAGAAGCCTGTGCACTGCAACGAAGAGTAGCCCCCACTCACCGCAACTAGAGAAAGCCCGCATGCAGCAATGAAGACCCAACACAGCCAAAAATAAACAAATAAAATTTAAAAAAATGCAATATCATAATTTTCAAAGAAAGGGACACAGAGAATCTTTTTAATAAATTTTTTATGTGATCCAAAAATATGTCAAAATAGTCTTGAAGCTTTGTATTTCAGATAACATATCATCAGACTATATATAAATTAAATCTTTTCTATACAGAAATATGTGAAGGAATCAAACGTCACATAAGAGTAGCTGGAGATTTTAACACACCTGTCTCAGCCTTTGACAGAATGATCATGCAAAATATAATCCACGGGAGGTGCTGGTCTTGGATTTAGAAATCTAGGTATAGAATTTTGACTCAACCACAACTCTGCAACTTTTAGGTGGGTAGTTAACTTTTTTTAAGCCTCAGTTGCCCTGCCTGTCAAAGGAGATGAATATAAGTCCTTATATTGCAAAGCTGTTTGTTACAAGGGTACATGAGGGAATACGGGGTGGGTGGATGGTGGTAAATTGAAGAAAAGGCCATCAGAGGACTTGAGGTTTGAATAATACTTAGGATTATTCCAGGAACATAACAAGGAAGAAAGAATTTCCCCTAGAGTAAGGAAAGATAGCATATGAAAGGCACAGAGGTATGGAAAAGCAGGACGATATTTGTTGCTATTGTTTTTTCTTTAGTCTTAGTTTTCAGGAAAAGAAAAAAGAGCAGTGTTACAGTGTTGGTGCAGTTGGGACACACCTAGTAGAATGGTGGAGAAAAGTGTGGCGAGATGGAGCTTGTGATGGGAATATCTATAGTGGTTAAGAGCCCTAGATTTTAAGCCACAGCCAGGCTTCAAATCCTGTCCTTACCACCTATGACTTGTCTGCCTTTGAAAATATTACTAAACTCCTGCAAACCTCAGTTTTCTTGCCTGTGAGATGGGGCTACTAATGATTCCCAAAATGCGGTTACTAATAAACCCTATATCAGGGCTTCCCTGGTGGCGCAGTGGTTGAGAGTCCGCCTGCCAATGCAGGGGACGCGGGTTCGTGCCCTGGTCCGGGAAGATCCCACATGCCGCGGAGCGGCTGGGCCCGTGAGCCATGGCCGCTGAGCCTGCACGTCCAGAGCCTGTGCTCCACAACGGGAGAGGCCACAACAGTGGGAGGCCCGCGTACCACACACACACACACACACACACACACACACACACACACACACACACACACACATAAATAAATAAATAAACCCTATATCATAGGTCCTTTAAAATGTTTAAGGCGGTATGTAGTGTATTTAACAAGCTTGAAACAATCCTCGGCATGTGTCATTTACTACCGTTATTGTTTATTGTGTTGTTGTTATTGTTGTTATTACCCCAATGAGGAGCTATGACTTTATCCTGTAAGTTAAAGGAGCCATTAAAGGATGTTAAGGAAAGAGCAAACCCAGATGGACTTTGTGTTTCATAAAAACAACTCTGGTAACATTGTGATGAATGGGTCACAGATATATAAGACTGGAGGGTCACTTATGAATCAGTTTCCTTTGTATTTTCTCATGATGGATAATGAGCACGGGGCCAGTCTGAGCTTTAATTTTGTTTGATTAATTTTCCATCACAGATATGCTGCTACAAAGAGTGGCATGAGGCCCTGATGACTTAGGAGAACTTTAAAGGGTGTGTAAATACCTCTCAGCTATGTTGAGGTGTTGATACCCCTGTTTTTCTTGTCAATACATTCTCTAGAGAGTGACCCTGATGAATGCAAACCATCATCATTATTTCTGGAAGCTTGGTAAACATTTTAATCTTTGTGGCCTGATCTTGATGGAGAGCAGATAAACCAAGTCTTCCGGTCTGCCTGCAAAACAATCAATACCACAGAAGTAAATGAAAAGCACTTAAACTATGCTTCCTGAATGGATACTCCCAAGAAACACAGGAATGATTTTTCCCCAGAAAGGTGATCTTGGGGGTTTGAATCCTTTATTTAGCAATGACGAATGGTTCAGAAAGGGGAATTAAGAGTCTCTGAAATGAGGATGATAAGGTCACAGCTGAGGATGACAAAGATAAAAATGTTTCCTTAGAAAATGTCAGTTAGTAGAAACATCGCTACTTATGGAGTGTCCAGGCCTGTAGGACTAGGGCAATTCTCCTCATAATGTAGCAGCATTGGTCCTTTATTTGATACATGTTTTTGAATGCCTGACAGTGACCCCTCACCTCCTTTAAAATCAGGTATTAAGCAGGTATCTGAAATCCCACAGCAAGGCATTTCATTCCTTCCTTCCTTCCTTCCTTCATTCAAAATGCTGTGTGGAAATCACTGATACCTCCGTGTTACTAAACCTATGTACACTTTTCCATCCTTACCTCCATTGACCTCCCCTTTAGCTTAGATATTACTACCTCCTGATAAGCATCTTGATCCCGCCCTCCAAGGTTGGATTATGGGTCCTTATTATGTGCTCGCATAGAACTCTTTACTTCTTGAGGCACTTATAACACTATTGTAATTGCCTATTAAAATTTTTCTTTCCAAAGACTTGAACTCTTTGAAGACAGATACTGCTGCCACTCTCTTTGCAGCCCCTAGAACAATGCCAGGCATGGAGTAGGTGCTCAAAAAATTTTCTGGAAGAGAGGGAAAGAGGAAAAGAGAGAGTTTGTGACATTAAAAGGTTAAGTCCTGAGTAATTAAATTTTCAGAGAAGATAGCATTCACTATCCTAACACTCCCTCCTTTTCAACCGTCTTTTTCTTTGACATTCATGACTCAACCCTTTCCTGGAGTTCCTCTTACCTCTGCTTTTTCTTAATATCCTTTCCAGGCATCACTCCTTGGCTATCTCTTAGTTGTCTCTGTTTCTCAGGCTTTCAACTTAGCCTGCTGTCCTTCTCAACTTGCACATTTTCCCCACACTCTCCCAATCCATCTCATTTCTTTCCCCTTCCAATTATCATATTTAACTAATGGTGGTCGAAATTATATCTCTTGCCCTATAGTCTCCTCTTGAGCTTCAGACTCATACATTCCAACTACTTACTAAGCATCTCTATGTGGATGTTCCTCAGACATCCAAAACTCAACGTGTCCCAAATCATAAACTTTTCCCAAGAAACTGATCCAACTACTCATTCAGTCCCGAAGCCAGAGTCCCTGTCTTTATCTTGAAAACCTTTTCTCTCATCTCTCCATCCATCTAATGAATCAACAAGCGCAGTTGATTCTATTTTCCAAATTCTTCTTAAGTCATCTGCTTCTCTTTATTTTTGCTCACCAACTTTCTCTCTTACCTGGATCATTGCAACAGCAGCCCATGTGGTCTCTGCTTCCAATCTTGCTTTCCTCTAATATACAAACCAGAATGATCTTTCTAAAATGCAAACCTAATCGTATTGTCAGCAACCACAACATTCAAAACTTTCATTATTTCCAAGCGTTCTCAGGAAAAAATTCAAACTCCTTAGTGGCCTTATCTTTTGCTATTACTATTATCCAAGCCTACTCTTTAGTCTTATTAAACTAATTACAAGTCATTGAATATTTCATGGTCTCTCTCTCTCTTCTCTCTTTGCTGCTTTCTCTTTCAGTCTCTTCCCCCAGCATCCATCTCTCTCTCTCTCCCCTTAGTTTCTTCTGTTTGGATCTCTCTTCCTTTCCATGCCTCTCATTTGATGCGCTAATTCTTCCTTATCCTTCCGGTTTTACCTTAGATATTATCGCCTCCTGATAAGCATCCTTGATCCCTCCTTTCAAGGCTGGATTATGGATCCTTCTTATGTGCTCCCATAGAATTCTCTCCTTTCCCTTTTGAAGCATTTATAACACTACATTGTAATTGTCTATTTTAAAAAAATTCTTTCTAAAACTATGAACTCTTTGAAGACAGATGCTGTTGCCACTGTATTTGTACCACCTAGAACCTAGAACAATATCAGGTGTGTAGTAGGTACTCAAAAAATATTTCTCTGTGAGAGAGATAAAAGAAGAAGAGGAAGAAGAAGGAGGAGGAGGAGGAGGAGGAAAAGAAGGAGGAGAAGAATGAATTAGTGACATTAAAAGGTTATTAAGTCCTGAGTAATTGAATTTTCAGAGGAGATGGCATTAAGCACATTTTATTTGAGTTTCCAGCTGTGCTTTATTTCGCTCATGCTATGTTTAGCATAGAATTAAACATATTAATTATATAAATAAAAATTTTAAAAAATATAATGAATGGATTTGCCACTATTTTACAATCTGAAAGGCAAAAAAAGCTTTGTAAACTTCAATAAGCAAAACATGATTTTTCTCCCCAAATTGTTTTACTTCAGTACCCTCTGGACCAGAGAAAGCATTATCTCTATGTAGGTACTAAAGAGAGATACTCTGTCTTCACACACTCTGTCTTCCTCTCCTTCTATATTTAAGTTATCTTCAACTCCTGTTGATTTCATCTACTAAATATCTTACTTGATCCTCCCTCCACCACAGGATCTTTGCGCATATTGTTCTTTTTGTTTAGAAAGTAGTTTTTTTTTGTTTTTCTTTTTTTTTAGTTTCTCTTTTACTAGTTGTCCTTGCTTTTCTGTCTAACATTATCTGATTGTCCTACCTTCTGAAGAGCTAGTATTCAAATGCTGGCTCTCTCGTGAGGCATATGTGAGGCTTCTTCAGAGAATCCATTGGGATCTCTTCATTACACAAATCTGTGATGTGAGAGATTCAGTTCTTGTTTAACCTCTTATATAAACCCCTAACCCCTCCCATCACTACCAAGAATAGACACTTGCTGGTGGAGCTTCCTTACCCAGTGAAATACCAACAAAAGGGGTCAAGCCCAGCTACTTTCCTGGGTGTCCACTCAACCCCAGGGAGACTCTAGTACCTTTTCCACATGAAACAGTAGGCTTGTAGACTGCTTCACTGCACCCCTCTCTCTCCACACCAGTCCCCTTTTCATCTAAGTAGCACAGGACTATTTTGAAAAGGTTGCTGGATATTTCAGTATTTAAAGAAGAAACAAAATTCAAGTTACCATTCTTTCAGCAACTCGATCTTCTCAAATAATTTTCTAGGATTTCCCTTCCTTGGCTTTTCATGGACAAAGAAGGAAATAGTATCTCTTGAGGGACAATGTTCTCCCCCAAAAGGCTGATAACCTACTCCCTCCACCCCCAATCCTCTTATAATGGCTAGTGATGGGAAGCTCTTTTTATACTGGTGCCTCTCAGCAAACCTTGTTAGGAAGTGGCTAGGTCCAGCTGTTGGTAGGTCTTGACCTTACAATGTGAAGTCCTCAGCATACTTTTTTTTCCCTTGGCTCTGTGCCTGACTCATACTTTCAGGACAATAGAAATCATTCTTCTCAACGACTTGTATGCTCAACATAAGTCTCCTTTGGATGATTAAGGACAAGTCTTCAACACTGAACTTTATATTAATTAAGCCATGCTATGGCCAGAGACATGAATTGGAAAATTAAAAGAGGTGTATATCATATTTGTCTCCTAAGCTAATTAAGTTAATTATATCAGTTATAAATGATTTTCCAGAAGATAATGAGATAAAGAATGACCGAATTCAAAGAGCAACAAAAAAACATGATTTGATTTCTAAGATATGGCTTATATTTACTTCTTATGGGACCCAAAGGAAAGAGGTTGCACAGGGATTTAGTTCTCTATGGCCAATGCAGTTCCACTCTTTATGTTCCTCCCCTGCTGGGGAGCACTTTATTTGCCCAAAATTCCATCATCCTTCTTAATGTTTGACTCAAAATGTCCCCAAAGTGTCATTGCCTATCACATTTTTAAATATGCTGAGACATTTTATCAGGAAATAGAACTGTCATGGATTCAGTGCTGAGTGCTGAAATTTGAGATGAAAATTCCTCATGGTTCCTAACTACTTCAAAACCTGATGTGCTTAGAGCAAAGACTTGATCTTCCCCAAGGTACAAGGGATGCCAGGCACTCCTTCTGTACTGATGTGAGCTCATATAAAGACTTTCTGTTCTGAGAAAGTAACAGAGCACTTCTGATTCTCTTGCCATGGTTCTGATAGCTCCTTTTCTGTATCTCATATATCTGTCATCAGTCATATAAACACTTTGCCCATAATCTGGGACAATCCAAATGTGTGAGTACTTATTTGATTTCTTCCTTTTCAGGGGGTCAATCCAAAGGGAAGGCAGGGCCAACTTCAAGTGACCTTTAACTTCAGATTACGTTTGGAGAACTGTTCAGGTCTTGGCAAATTCCACCTTGTTTTAAGGGAACTATTTTATTCCATGTGTCCTAATGATATTACTTCTTATAATTCCTAATTACTGCTCATTGCTTGAATCAGTCCTGGAACAGCTTGTAGATATTCTAAGTAGGATTCCATATTCTGGGCTGAATGTCAACAATGTAAGCAGGTTAAATGCTTCAACTGCTCTTGATTGTTGACCTAATATTGGAAAGAGGTTGAGGTATTCCTCAGGCCCAAAGGGAAAACTTTAAGCTCTAACAATAGCAAACGTATATTGATTTTGTACTGAATGCCTGGAACTAAACATTTTATAAGTATTATATCTATTAATTTTCAGAGTCATCCCTATGAGGTAGAGTCTATTATTTTCTCCATTTCATAGATGGGAAGATTGAGAGCAAGAGACACGATTTCACAAAGTCACACGGTGAGCAGATGTCAGAACTAAGATGCCATTTAAGTCTGTCTGATGCTGAAATTTATGTTCTTAACCACTGTGTGCATTTCCTTCCAGAATGCTGATAAAGCTGTCTTTGGCTTGGCCTCTTTCTTGGGGCCACTTTTATAGATCAGTATGTCTAACAGGTCTGGGTATCAAATAATTCTTGCAGAACATAATCATACCAGGAAGTTACCTGATTGGGATGTTGGATTAGCACCTGGAGACTCAGACTTCCCCAATATCCCTCTTAACCTTTCGAGACATAATCTCTTCATCTAGAATGAAGAGGGGATTCGTGTTTCAGAAGACGCTCCTTCTATCAACTTTGTCATTGACTATCTTTTTTATCCTGATTCCCAAGAAAATCCAGTCTTGAATTTTGTAAACACTGAGAGGATTTTTAGCTTTATCATGTGGAACTTCTGTGATCATGACACTTGGACCATGAGAGAACTTCATTTTATGTGGAGTCAGAATCTCTATTTCCTGTTCTAACTCCCTTGTTCCAAAGCTTTCTACAATTAGCATGGTGACTTCTTCCTACCTTTCTTAAGGCAGTAAGGGTTCTGTTATTTTCCTATGGCCCCTGTGTGGGCTTGGCTACTGCATGAGTTACTTGGTACAGTGTATTATCTAATTTTCTTATAACAATTTGAATTTTCTTGTGTCATATATAAATCAGGCACATATAAAACTGAAACACCACTTTTCTTTATTTTTAATTTCCTTTACTGGCCCCCATTCCCAATCAGAAAAAGAAAGTTTATCTTTTCATTACTTCCTTTCAATTTGAAAGTCTCTTTTGGATAATATCCACGTTCAACTATAATCATTTCAGTTACTCTTCACAGCTCTTTTTACGAGTGTCCTTTTTTCCTTATAGGTCTTTCTTGTCCTATTTTTAATTTAATAGTAGCATGAAGGGCATGCTAATACTTTGTATTATTTTGTTACACTGTTACTTATTCTATACTCCAAAAATGCTTATTGCCTTAGAGAAGTAAATATGATATGATTAAGCTGCTTTCCAGTATAGGTCTTCTGGTTTCATAATAGGTTTCATAATAGGTCTTCCAGTTTACTATTCCCTGACATCAGCAAAGCTTTGCCTCAGACCTAGCATATAGTATATGACCTATGAGAATTTGCCTCTGTCTGCCAAAGTGCCCTCTCTTTCTTTTTATTCCCCTCCCTTCTCTTTTTTTCCCCTAAACAGGCATTCTCCACATATTAGCTCAAAAATAAAAAACCTGGGGGAATTTTCTAGCAAGCAATCTATAAATAGGGATACATTTTTCATCCTAGTCATTTCGGTTATTGCTCATAGAAGCCTTCAGTGTTCAAAACACTGCCCAACAGGCTGTTTTTCATAGGGCGATGCCTAGAGCGTTCTAAAATTCCGACAAAAACTTCAAGTTCAGGATCACACCTCTTATGGAGATTCTGCCGTTGCATGGTCTTAGAGGCCAGAGGCGGTAGAATCTGTAACTGTCAGGACAAGCTAGGCTTTGTTGTAAAAATAAACAAGAAAAAAGAAAGTTCAGTGGCATAAACCAATGAAGGCTTATCTCTCGTTAATGCTGCATGCCCATTCTAGCCCAGCAGGGCTCTGTTCATTGTTGCCACTCAGGGACCCAGGACGACAGAGCAGCCACCTTCTTGGATAACGCCAGACATGTCCCAGAGGGAAAGAGCATGGCAAATCATGCAGTGGCTCTCACAGCTTCTAATACAAGTGACTCTCACATTTCAAATTCAGCTGCATAACCACTCCCAACCTGCTAGGGTAAGGGAATGCTATTCGACTTTGTGCCTGGGAGAAGAACCAGGAACACTTGGAAAACAGCAACACTACTTCCATGATAGGATGTGTCTTTTGTCTTAAGATTGTTGATTCAGCTTCAACTACAATGTCAGTTTCATGAGAAGGATAGACAGGGGGAAATGGGCACTGCTAAATTTTGGATTCAGACTCCCTTATGGCTGATAAGCAGGACTGAATCACTTGTGAACTATGAAAACTTCTTTTGGGACTCTGGCCTAAGACTCTCACCAGAGGGAGGCTGGGGAGACCCTAGATCCACAGTATGTTTTGTCTCACTTATTGGGACAACAAAGAAAGAAATATAAGCCCAAGTAAAATGGTATGAAAGGAATTTCTTCTTCCTACAGTCTAGGCTAGAGCCAATAGAAGCATCCCACTGTTAAGATTCTGCTTGGCAGGAAATGCCACCCCACCAGGGACAGCCCCTGGTTCATCTGAACATTCCAACTAGATGGGTGCATGGAGAGAGAAGCCAATCCAAAGAGTTAAGAATACAAAGTAATTATGGCACAAATCATGACTTAAAGTCTCTTTACTGTAACTCTAAAAATGTCCAAATACAGCCTAAATGAAAAGGTCTTTGCATCTTTCCTTCTCAAAGTTGGAGTGAAAGGTGAGCGCTTGAATTCCTCCTAAAGGACAGCAGTGACCATAGGTAGGAATCCAGTTTTACCCATTTTGTTTATGTGGATAGATTCTATAATAAAGGGAAGAAGCTTCTGGGTAACACTGGCCTTCTATCTCCATAACTATTGATTAAAAAAAAAAACCCTTTAGTTTCAAGGTTGATAGATTTAGAGGATTATTTTAGCTACATGTTTCAAACTATAAGACTAAAAGTGGCTCAATAACAAGGGGTTAATTATTTTACCTTTCTAGGGTTAATTCAGTAGCATAGCCATGTGCTCAAATCCTAAGGTGCTTTCCATTTTCCTGCTGTGCCATCCTTGATATATGGATGGCGCTTCTCCTTATGGACACAGTTTGGCTGCCACAGCTCCAAACACTAATCAGGTCCTCATAGAGAAGATCCAAATGCAGAAAGGGGCAAATCGCCATCTATGTCCCCTGTAACGGTGAGAAAAAAGTTTTCCGAGGCCTGCTGCTGTCTTAGATCTCATTTGCCTGATTTCTTTACATATCCATGTTTCTACCGATCACAGTGAGGGTAATGGAATTACTATAATCAATATTCATCTCCTGTGGCTGAGAAGTAGTCATCTTCCTTGAACTCAGAGGAGGCTGAGGATCCAATCAAAACTGGGGTTCTGCCAGAAAGAAGTATGTGGAGAAAGAGAGGGCTCTTGGCAACCTCAGAGTTAAGTAAGACACAGAGAGGTGATGTGGTTCCCTTTGATTCTGTGGAAAGGTGGGGCAGAGCTAGATCTAGAACACTGGCCTCCTGTTTCCTCAGCACCATGACTTTTCTTCTGTGTCTTTGTCTCTTCCTTTATAAAAGGGATTGGGATATTGCTTGCCTGAGTTCTATGGTGATAAGCATCATCATAATAATTAAAAAAAGAAAACTTGCCTAAGGGATTACTTCCATGTGGAACAATGAAACAATAACCTAAATAGCCACAGCTCAGTTTCACAGATGCTGCTGCTTGGATACAGGAAAACTGCTGACTTATTGCACAGCTCTGCTGGGGCTGTTTCCTCACCCCACCTCTGACCAGATGGTACACCTCATCTCATGATTTTCCTCGTGTTTGCTGGCTCTGATGTATATGCCCCGCAAGAAGGAAGAAAAAAAAAATCTCTCCTGGGGGCTTGTACTGCAGACCAGCCATTCAGCCCTTTTGCCCCAATACTTCTGCAGAGCTGACACACACAGTTCTTTCCTTTGCAGGGAGATGCTGAAACCAAGCGCTTCCTTATTGCACTGACTCAGAGAAAGGGCTGGGGCTGCTCTGGGCTCAAGAGTCATCCATCAGGGCAGACTGATACTCCCTCTGCTTTTTGCCTTCTAGAAGCTTGTGTGCATATTTTTAACTCTTTGGGCTTGCAAAAGAGAGAAGATGAGTAGGCACCCACCCTTTGGTTGGCAATGGGTAAGCTGACATTATCCCATTGAGCAAATGGGGGAGGAGGATTCACAAGGGAAAAGAGAGCCTGCAGTTAAGGCGAGGACTGCAGAGTTCTGTCTGAGTCAGCATTACCTCCTCCTGGAGCGCTCTCAGGTGATCCCCTGGCCAAGGACACTGCAGGAAGGACAACGTCATGTGGTTGGACACAGAAAATGGATGCTTTGGAAGCAGACTGACATTAGCTTTTTAATTACCTCCTCTTGGCTTCTGAAGATGAATTCTTTTTTCATAGCAAAAAGCCAGGAAGAGAAGGAAATGTTCTTTCTACAGAGCTAACCATGTCTGCACATTAACCTTTAGCACTGATTAAGATAAATGCCATTTCAACCCCTGATGCTTTTAGAAAAGATTTGAATTCAGCTGCTCACCTCCTGAAAAGCTTGTATTCAGCTTTTGTTATGTCCCTCAGCCACCTCAGGTTGTCAGTGATGGGGTGAACAGATCCAGTCACCTAGCATTAGTGTGACCAAGACAAATGTGGGCTCTGGTGCTCGGGTTCTTTTTCCTGTCTCCTGGGGGGTTACTCAGGCACCACCAGAAAGGTCTTGTGCCCATAAATAGCTGTAAAGCAATCCATGAAACACCACGTGAGTGGGACTGATCATAAATGCAATAGCAATTCAGAGTAGACATTTCCTTCTGCTGAGGTTATCCTGGAGAGCTTTCTGGAGGAAATTGATGTTCAGTTGGGGAAATAACGATGTTTAAAATGTAATCTTACCCATACTTTTTTTAAGGGGGGGAGTGAAAAATGAATAATTCATGTAGCTTATTTAATTAAAAAAATGTATAGGAAGTTCATCTTTTTTCCCATTAAAAGCATCACCTGCTTCCAGTCACTTGGCTGAGTTCTTTGGGGTGGTGGTGGTGAGGGTCCCAGAGTTATGGGTACATGCAAGGGGGTACCCAGTGGTGTTTCTTTTGTCAAAAGAAAGCATGTCCTCCTCAGAAAGATTGACAACTAAAATTCTGAGAACTGCAGCTGGCAGGAAACAAGGAGGCTGAGTTAGATCTTTTCTTAAGCATCCAATCATCTGCCCCCCACCTCCACCTGGGAGAAACTCCTGTGGGTCCTACCTGAAACAAATCCCAAGATGATTTTTTTACAAGTGTTTAGATTTACAGTGCTGAGAATTTTTTTCCCCTTTTTCTTTTTCCTGAAAGCAGAGATGTGATGCAGCAATGAAGTAGCCCACAACTAGAGCAGCCTGGATCACAGAGATAAAGGTTTTGCAAAAACTGCCTCATTCTCCCTGCAGGGATTTTCTGCTCTCAGAGAGAAGGTGCATTTGTTATCCCCACATGGGTGGTCCATGCCAACTACCCTTCAGAGGGGCAGGTGAATGGATAGACCCACTGGAAAAGAGTCCATTCCTGTGAACTCAGACTTTATTTGTTATTTATGGAAGGAGTTCTCTGCAGCTGTTTGTAGCTTGAGTTTTTCATGAAGGAATAGGAAGGTGATTAAAGATGAGCTTGCTCCTGTATCTTCTTCCGTTTAAGAATTCATGGTTGGGGGGCATTATGTATTGGTTACCAATGGTTTAGCTCATCCCACACACAGCTTACTCTCCTGCATAAAAGAAACCAAAGTGAAAAGGAACAGCACAGAGGAAAGGAGACAGGCAAAGGTCAATGCAGCTGGTTGCTCTGGAGCTGAAATCCCAGGAAGGCTCCCTCCCCCTCTTGCCTCCAAATCCAATTTGTACTATGTTTCCTTTGCTCCCCAGCTTCTTGCTCCTCCACTACCTCCCAGGGGAAGTTTAGGGTTGCAGACAATTTCATTAAAGGTCAGCAGGCTGCCAGGAGCAATTCGCTCACGGGGAGGAAATGAGCAGGGTGTGTTTTCATAGGAGCCTAGGGCTGGGAGGTACCTGGTGAGACCGTGGATCTCCAATCCCCTTCAGGAAAGATCGCCTGTAAATCAGGCCATGTGGCTGACCTCTCTAGGATTCTTAGAGGACTTTCATCAGGGATGAAGGGCATCTTTGATGACATTTGCCGAGATACTATTTCATATTCTGAGGGCAGATGTATTACACAGGGATTCTATTGTTCATTAATTTTCTGAAGCCAGGGCAAACCTGGTTCTTACAGAGCACAGCACTAGTCTGACCAGACTTCTCCTCTCCAGAGGCTCCAAAGTCATCACAGGAAAAATGGGAGAGTGAATCTCCCAAGGACCAGCCTTGCATAAAAGCTGACTCCTCTTGAGAGCAGGGGCTATACGTCCCACCCCTTCTCTATTCCTTACCACTGCCTTGTTTCTTTCACATATCTTAACTCTCCCTTCTTCTCTCCTCCTGCTTCCAAGGATTCCTGTTACCGCCCCTCACAGGGACTGAGTTTACTTTGCTTTCTGGAGAATGTGTCTTATTTTCCACCAGAAACAGAAGGATACCCATCTTTACTTCCTGCATTGGAATTACTTCCAAAATGATATGGCTCCGAGAGAGCCATTTCCAGCCCTTCATAAACTGAACCTTAGAGAATTCTGCTTAAGAAAAAAAAAATCCACAAGAACTACCACATTAAAACCTTCTGTAATTAAGACAGTAATGCCCCCAATACCATCCAAGGTGCCTTCAGAGGAAAATCCATGTGTACATCAAAGATAATATTCCTTTGAATTATTTATACCAATTCAGTTACATAAACATTTACAAACATAGCAGTGGTGATGGTTTAGTTATGTCAAATGAAAGAGGAATTATCACTAGCCAGAAACCTTTTTATTGTAAATCTCTTCTTGTACTTGTACATTAAATATTCTCTTGATGTTTGTCTCCTTGTCACTCTTACATCTTGAATCCATATGGTCTCTTTACTCAGAGCAAGATGACCTGAATATCCTGAAGAGCATTAGTAAAATATTGCCTGTTGAATAAATTTAATATTGTATATTGTATCAGGCCCTAAGTTTGAGGGTATGTTCCTAGGGTATCAGTCTATAAAGGAAAGATCTTGTTGTTTTGTAAGACTAATGTAAAGGATGGTTTTTCAGAGAGTTTCGTATTTTAGATGTTACTATTTGTTTGTGTCTGCAAACAACAACAACAAGAACAATAACAAAAAACTAAAATAAGGACTAGAAGACCCCCAGGAGCCTAGAGGAAGTTAAAAGAAAGCCCCCCATATTTATGGTTACCAGAGGGTAAGTGGGGGGAGGGATAAATTGGGAGATTGGGATTGACATATACATGCTACTATATATAAAATAGATAACTAATAAGGACCTACTGTATAGCACAGGGAACTCTACTCAATAGTCTATAATGGCCTATATGGGAAAAGAATCGAGAAAAGAGTGGAGATATATATATATATATATATATATATATATATATATACACACACATATATATATCACTTACAATATACAATATTGTAAATCAACTATACTCCAATAAAAGTAAAAAAAAGAAAAGAAGGCTGCATAATCTCAGCCCTCAACCTCCTTCTTCAGCTGCCCTGCCCTTCTCCACTCTGGTTGCAGGGAAACCCAGTGCCTTCATGCGGTATGCCATTGTCCAGAGGCCTGGACTAGGGTGTCTTTTCTATGGCTGTACACTCTGACATTCCTCTCTCCTTTATTTCATCAGGATATTTTGATGTGCATTCCAGTTGAGCCAAGCACTCAGTTAATTAGTTTCATAGACAGACATCCTATTTGCCAGATGTGCCTGGAGCCACAGTAGGGCTTTACCTTTGACAGACCTTGGGGTGTGTGTGGGGGAGGGAATGACAGGATGCAGACTCATTGTCTGGGAAGAAAAAACAAAAGCAGGATGTGGAAAGTTAATGAGCACTTGCTCATCAGAGTCCGTATCTGCTTCCCAAGGCCTAGAGCTTTGCACACAAGTGGGAACTTATTCTGTGTTAGATGATGTCAAATTGCAAGAAGAAAGGAGAGAGAAGGTGATTTGAAGGACCACGATGTCTAGACAATATGTTAACTTTGCCACTATGCATCAGATCTTGTGATACTTAACTAGTCAGGTGTTAGAAATGGAAGTATAAATAGATTTCATAGTCAATCATAATTAGAAAATAGGCTGATGGCAGAATTTCAAGGCATAAGAAAGACATTACTCCATAAGTAAAGGTATAGGCAAATGACACACTCTGAATTAATAAGAAGAAACAAAGAAACGTTATGAAAGATAGACAATTATTAAGAGGATAAAGAAGATTAAAAAACCTAGTAGGAAATATTGACAATAAGCATGAAATGGCAATTCACAACAGAAAGAACAAAGGCCCAATTTTGTGAAATGTAATCAAAGATATAGAACAAACAAATGTAATTTTTTTCTGTTAATTTGGCAAAGTTTTTTTGTGTGTGTGTGTGTGTGTGTGGTACGCGGGCCTCTCACTGTTGTGGCCTCTCCCGTTGTGGAGCACAGGCTCCGGACGCGCAGGCTCAGCGGCTATGGCTCACGGGCCCAGCCGCTCCGCGGCATGGGGGATCCTCCCGGACCGGGGCACGAACCCGTGTCCCCTGCATCGGCAGGCGGACTCCCAACCACTGCGCCACCAGGGAAGCCCTGGCAAAGTATTTTTTAAACACTACTGCCCAATATTGATGAGGATATGAAAAAAAGATAAGTCAATTTTGTAGTCATAAGACTATACATTTGTACAACTTTCTTGAAGAGTAATTTGGTGTTTTAATTAAAAATGTATATAAAGTTCAGTTCATATTCTTTAACAATACAATTCAACTTTTAAGAATCAATTCCCATAAAATAAGTTGCACACAAAGATTTAATATAGGGACTTCCCTAGTGGGCCAGTGGTAAAGAATCCGCCTTCCAATGCAGGGGATGTGGGTTCAGTCCCTGGTAGGGAAACTAAGATCCCACGCGCCACAGAGCACCTAAGCCTGCATGCCACAACTACAGAGCTCACGTGCCCTGGAGCCCATGCTTCACAACTAGAAAGAAGCCTGAGCGCTGCAATGAAAGATCCTGAGTTCCCAGAGGGGAGGCACCGTCGCCATTGACGCCTCGCTCGGTGAGCGCGTCCCGCTTGCGGAGCAGGGCCCCAGCCGACCCCTGGCACCATGGGCCAGTGCGGCATCACCTCCTCCAAGACTGTGCTGGTGTTTCTCAACCTCATCTTCTGGGGAGCAGCTGGCGTTTTATGCTATGTGGGAGCCTATGTCTTCATCACTTACGACGACTATGCCCACTTCTTTGAAGATGTGTACACTCTCATCCTGCTGTGGTGATCATAGCTGTTGGAGCCCTGCTCTTCATTATTGGGCTAAATGGCTGCTGAGCCACAATCCAGGAAAGCCGCTGTGGACTTGCCACGTTTGTCATCATGCTACTCTTGGTTTTTGTCACAGAAGTTGTTGTAGTGGTTTGGGGATATGTTTACAGAGCAAAGGTAGAAAATGAGGTTGATCGCAGCGTTCAGAAAGTATATAAAACCTACAATGGAACCAACCCTGAAGCTGCTAGCCGGGCGATTGATTATGTACAGAGACAGCTGCATTGTTGTGGAATTCACAACTATTCAGACTGGGAAAATACAGACTGGTTCAAAGAAACCAAAAACCAGAGTGTCCCTCTTAGCTGTTGCATAGAGACTGCCAGCAGCTGTAATGGCAGTCTGGCCCACCCCTCTGACCTCTATGCCGAGGGGTGTGAGGTTCTAGTTGTGAAGAAGCTACAAGAAATCATGATGCGTGTTATCTGGGCAGCACTGGCATTTGCAGCTATTCAGCTGCCGGGCATGCTGTGTGCCTGCATTGTATTGTGCAGAAGGAGTAGAGATCCTGCTTATGAGCTGCTCATCACCGGTGGAACCTATGCATAGTAGAAAACGCAAACCTGAGCTTTTTTAGTCTTGTTCTGATTTGGAAGGTGAATCGAGCAGGTCCACTGCTATTGGCCTCCTGAGTTCATTTAGTTAAAGCACACGTACACAGGTGTCGGACAGAGCACTTTGGCTCTCCACGTGTCCACCTTCTTACCTACCCACCTGTGAGTTTCTTTTCCCCTGTTCTAGCTGACTCTCCATGTCCGTAAGTGTTTAAGTACGGTGGTAATTGTTCTAATCTCAGAACCATTTGCGAGTTGTGCAGTGTGGTAGAATTAAAGGCAGACGTGAGCCTGCTTCTGTTACCTCCAAGCAGTAATGGGACTGCTGCTGAAGTATCACCGGGTCCTTTCAGTCTTCACAATGGAGAACTCTTGGCCAAAGGTTTTTGGGGGGAGGGGGAGACAGTCAGCTGTCTGGTTAAAGTTTATACCAGATGGTGCCCCTCATCAGTGTCCTTTTAAAAAATATATACTATAGTTCAGTAAGATAGCAACTGTACAAAATGGCTAAAATAGATTTTAGAATCATACAGCGTGTATCTTCGTTCATCTTCAAAATCAGACTGATCTTCGAAACTAGCGGTTTTTAATCAAAGCTGGCTTTATAGGAGGAGTGTAATGTATGCACTACTGTTTTAAAACAATTAGTGTGAGTGTGTGCATGTGTTTTTTTGTATGATTGAGCCCATTCATTTTAAGTCTAAACTCGTTAGAAATAATGTACCCATGCAGACTAGCAAAATAGTATGTAGATGTGATCTCAGTTGTAAATAGAAAAATCGAATTCAGTAAACTCTGTATCTCTCCCTCAAAAAAAAAAAAAAATCCTGCATGCCTCAAAGAAGATCCTGCACGCTGCAACTAAGACACGACAGAGCCAAATAAATAAATAAATATGTTTTTTTAAAAAAAAAGGTCATTTAAAGAGGACAAATCCCAGAGAATGATCACAACTTTAAAAAAAGATTTAATATAAATATATTAATTGCAGTTTTGAATGGTAAATTATTGGAAACAAATATCTGTAACAAGTTAGGTTCAGACTGTTGGGCCATTACTTTGATATTAAAATAAGGGACCCAGAAATGAGTCAATATGACTTGATTCCATCACATCTTCTTCCCAAGAAGACTGGAGGGAAATATAGTGTATACTTTCTTTTTCTATATATCCACATATAGGAAAAAAAAGTGTCAATGGAAGGCAAAGTTACACTTTAGCTGGGCTCTGACTCTGAACCTCAGATAATCTGGGCTGTGTAGGGAAACTTTTATTTTACCAGGTCAGCTTGAATGATCCTGTGGGGCAAAGTAATATTCTTTGCCTTTTTCACTGGGTGTTCTCAGAATTTGCCACTTCAGTGAGTCAAAAACCCATACTCACTACACCAGATGAAATGAGCCTGCGAAATAGCAAAAAAAAGGAAATAAAAAGAAAAGAGTAAATGTTTCCTTCTCAATAACTACCTCTGAACTTTCTACCTGAATTTACTCAGATACTCAGTCTTGTGTAACTTTTTCTGGCATGGGCTATACTTGGTAGAGACAGATGTAGTTAACTTGAGAGAAACGTACGCTTGGATTTTCTAACATTTCACAAGAAGCTCTGCCTGGACCAATGTTTTGCAAAGACAGAAGAGAGTGAAAATAGCAATGGCGATGAACACTGAAATTTATCCCTTCAAAACATCATTGCTTGAAAAATACAGCCTTAAAGTATATTCTTGAACTTGAGCAATATACCCTCCTCTAGGAGACATTCGCTCTTTTGACCTGTTTTCTGAATCTTCCTTGAGAAGAATAAGGGTGAGGGAAGAGGAGGAACCTTGAGATTACAGTGGAGGCCCAAAATGTCCACACATTACATATGTCTTGGCACATATAATTTGTATGTCATAAGATCAAGACATTAAAAGCCATGGACATGAAGAGTAACATCACAAAAAATGTGGAGTTTAGTGAAAAAAAAAGCTAGCTATAGTATGTACAGTCTGAACCTAATAGTGTAAGGATTATACATATTTATAGAAAAAAGACTATATGATAATGATGGTAGATAACTCAAAGTAGTGAGAATACAGATGAGTCACATTTCCCTATTCCTATGCAAAAAAAAAATTTTTTTAACGTCTTTATTGGAGTATAATTGCTTTACAATGGTGTGTTAGTTTCTGCTTTATAACAAAGTGAATCAGTTATACATATACATATGTTCCCATATCTCTTCCCTCTTGCGTCTCCCTCCCTCCCACCC
>NC_041222.1:95103964-95104458 GCF_002837175.3 Physeter macrocephalus | reverse complement strand
CTAGCTATCTATTTTACGTTTGGTAGTGTATATATGTCCATGCCACTCTCTCACTTTGTCACAGCTTACCCTTTCCCCTCCCCGTATCCTCAAGTCCATTCTCTAGTAGGTCTGTGTCTTTATTCCCGCCTTGCCCCTAGGTTCTTCATGACCACTTTTTTTGTTTTTACGTTCCATATATATGTGTTAGAATACGGTATTTGTTTTTCTCTTTCTGACTTACTTCACTCTGTATGGCAGACTCTAAGTCCATCCAACTCACCACAAATAACTCAATTTCGTTACTTTTTATGGCTGAGTAATATACCATTTTATATATGTGCCACATCTTCTTTATCCATTCATCTGTTGATGGACACTTAGGTTGCTTCCATGACGTGGCTATTGTAAACAGAGCTGCAATGAACATTTTGGTACATGACTGTATTTGAATTATGGTTCTCTCAGGGTGTATGCCCAGTAGTGGGATTGCTGGGTCATATGGTAGTGCTATT
>NC_041222.1:95102107-95103876 GCF_002837175.3 Physeter macrocephalus | reverse complement strand
GCTGCATGAGCTGCTTGTAAATTTTGGAGATTAATCCTTTGTCAGTTGCTTCATTTGCAAATATTTTCTCCCATTTTGAGGGTTGTCTTGTTTATGGTTCCCTTTGCTGTGCAAAAGCTTTTAAGTTCCATTAGGTCCCATTTGTTTATTTTTGTTTTTATTTCTATTTCTCCAGGAGCTGGGTCAAAAAGGACCTTGCTGTGATTTATGTCATAGAGAGTTCTGCCTATGTTTTCCTCTAAGAGTTTTATAGTGTCTGGCCTTACATTTAGGTCTTTAACCCATTTTGAGTTTATTTTTGTGTATGGTGTTAGGGAGTGTTCTAATTTCATTCTTTTACATGTAGCTGTCCAGTTTCCCAGCATTGAAGAGGCTGTCCTTTCTCCACTGTATTTTCTTGCCTCCTTTATCAAAGATGAGGTGACCATATGTGCATGGGTTTATCTCTGGGCTTTCTATCCCGTTCCATTGATTTATATTTCTGTTTTTGTTCCAGTACCCATACTGTCTTGATTACTGTAGCATTGTACTATAGTCTGAAGTCAGGGAGCCTGATTCCTCCAGCTCCGTTTTTCTATCTCAAGATGGCTGTGGCTATTCGGGGTCTTTTGTGTTTCCATACAAATTGTGAAATTTTTTGTTCTAGTTCTGTGAAAAATGCAAGTGGTAGTTTGATAGGGATTGCATTGAATCTGTAGATTGCTTTGGGTAGTAGAGTCATTTTCACAATGTTGATGCTTCCAATCCAAGAAATGGTATATCTCTCCATCTATTTGTATCATCTTTAATTTCTTTCATCAGTGTCTTATAATTTTCTGCATACAGGTCTTTTGTACCCTTAGGTAGGTTTATTCCTAGGTATTTTATTCTTTTTGTTGCAATGGTAAATGGGAGTGTTTTCTTAATTTCACTTTCAGATTTTTCATCATTAGTGTATAGGAATGCAAGAGATTTCTGTGCATTAATTTTGTATCCTGCTACTTTACCAATTCATACATGAGCTATAGTGGTTTTCTGGTAGCATCTTTAGGATTCTCTTTGCGTAGCATCATGTCATCTGCAAACAGTGACAGCTTTACTTCTTTTCTGATTTGGATGCCCTTTATTTCTTTTTCTTCTCTGATTGCTGTGGTGAAAACTTCCAAAACTATGTTGAATAATAGTGGTGAGAGTGGGCGACCTTGTCTTGTTCCTGATCTTAGTGGAAATGTTTTCAGTTTTTCACCATTGGGGGATAATGTTGGCTGTGGGTTTGTCATATATGGCCTTTATTATGTTGAGGAAAGTTCCCTCTCTGCCTACTTTCTGGAGGGTTTTTATCAGAAATGGGTGTTGAATTTTGTTGAAAGCTTTCCCTGCATCTATTGAGATGATCATATGGTTTGTCCTTCAATTTGTTAATATGGTGTATCACATTGATTGATTTGCATATATTGAAGAATCCTTGCATTCCTGGGATAAACCCCACTTGATCATGGTGTATGATCCTTTAAAAGTGCTGTTGGATTCTGTTTGCTAGTGTTTTGTCGAGGATTTTTGCATCTATGTTCATCAGTGATATTGGCCTGTAGTTTTCTTTTTTTGTGACATCTTTGTCTGGTTTTGGTATCAGGGTGATGGTGGCCTCATAGAATGAGTTTGGTAGTGTTCCTCCCTCTGCTATATTTTGGAGGAGTTTGAGAAGGAAAAGTGTTAGCTCTTCTCTAAATTTTTGATAGAATTCGCCTGTGAAGCCATCTGGTCCTGGGGTTTTGTTTGTTGGAAGATTT
>NC_041222.1:95081828-95102085 GCF_002837175.3 Physeter macrocephalus | reverse complement strand
TTTTATTGATTTGAGTTCTCTCCCTTTTTTTCTTGATGAGTCTGGCTAATGGTTTATCAGTTTTGTTTATTTTCTCCAAGAAACACCTTTTAGTTTTATTGATCTTTGCTATCGTTTTTTTCATTTCTTTTTCATTTATTTCTGATCTGATCTTTATGATTTCTTTCCTTCTGCTAACTTTAGGTTTCTTTTTGTTCTTCTTTCTCTAATTGCTTTACGTGTAAAGTTATTTTGTTTATTTGAGATGCTTCTTGTTTCTTGTGGTAGGATTTTATTGCTATAAATTTCCCTCTTAGAACTGCTTTTGCTGCATCCCGTAGGTTTTGGGTCCTCGTGTTTTCATTGTCATTTGTTTCTAGGTATTTTTTGATTTCCTCTTTGATTTCTTCAGTGATCTCTTGGTTATTAAGTAGTGTATTGTTTAGCCTCCATGTGTTTGTATTTTTTACAGATTTTTTCCTGTAATTTTTATCTAGTCTCATAGCATTGTGGTCGGAAAAGATACTTGAAACGATTTCAATTATCTTAAATTTACCAGGACTTGGTGTGACCCAAGAGATGATCTATCCTGGAGAATGTTCCACGAGCGCTTGTTTTTGGATGGAATGTCTTATAAATATCAATTAAGTCCATCTTGTTTAATGTATCATTTAAAGCTTGGCTTTCCTTATTTATTTGCATTTTGGATGGTCTGTCCATTGGTGAAAGTGGTGTGTTAAAGTCCTCTACTATGATTGTGTTACTGTCGATTTCCCCTTTTATGGCTGTTAGTATTTGCCTGATGTATTGAGGTGCTCCTTTGTTGGATGCATAAATATTTACAATTGTTATATCTTTTTTTTTCATTGATCCTGTGATCATTATGCAGTGTCCTTCTTTGTCTCTTGTAATAGTCGTTTTAAAGTCTATTTGGTCTGATATGAGAGTTGCTACTCCAGCTTTCTGTTGATTTCCATTTGCATGGAATATCCTTTTCCATTCCCTCACTTTCAGTCTGTATGTGTCCCTGGGTCTGAAGTGGGTCTCTTGTAGACAGCATATACACAGGTCTTGTTTTTGTATCCATTCAGCCAATCTATGTCTTATGGTTGGAGCTTTTAATCCATTTACATTTAAGGTAATTATCAATATGTATGTTCCTATTACCATTTTCTTAATTGTTTTAGGTTTGTTATTGTAGGTCTTTTCCTTGTCTTGTGTTTCCTGTGTAGAGAAGTTCCTTTAGCATTTGTTTTAAAGCTGGTTTGGTGGTGCTGAATTGTCTTCGGTTTTTCTTGTCTGTAAAGGTTTTAATTTCTGTGTCAAATCTGAATGAGATCCTTGCTGGATAGAGTAACCTTGGTTGTAGGTTTTTCTCCTTTATCACTTTAAATATGTCCTGCCACTCCCTTCTGGCTTGCAGAATTTCTGCTGAAAAATCTGCTGTTAACCTTATGGAGATTCCTTTGTATGTTATTATTATTATTTTATTCCCTTGCTGCTTTTAATATTTTTTCCTCTGTATTTAATTTTTGATGGTTTGATTAATATGTGTCTTGGCGTGTTTCTCCTTGGATATATCCTGTATGGCACTGTCTGTGCTCCTGGACTTGATTAACTATTTCGTTTCCCATATTAGGGAAGTTTTCAACTATAATCTCTTCAAATATTTCCTCAGCTGGATAGAGTAACCTTGGTTGTAGGTTTTTCTCCTTTATCACTTTAAATATGTCCTGCCACTCCCTTCTGGCTTGCAGAATTTCTGCTGAAAAATCTGCTGTTAACCTTATGGAGATTCCTTTGTATGTTATTATTATTATTTTATTCCCTTGCTGCTTTTAATATTTTTTCCTCTGTATTTAATTTTTGATGGTTTGATTAATATGTGTCTTGGCGTGTTTCTCCTTGGATATATCCTGTATGGCACTGTCTGTGCTCCTGGACTTGATTAACTATTTCGTTTCCCATATTAGGGAAGTTTTCAACTATAATCTCTTCAAATATTTCCTCAGTCCCTTTCTTTTTCTCTCCTTCTTCTGGGACCCCTATAATTCGAATGTTGGTGCTTTTAATGTTGTCCCAGAGGTCTCTGGGACTGTCTTCAATTCTCTTCAGTCTTTTTTCTTTATTCTGCTCTGTAGTAGTTATTTCCACTATTTTATCTTCCAGGTCACTTTTCCATTCTTCTACCTCAGTTATTCTGCTATTGATTCCTTCTAGAGAATATTTAATTTCATTTATTATGTTGTTCATCATTGTTTGTTTGCTGTTTAGTTCTTCTAGGTCCTTTTTAAACCTTTCTTGTATTTTGTCCATTTTATTTCCAAGATTTTGGATCATCTTTACTATCATTATTCTGATCTTCTTCAGGTAGACTGTCTATTTCCCCTTCATTTGTTTGGTCTGGTGGATTTTTACACTGCTCCTTTATCTGCTGCATATTTCTCTGTCTTGTCATTTTGCTTAATTTACTGTGTTTGGGGTCTCCTTTTCAGAGGCTGCAGGTTCGTAATTCCTGTTGTTTTTAGTCTCTGCACCCAGTGGGTAAGGTTGTTTCAGTGGGTTGTCTAGGCTTCCTGGTGGATGGGACTGGTGCCTGTGTTCTGGTGGATGAGGCTGGATCTTGTCTTTTTGGTGGGCAGGTCCACGTCTGGTGGTGTGTTTTGGGGTGTCTGTGGCGTTATTATGATTTTAGGCAGCCTCTCTGCTAATGGTTGGGGTTGTGTTCCTGTCTTGCTAGTTGTATGGCATAATGTGTCCAGCACTGTAGCTTGCTGGTCGTTGAGTGGAGCTGGGCCTTGGCATTGAGATAGTGATCTCTGGGAGATTTTCGCCATTTGATATTACGTGGAGCTGGGAGGTCTCCTGTTTACCAGTGTCCTGAACCTTGCTCTCTCACCTTAGAGGCATAGCCGTGACGTCTGGCTGGAGCAGCAAGAATCTGTCATCCACGCCACTTTTGATAGGTCTGAGCTCTTCTGCCAGCGTTCCGTAGGTTTTCTGTAGGAGTTGTTCCACATATAGATGTATTTCTAATGTATTTGTGGGGAGGAAGGTGATCTCCATGTTTTACTCTTCTGCCATCTTGAAGCTCCTCTTCCAGTACTTTTAATATCAAAGTAAATGAATTTGTCAAAGCCACTGCAATAAGGTAAGAATGAGAAATATAATAATTATGTATAATAGATAGGAAAAAGAGCAAGTCAAACAGTCTCTATAGTTATGATTTTTTTAATATTGAAAAACCTAAGGTGTCTAAAAACAGATCTAATAAGCAAATTTAGCAAGGTTTCAGAATGCAATATCAGTATTCAAATATCAATCATTTTTCCATATACCAGCAGTAAACAGATGGAAATCTATTTCTAATAGTATAAAATATGCACTAATTAGGAAAAACTGAACATAAAATGTTCAAGACTTTTATGCTGAACTTCATAGTATTACTGAGTGAAATTAAATATTGCTGGCCTCAATAAATGGAATGATATATTATGTTCATGAATTGGAAGATTCAATATTGTTGAGATGTCCATTCTTTCAAAATTGATCTATGGATTTCAATGCATTGCCAATCAAAATTTCAGCAGGCTAATTTGTGGAAAATGACAAACTGATTCTAAAATTTATATTGAAATGTAAAAGTCTAAAAGAACTTCAAAATTTTGAAAAAGGAGGAATTTTAGTATCTTATATTTATGTATACTATAAAATTACAATAATTTACAGTATGCCATTAGCAAAAGCATAAATGTATACATCAATGGAATAGAATATTCTGTAAGTAGATCTTCACATATACATGGTCAATTGGTTTTTATCAATAGTGCCAAGTTAATTTATTGGGGGTGGGTAGGAAAGAATGGATAGATTTTTCAAAAACGATAATGGAACAACTTGTTATCCATATGAAAATGAATGATCCTCAGCCCTTAACTCACACCATTTATAAAATCTAACTTGAAATGGATCATTTCAAGTTAGTATATAATGGAAATATAAAAACTATAACTTTTACTCCTTTTTTCAAATCCAGTAAGCCTCTATCTGTTTAGTGTTTGAACACATAAGCCCTTAAGGATGGTTGACAAGGAAATGGTCAGAATCTAAATTTTACCTGCTTTATCCCTGCATTGAAAATCCATCTCTTTCCTTTCCTACCTGAAGCTGTCTCGATTATACTTCAAATATCTTCTCCTCTGTAAAGTTTCCAATGAGTATCTCACACCCACTGTGCTGTTTGTGCCTTTTCCAATGACAACATTTATGTTACTGTGCATTAAATGTGAACTCACTGAAGACAGAGGTTTTATTTCATTTGCTTTTATATCTCTACTGTTTATCACAGTGCCTAGCATAGCCTTGGGCATACAGGCAGACTCTGGAGATATTTCTGGTTCAGTTCCAGAGCACCACAATAAAGTGGATTTGCAATGAAGCAAGTCACATGAATTTTCTTGGTTTCCCAGTGCATATAAAAGTTATGTTTACACTATACTGTAGTCTAATAAGTGTACAACAGCATTATGTCTAAAAAAAACCATGTACATACCTTATTTTAAAATATTTTGTTGCTAAAAAAGCGCTAACCACCACCTGAGCCTTCAGCAAGTCATAGACTTTTTGCTGGTGGAGGGTTTGAAATATTGCAAGAATTACCAAAATGTGACACAGAGACATGAAATGTGCAAATGTTGTTGGAAAAACGGCATCGATAGACTTGTTTGACCCAGGGTTGCCACAAACTTTCAATTTGTAAAACTGCAATATTTATGAATAGCAATAAAGCAAAGTGCAGTAAAATTAGGTATGCCCATATTGTAGAGCCATAAAAAAGAAATAATGAATGAATAAATGCCTGAAAAGAGCATCTATATGATGGCAGAAAAATTGGGTAGATTAATACCTTTCAAAATAATATGTTCACTACCTTATATTCATAGTCACATTTCTGTGCCAGTGAAGAATATAGGTTGATTTCTTATTTTCCCTAAAACAAAAGCAGAGGTTCTCTGAGAAGAATGTAGATAATATCGGGCTTCCCTGGTGGCGCAGTGGTTGAGAGTCCGCCTGCCGATGCGGGGGACACAGGTTTGTGCCCCGGTCCGGGAAGATCCCACATGCCGCAGAGCGGCTGGGCCCGTGAGCCATGGCCACTGAGCCTGTGCGTCCGGAGCCTGTGCTCCACAACGGGAGAGGCCACAACAGTGAGAGGCCCGTGTACCGCAAAAAAAAAAAAAAAAAAAAAAGTGTAGATAATATCAATAGCTATTTAAAAGGTTTAATATAGTAAAAATTTGCAGAACTAGGTGACTTTTGAACAAGGAATAAATAACGTAGGATAGATTAAGAAGAAATAGTGTTCCAAGTTGTTTATTTTTTCCTAAGGACTTGATTTTATTCTAGTTCTCCGAATGGATTAAAATTCACCTGGAATGTATCCCTTCACTCTATTTGGCCCAAGGTCCTAGAACCTTAACTCTAGACCCACCTCTAATGGTCCTTTCTCATTGTGAGATTTATAATATAATAACTCTCTGACGTAAATGAAGTCATACTCATAGTTAGAATATCTGATAACTCTGATAAAAAAGAAATATCAGGAAGATTTTAGAACTGCCACCACAATCAAGGCCAAAACATCTTCCCCTGTAGATTTGTAAAACTCACTGAAAATATACCCTGAAAAATATAGTCCATGGATTTTTAAAAATACAAAGCGTAGATATTTGCATACTTGTTAAAATGCAAAGAGTTCTGGGACCAGGAATGCATTTAGCTGTAGCCAACCATTTACACTCTTAGAGGTTCCTTCCCTCCAATAGAGGGTCATCAATGACACAGAAGGAGCTGGATTTTGGAAACACTAAGCACTGAGTCTTGGGCCAGAGAGAAGAGAAGAGAGCGAGGGGGAAGAGGAATCTCTGTGCATACAGCAGTGGTGATGATATTTCTTGGAATGAGACTTGCCTGACAATAGATGCTTAGAATGGGTGCTAGTATTACCTCCTCCTCAACTTCCTACAGTGTTCTTTACAGACACATACATACTCATTTTCTCATCTTCCAGTTCTTATGTCATATATTCTAACTTATAAAAAAATTTTAATAGGATATTTCATGATTTTAACTTTTATGCACTTGAAATTTTTACAATTTTTGGAATCAGTTGTGTCATTGTACACTCCCACAAGTAATATATGAGTGGTTCACTTGCTCCCCATCTTCATCAACATTTATTATTTTCAGTATTTTTTATTTTATCCATTCTAGTGGATGTACAATGATATCTCATTGTGGTTTTAACTTGCATTTCCCTGATGACTAATGATTTAGAATTTCTTTTCATGTACTTATTGCCCATTCATATATAGCCTTTTGTGAAGAGTCTGTTATTATTTATCATTATATTACTGAATCACAAGAGTTCTTTATTCCAGATACAAGGTCTTTGTTGGATGTATGCATTTTGAATATTTCCTCTCAGATTTTGGTTTATCTTTTTATTTTCTTAAAGATATCTTGGGAAGAGAAAGAAATTTTAACTTTAATAAAATATAATTTGTCAAATTTAAAAAATATCTTTAGTGCCTTTTGTGTCTTACTTAAAAATTTTTCCTCATTTGTGGTAGATTAAAGATGTGTCAAATTCTTTGACATTCCTCTGATCAACAGACAGAGCCTATGCTCCCTCCACAAGCCATCTTCAATGGCTCTATGACTGCTTGACCAAGAGAATATGGTAGAAGTTACTGACACGTCAGTTTGGAGGCTCAGACCTTAAGAGACTAGCAGCATCCTCTTCCTGTCTTTTTGAATCCTGGCTTTTGAAACCCATCTACCATGTTCTACTGAAGTAGCCCTGTGGAATGGCCCCTGGGGTGGGACAGAGGTCACTAAATGGTAACTGTGGCTGAGCTCCCCACTGATAGTTAGAATCAACTGGCCAGCCATTGGGGAGGTGATATGCCAGCTCCAGTTGAGTAATCCCAGCCTGATATGTGAAGGAGACACTAGCTATCCTGCCCAAGTTGCAGATTTGTGGGCAAACTTAAAAATTGTTGTTTTAAGCCACTGTATGTGGGTTGATAGCAGTGGGTTACATAGCAGTTGATAACTAGAAAACTACCTGAAGGTTCAAATTTTTTTTGCCTGTTTGCCTAGAAGTTAAAGAGCTTTCGCCCTTATATTTCCATCTGTGAGATTACATTATGTACAACAAATCACTTAGCAGTCGTGGATCTGCTTCTTCATTTTTCATTCATCAGATCAGATATATTTTTAGTACACAGTGACTGGTACTCAGCAGGTGGTAAAGATGAAACTTGTACTTACCCTTTTTACTGAGCTCAAACAACAATAACCACCTCCTAGCTATTTAAAACATAAGCAACTTCTTCCCTCTAAGATAGAAATTTTGGAGAAGAGTGACTCACTGAACTGGGGAAAAAAAAACCTAATCCTTGAAAGAATCCTTTTACTTAGGCAAATAAAGACCATGTTCCCACCCCTTATTCTTGTAGAAGACCTGAATCCAATGAAACACTCCAAATGTTAACACTTCATCCTGAAAAACATTCTGTAGAGTAACATAAATATGGATATTTCTTCTAACTCGTCTTTATTTCTGTAGGTTATACTTATAACTGGGATATTTCCCCCTAACTTTAGTTTTGTATCTCCAAACAAAACTAGTGTCATTATTTTAACGTGATGTAGAGCTGGGATGCAGATTGTGGGAAGTACTTGAAAAGTTTGATGAGACACTAGGAGGAAAAAGACTTCAGGAAAGGAACGGGTCTAGAATTGTTTCAGCATAATGTTGACTGGATTGTGAAATTACAGACCTGGTTTGGTTTACAATTCAATAACTGCAACCTTGGGAAATGTAGTGATGCCAGAAAGAGGTTCTGACCAGAGGAGCCTGATGATGGGCAGAACAGCTCAGTGCCAGATGCTGGCCAAGGGGCCAAGCTGTAACAAAATTGTTTTGAAGAAGATTTAAATGATCCCCAGTGATAAACTCTCTAGTTGTTCCAAAATGTTAGTGACCTTCAATGTTTCATTTTTATCTTCAATGAGAGGAAGGATTTCCACTTATGAACTTAACAACAACATTTGAAAAAATGAAGTTGGTCAAACACTGGGTCAAACAGTCTATTGGCTTGGACCACTGTGTCTTGGTCATTGAAGTGAAGTTAAGACTCTATAGACTGGTTAAATTCATGATACTTCTATTGTAGCTGAAAATAGTTATGCATTATGTGTATTATAAGTAATATACAAATAATGGATTATTATTTCATACATAAATATAATGACAAAATGTCATTTTAATAGTGATGATAAGGTAAAATGTAGATAAAGTTGGTAGGTGGAGAAATCTAGGGTTATTAGCGAAGAAACTACATGGTACTTTATTGTGTAAAATGTTTAAATTTTTATATTTGCTAAAATTATATCATTTTTCTGAGGATATTTTATCTTAATCATCTAAAAGACAAAGTATTTTCTCCTGAATTTATCTCATTATCCATGAGATAGGTTAACCTCAATTGTGAAACAGTGAAGAAAGGGCAAAAGTACATGGAACCCTATTGAAATTCATGCTTAATCTACTTACAAATTCAGTGCAAAATTCAGTATAGACACCTACTTAGACTTCAGATGCATTTACTTCATCCAATTTAGGGGTGGTTAGGGAGATAAAAATAAAAAGTGATATAATAATGTTAGCAACGGTTGTGGGTTCTGAGTTTTACATCCAGTTGACTTTGTATTAGATACCAGGAAGCACACATAGTACTGAGCTCATATAGAAATACACAGGATTAAGAACCAGAACAAGTGAGTCCAATTCCAAGTTACTCTAGTAATGTGCTTTGTTGTCAGCTTTCTTCTTCTCCTCCTTTGCCTTCTCCTTCCCCTTTGCCCTTCTCTTCTTTTCCTCCTCCTTCATCATCATCATCCTGCAGTGAAGGACACTGTTTGCAGCAACCTCAGGCTTACAAATTAACATAATAACAGTACTTTGTAGCTGTAAAGTAGAACTGATTTCTCAGTTTATATACCCTGAAGAGGGAACAAATGGAACATTTAGCACTTATTAGGTGCTGGATTTTACAGTTTGTAAGAAACATGTTTTCCCATTTTACACAGAAGTCTTTAGAGAGGTTAAATTGCTCAATGACAGATAGCTGGTAAGTGCCAGTGAATCAGAGACCAAAAATAATTCTGCCTAATTCTAAAGCCTGTACATTGCCCATGATATCTCCCAGCTTTCCATCTGATCTCATGGCTGGATAAACCTGCAAATGCTCTCCTACGATCTATTGATAGTGGTGAAGAACTTTAATCAGGAAGTAGAAAACAAACCAGCGGGCAAATGTTGGGGGAGGGATAAATTGGGAGATTGGGATTGACACATACACACTACTATATATAAAATAGATAACTAATAAGGACCTACTTATAGCACAGGGAACTCTTCTCAATACTCTGTAATGACCCATATGGGAAAATAATTTTAAAAAGATTGGATATATGTATATGTATAACTGATTCACTTTGCTGTATGTATAGCAGAAACTAACACAGCATTTTAAATCAATTATACTCCAATGAAAATTTTAAAAAAAAGAAACTATGTGAAAGACATCTAGTACCTATTGCAAAGACATATGCCTGGAGCTACTGTGAAGTGCAAGAAAGGATTATGAACCTTGTGTAGACATGAACTGTTGGTAGTAGAGTGTGAAGAGGGCTATGTCTAACGTTGGCTGTATAGAATGGCTCTGAGTGAATGTTCAATATCACAGATTATTACTCAATGAACCCGGTGAGTTTTCAATGTACTCTGTAAATTTCCAAGACATTTTCACTTACATTATCATATGTTAGTTTTCATAACAATCATGACACCTAGTTAGGGCAAATTTATTCATTTTATTTTATCTCCGAAAACAGTAAAATCCAGAAAGTTACGTGGCTAATTAGTTAGTAGCCTTTTAAATGTTTCTGTATAAGTTATTTCCATTATATCATATAATTCTTATCCCTTAAGGTTTGGGTATTAAATGGGATTAAAGATACAGCCACTACAGAAAATAGTATGCAGGATCCTCAAAAAATTAAAAATAGAATTACCATATGATCCAGTAATTCCACTTCTGGGAATATATCCAAAGGAAGCAAACACACTAACTTGAAAAGATACCTGAACACCCATGTTTATAGCAACATTATGTACAATAGCCAAGGCATGGAAACAACCTAAGTGTCCATTAATGGATGAATGGATAAAGAAGTTGTGGTATATAGATAATATTCCATTGTTTATATATACATTAACATTATATAGCATTGTATATAACCATTAAAATGAGGAAATCTTACCATTTTCTACAACGTGGATGAACCTCGAAGGCATTATATTAAGTGAAATAAGTCAGACAGAGAAAGACAAATACTGTATGATCTCACTAATATGTGGAATCTTAAAAAAAAAAAAAACCAAAAAGACCAAACTTACAAAAAAGGAGATCAGACCTGTGGTTACCAGAGGTGGAGGGTGGGGGAAGGGGAAAGTAGAGAAAGGTAGTCTTAAGGTGCAAACTTCCAGTTATAAGATAAGTAAGTACTAGGGATGTAACGTGCAGCAGGATGACTATAGCTAACCCTGCTGTAATGATATATAGGAAAGTGTTGAGAGTAAATCCTATGTGTTCTCATCACAAGGAGGAATTCTTTTTCCTTCTTTTTATTGTATCTATTATGAGAACATGGATGTTAACTGAACTTATTGGGATAATCATTTCACAGTATATGTGAATCAAACCATCATGCTCTATACCTTAAACTTATGCAGAGATGTATGTCAATTATTTCTCAATAAAACTGGAAAAAACATAAATGGGAATAGAATTTCTTGCTCTTTGACCACTGCTCTTGAGAGAGGAAGATGAGAAGTTGACTAAGATATGCCTTGAGCTGAATAATCCTTTTTAGTTAATACAGAATTTCTTAGTTTTTTTTTTTAATCCCCAACTCCCAAAAGAAGCTGACTGGTTGGCCCTTGGTATTTCTTTTAGTTAGTAATACCAGATTGCAACTTTGACCGGAAAGCATATATACCAATCCATTACTTATTAAAATGAATACCTAATGGATGTATTACAGGAAGGAAGTACTAACATGTTGAAGCTTTCCTTTGTTAGGGGTTTTACATATATTACTTTATTTCACCTTCACAGTCAGTGATTCACAAATGAGTGATTTAGGTCTGTAATTCATATTTTACAAATATAAGAGGAAGGCTCGGAGGGATTAAGTAACTGCCCAAGGTCATGTAGCTTGACTTTGTAAGATAGAAACCAGACTGACGTCTTCTGTCATCAAAGCTCATGATCTTTCCAGATCGGCTTGGAATTGAGAGTATTCTGTGCTACTATTCTATTCTTCCCTATTCTACTACTCGGTTTATGTTGAGCTTTCAATGGCTTTTAAATTGCTATGGGCTTTCTCATCTTTCTAAGGACATATTTTGTTGCCCTAAAATATACGAACTGCTTCTTGCTGCCTGTTGAAATCCCTTCTGTCTTTGAAGTCCAGCTGATATTTTGTCTCTTCGAGAAAAATCTTGAGAAAACTGAAACCGAAAGTGATCTTTGCCTCCTCTGGACTGTAGTAAAACTTACTTGTATTACTTGAGTGTCATTTGTTGCTTGTAGCTGCTAAATATTTTTTCGTGTCATTTTAAATTTTCTCCATTTCATTCAAGGTTTTTGAGGGCAGGGACTACTCCGGTTAAGTCTTATCTCAATCAGTGGCACAAAGTAGATGTTCAATAACTATTGTTTAAACTTTATTAGAGAGTGATTAGTGAAAACTAGTTTGGTCCAGATGTATAGAAGGCTAATGAACATTGCTTTACTAATAAGCAATGTTAAGCCATTTAAATTTTTGACAGCAACATCAATGGAGCTAAAAAGATTGTCAAATTAGAAATTCTTCTAGTCTTGCTTGAGTGCCTTAATACTGATGACTTGTACTAGTCCACTAATTTTATTCTATATGTGGATATTAATAAATCCCTTACAATATTTATTTTTTTAAAAAGGTAAGGTTTTTTTCCTTCTATTTTTGTTAACAGTATTTTTTTGCTTACCACATTTTAATCTTTTTTCCATTGAGCACGAAAGTAGGTGCCAGTCCAGCTTCTGTCAAAATAATTACAAGTGGACCCAGTTTAAACTGATGAGCCTTTACGGGGTCTTTGCAAATCCTCCTGGTGCAGACTTAAGGCATGAACATTTTAGGCTTTGTTGCGGAGGAGTTAGAAAACTTGTGTTATAAACTTAAAGCTGAGAGTTGAATTTTCTACAAACAAATACAGATCAGCTCCTTACCCTTACCTTATGACCACCTCTCAGAATATGATATATAATACATGTTTAATACATATTTGTTAGATTAAATGTAAAAACTTGAGATTTTATAAATGGCCTATTGAATGTCACATGTACAGAGGACTGACGTGCCCTGAAAATTCTTTTTCTCTTTTCCTGTCTTTTTGTAGGCAGATCTTAATATTGAAACTTAGGGCTGGAGGATAACTCACTTTCAAGAGGCCAGTCTAGGCATGTGGCATGAAGCCAGTGGTTCAGTTACCAAAGTGGAAATTTGCCTGATTAGCCTCATTTGGCCTTCAGGGTCCTCAGTCATCTTAGATGACTTATGACATACTGAAGTTGGAACCTCAGAGTTTCCGGAAGTTAGAAGCACTGATGATGTTTAATTAAAACTTCTCATGTTTTTAAAATTGAATAATACAAAAATTAAACTTCTTACAATAATGCAGTGGCACTAACTTAGGAATTGAGCTGATAAAACTAATTTAATATCTCCAATAACCTTGAATCCACTGACTTTTGGGGAAGAATCTGAAATTTACAAGTTCAGTGAACAAAGTAATACAAGGAGAAATTTAGAATCATCTCTAAGTCACCCTTGCTCCTAAGAAAAGTTAATTATTATGTAACACTTGGATAATATTTTTAATTTTGGAAAGTACTTTTTGTCTATTATCTCATTCAATTCATCATCATTGCAAATACTAGATCTTATTTACTGAAGTGGAGGTGGAGATGAAACAAGAACATTTTCTTTAGTTTTATAAGACCAAATTTTAAGTAATAAGCCAAATAAAAATGATTTAATATATTTCTGTGGTGAAATTCTGTGTGCATCTGTAGCTTTCATAAAACAGAAGTTCATACAGAAAATAGTCTAATGCAAAGTTAATTTATCCTAAACACATTTATATACTCAAAAGGGACCTTATTTCATCATTATTTATTAATTAGGGTAAAGTAGCTTGCTGTAAGATATACTCTAAGATTTCAGTGACTTAGCGCATAGTAATCCAAGGAAGTTGTTTCTGATCAACTGCCCTTCCTTTGGGTTAGTCATTCAGAGATCCAGTTTCCTTCTACCTTGTAGCTCTGTTATCCTTTAGGGCCTCAGAGAGAGGCCCTCTGAGGAGCAAAGAGAAGGTAAAGAAGCTCCATTTACTTCTTAACCACATTAGCCTGGAGGTGACATGCATCACTTCCACTCGTAGCACATAATAAAGAACTAATAACATGGAGACTTTCTGGGTGTTGCAGAAGAAGAGAAATTGGGCTTGGTAAACAGCTAGCCCACCTATGCCACATTTTATTTTTGAGTTACTTAAAAATATCTTCTATTCCCCACATACCTTCCTTTATATACTTTCAGATACCTAAAATTTTTACAACTAGAATAAATTTTTAAAAATTTAACCAGAAATTATAGTTGATAATGAGACTTATGGACAAGGAGGAAGATCTAAAGACAAATATGTTGGTGTTAGGGAAATTCTGATGCATCAAAATTTTACAGCATGACTTTGGCTCAATAAGGCAGGCTGGGAGAGACTTTCAAGATGGCAGAGGAATAAGACGTGGATATCACCTTCCTCCCCACAAATACATCAGAAATACATCTACGTGTGGAACAACTCCTACAGAACACCTACTGAACACTGGCAGAAGACCTCAGACTTCCCAAAAGGAAAGAAACTCCCCACGTACCTGGGTGGTGCAAAAGAAAAAAGATAAAACAGCAGCAAAAGAATAGGGACGGGACCTGCACCACTGGGAGGGAGCTGTGAAGGAGGAAAAGTTTCCACACACTAGGAAGCCCTTTCCCTGACAGAGACAGGGAGTGGGCTTTGGGGGGAAGCTTCGGAGCCATGGAGGAGAATGCAGTAACAGGGGTGCAGAGGGCAAAGCAGAGAGATTCCCGCACAGAGGATCAGTGTCGACCAGCACTCACCAGCCCGAGAGGCTTGTCTGCTCACCCGCTGGGGCAGGCGGGGGCTGGGAGCTGAGGCTCGGGCTTTGGAGGTCAGATCCCAGGGAGAGGACTGCGGTTGGCTGTGTGAACACAGCCTGAAGGGGGCTAGTGTGCCAGAGCTAGCTGGGAGAGAGTCCAGGAAAAAGTCTGGAACTGCCTAAGAGGCAAGAGACCATTGTTTTGGGGTGCGCAAGGAGAGGGGATTCAGAGCTCCAACTAAAAGAACTCCAAGGATGGGTGGGAGCTGTGGCTATTGGTGGCTGTGTGCAAGCATAGGTCACTATCCACACCTCTCCTCCTGGGAGCCAGTGCAGCCCACCACTGCCAGGGTCTCATGATCTAGAGAGAACTTTCCTGGGAGAACACACGGCATGCCTCAGGCTGTGGCAATGTCATGCTGGCCTCTGCTGCTGCAGGCTCGCCCCGCATTCCATACGCCTCTGTCCCCCCGGCCTGAGTGAGCCAGAGCCCCCTAGTCAGCTGCTACTTTAACACTGTCTTGTCTGAGTGAAGAACAGATGCCCTCAGGCAACCTACATGCAGAGGCGGGGCCAAATCCAAAGCTGAACCCCAGGAGTTGTGCAGAAGAGAAGAGAGAAGGAAATTTCTCCCAGCAGCCTCAGGAGCAGCAGATGAAATCTCCACAATCAACTTGATGTTCCCTGCCCTGCAACTCTGGAAGACCTGAATAGACAGTGAATCATCCCAAAATTGAGGCAGTGGACTTTGGGAGAAACTGTAGACTTGGGATTTGCTTTCTGCATCTAATTTCTTTCTGGTTTTATGTTTATCTTAGTTTAGTATTTAGATTTTATTATCATTGTTAGATTTGTTTAATGATTTGGTTGCTCTCTTCCTTTCCTTTTTTTAATATATAGATATATATTTTTTTTCATTTTTCTCTTTTTGTGAGTGTGTATGATTCTTTGTGTGATTTTCTCTGTATAGCTTTGCTTTTACCATTTGTCCTAGGGTTCTGTCTTTTTTTTTTTTTAGCATAGTTTTTAGTGCTTGTTATCATTGGTGGATTTGTTTTTTTGGTTTGGATGCTCTCTCCTTTCTTTTATTCTTTTTATTAAAAATTTTTTTATTTTTAATAATTTTTTATTTTAATAACTATTTTATTCTTTCTTTCTTTCTTCTTTCTTTCTTTCTTAATTTCTTTCTTTCTCTCTCTTCCTATTCTTCTGAACTGTGTGGCTGACAGGGTCTTGGTGTTCTGGCAGGGTGTCAGGCCTGTGCCTCTGGCGTGGGAGAGCCGAGTTCAGGACATTGGTTCACCACAGACCTCCAGGCTCCACGTAATATCAAATGGCAAAAGATCTCCCAGAGATCTCCATCTCAACACTAAAACCCAGCTCCACTCAACGACCAGCAAGCTACAGTGCTGGACACCCTATGACAAACAACAAGCAGGACAGGAACACAAACCCACCCATTAGCAGATAGGCTGCCTAAAAACATAATAAGGTCACAGACACCCCAAAACACACCACGGACACAGTCCTGCCCAAGAGAGACAAAATCCAGCCTCATCCACCAGAACACAGGCACCAGTCCCCTCCACAAGTAAGCCTCCACACCCACTGAACCAGCCTTCGCCACTGGGGGCAGACACCAAAAACAACGGGAACTATGAACTTGCAGCCTGCGAAAAGGAGACCCCAAACACAGTATGTTCAGCAAAATGAGAAGACAGAGGAACACACAGCAGATGAAGGAGGAAGGTAAAAACCCATTAGAATAACTGAGGCAGAAGAACAGATAAGTGACCTGGAAGATAAAAGAGAGGAAATAACTACCACAGAGCAGAAAAAGAAAAAAGAATGAAAAGAATTGAGGACAGGCTCAGAGACCTCTGAGGTAACATTTAATGCACGAATATTCGAATTATAGGAGTCCCAGAAGAAGAGAAAAAGAAAGGGACTGCGAAAATATTTGAAGAGATTATAGTTGAAAACTTCCCTAATATGGGAAAGGAAATAGTCAAGTCCAGGAAGAGCAGAAAGTCCCATACAAGATAAATCCAAGGAGAAACTTGCCAAGACACATATTATTCAAACTATCAAAAATTAAATAAAGAGAAAAAATATTAAAGGTAGCAAGGGAAAAACAACAAATAACGTACAAGGGAATCGCCATAAGGTTAACAGCTGATCTTTCAGCAGAAACTCTGCAAGCCAGAAGGGAGTAGTAGGACATATTTAAAGTGATGAAAGGGAAAAACCTACAACCAAGGTTACTCTGCCCAGCAAGAATCTCATTTAGATTTGACAGAGAAATTGAAACCCTTACAGACGAGCAAAATCTAAGAGAATTTAGCACCACCAAACCAGCTTTACAACAAATGCTAAAGGAACTTCTTTAGGCAGGAAACACAAGAGAAGGAAAACACCTACCATAACAAACCTAAAACAATTAAGAAAATGGTAATAGGAACATACATATCGATAATTACCTTAAATGTAAATGGATTAAATGCTCCCATCAGAAGACATAGATGGGCGGAAATATACAAACACAAGACCCAAATATATGCTGTGTACAAGAGACTCACTTCAGACCTAGGGACACATACAGACTGAAAGCGAGGGGATGGAAAAAGACACTCCATGCAAACGGAAATCAAAAGAAAGCTGGAGTAGCAACTCTCATATCACACAAAATAGATTTTAAAATAAAGCTTATTACAGGAAGCAAAGAAGGAAACTGCATAATGATCAAGGGATCAATCCAAGAAGATATAACAATTGTAAATATTTTTGCACCCAACATAGGAGCACCTCAATACATAAGGCAAATGCTGACAGCCATAAAAGGGGAAATCGACAGTTACACAATCATAGTAGGGGACTTTAACACCCCGCTTTCACCATGACAGATGATCCAAAATGAATATAAAGAAGGAAACACAAGCTTTATGTGACACATTAAACAAGATGTACTTAATTGATATTTATAGGACATTCCATCGAAAACAACAGAATACACTTTCTTCTCAAGTGCTCATGGAACAATCTCCAGGATAGATCATATCTTGGGTCAGAAATCAAGTCTTGGTAAATTTAAGAAAACTGAAATCGTATGAAGTATCTTTTCACACCACAACACTATGAGACTAGATATCAACTACAGGAAAAATTCTGTAAAAAATATAAACACATGGAGGCTAAACAATACACAGCTAAATAAGCAAGAGATCACTGAAGAAATCAAAGAGGAAATCAAAAAAATACCTAGAAACGGGATGACTCAAAACATTTGGGATGCAGCAAGAGCAGTTCGAAGAGGGAAGTGTATAGCAATACAATCCTACCTCATGAAACAAGAAACATCTCAAATAAACAACCTAACCTTACATCTAAAACAATTAGAGAAAGAAGCACAAAACCCCCCTAAAGGTAGCACAAGGAAAGAAATCATAAAGATCAGATCAGAAATAAATGAAAAAGAAATGGAGGAAACAATAGCAAAGATCAATAAAACTAAAAGCTGGTTCTTTGAGAAGATAAACAAAATTAATAAACCATTAGCCAGACTTATCAAGAAAAAAAGGGAGAATACTCAAATCAATAGATTCAGTAGTGAAAAAGGAGAAGTAACAACTGCCACTGCAGAAATACAAAGGATCATGAGAGATTACTACAAGCAACTATATGCCAATAAAATGGACAACCTGGAAGAAATGGACAAATTCTTAGAAAAGAACAACCTTCCAGACTGAACCAGGAAGAAATAGAAAATATAAAAAGACCAATCCCAAGCACTGAAATTGAAACTGTGATGAAAAATCTTCCCACAAACAAAAGCCCAGGACCAGATTGCTTCACAGGTGAATTCTATCAAACATGTAGAGAAGAGCTAACACTTTTCCTTCTCAAAGTCTTCCAAAATATAGCAGAGGGAAGAACACTCCCAAACTCATTCTACGAGGCCATCATCACCCTGATACCACAACCAGACAAAGATGTCACAAAGAAAGAAAACTACAGGGCAATATCACTGATGGACATAGGTGCAAAAATCCTCAACAAAATACTAGCAAACAGAACTCAACAGCACTTTAAAAGGATCATACACCATGATCAAGTGGGGTTTATCCCAGGAATGCAAGGATTCTTCAATGTATGCAAATCAATCAGTGTGATACACCATATTAATAAAATGAGAGAGAAGAAACATATGATCATCTCAATAGATGCAGAAAAAGCTTTTGACAAAATTGAATGCCCGTTTATGATAAAAACCCACCAGAAAGTAGGCACAGAGGGAACTTACCTCAACATAATAAAGGCCATTTGTGACAAACCAACAGTAAACATTGTTCTCAAAGGTGAAAAACTAAAACCGTTTCCTCTAAGATTAGGAACAAGACATGGTTGTCCACTCTTACCACTACTATTCAACATAGGTTTGGTAGTTTTAGCCACAGCAATCAGAGAAGAAAAAGAAATAAATGGAATCCAAATCAGAAAGAAGAAGTAAAGCTGTCACTGTTTGCAGATGACATGATACTATACATAGAGAATCCTAAAGATGTTACCAGAATACTAGAGCTAATCAATGAATTTGGTAAAGTAGCAGGATACAAAATTATTGCACAGAAATCTCTTGCATTCCTATACACTAATGATGAAAAATCTGAAAGAGAAATTAAGCAAACACTCCATTTGCTATTGCAACAAGAAGAATAAAATACCTAGGAATAAGCCTACTTAAGGAGACAAAAGACATGTATGCAGAAAACTAGACACTGATGAAAGAAATTAAAGATGATACAACAGATGGAGAGATATACCATGTTCTTGGATTAGAAGAATCAACATTGTGAAAATGACGATACTACCCAAAGCAATGTACAGATTCAATTCAATCCCTATCAAACTATCAATGGCAATTTTCACAGAACTAGAACAAAAAATTTCAGAATTTGTATGGAGACAAAAAAGACCCCGAATAGCCAAAGCAATCTTGAGAAAGAAAAATGGAGCTGGAGGAATCAGACTCCCTGACTTCACACAAAACTACAGTAATCAAGACCATATTGTAGTGGTACAAAAACAAAAATATAGATCAATGGAACAGGATAGGAAGCCCAGAGATAAACCCATGCACATATGGTCACCTTATTTTTGGTTAATGAGGCAAGAATATACAATAGAGAAAAGACAGCCTCTTCAATAAGTGGTGCTGGGAAAACTGGACAGCTACAACCTAATGAAACGTAAAAGCTTTTGTACAGCAAAGGAAACCATAAACAAGACTAAAAGATAACCCTCCGAGTGGGAGAAAATATTTGAAAACAAAGCAACTGACAAAGGATTAATCTCAAAAATATACAAGCAGCTCATGCAGGTCAATATCAAAAAAACAACCCACTCCTAAAAATGTGCAGAAAACCTAAATAGACATTTCTCCAAAGAAGATATACAGATTGCCAACAAACACATGAAAGGATGCTCGACATCACTAATCACTAGAGTAATGCAAATCAAAACTGCAATGAGGTATCACCTCATAGCAGTCAGAATGGCCATCCTTAAAAAATCTACAAACAATAAATCGGGAGAGAGTGTGGAGAAAAGGGAACACTCTTGCACTGATGGTGGGCATGTAAATTGATACAGCCACTATGGAGAACAGTGTGGAGGTTCCTCAAAAAACAAAATAGAATTACCATATGACCTAGCAATCCCACTACTGGGCATATACCCTGAGAAAACCATAATTCAAAGAGTCCTGTACCACAATGTTCATTGCAGCTCTATTTACAATAGCCAGTACATGGAAGCAACCTAAGTGTCCATCAACAGATGAATGGATAAAGAAGATGTGGCACAAATATACAATGGAATATTACTCAGCCAAAAAAGAAACGAAATTGAGTTATTTGTAGTGA
>NC_041222.1:95066578-95081695 GCF_002837175.3 Physeter macrocephalus | reverse complement strand
AAATTGAGTTATTTGTAGTGAGGTGGATGGACTTAGAGTCTGTCATACAGAGTGAAGTAAGTCAGAAAGAGAAAAACAAATACCGTATGTTAACACATATATATGGAATCTAAAAAAAAAAAGATTTTGAAGAAACTAGGGGCAGGACAGGAATAAAGAAGCACACATAGAGAATGGACTTGAGGACATGGGGAGTGGGAAGTGTAAGCTGCGACAAAGTGAGAGAGTGACATGGACATATACACACTACCAAATGTAAAATAGATAGCTAGTGGGAAGCAGCCGCATAGCACAGGGAGATCAGCTCAGTGCTTTGTGACCACCTAGAGGGGTGGGATAGGGAGGATGGGAGGGAGACGCAAGAGGGAGGAGATTTGGGGATATATGTATATGTATAGCTGATTCACTGTGTTATAAAGCAGAAACTAATACAACATTGTAAAGCAATTGTACTCCAATAAAGATGTTTAAAAAAAAATAAGGCAGCCTGACGACATACGTTTATATTCTCTCTTTTCCCAAAAGTCATTAAAGTGATAGTAAAGAAAATAAACTAATCAACAAAAGGAAAGCAAAAAAAAGTATTGCCCCTAATATAGGGTTTGGAGGTGGACCATTAGTAGAAAAGAAATTTTAGCAACTTTGTGCAAGATGGAAACAAGGTACAGAACAGATGGCCGATGAAGCAGAATGAAGGAAATTGGGTTCTAAAATATCTGAGGCTGATGAAGTCAACTGAGGCACAAGCAGTACTCCCCTGAAGAGCATCTTTTTCACCTGAACACTTGTTAGAAATGTTAGCTCCCAGGCCCTACCCGGATCATCTGAATCAGAAACTCTGGGGATGCCAGTATGAATTGTGGCATTACTTAATGAAGACTTTTGCATTCTGCCCACCCCCCAGCCACCTTCCTGGCCACTTCTAATGTGAAGCCTGGTTGGCGCAGTGGTTGAGAATCTGCCTGCCAATGCAGGGGATACAGGTTTGAGCCCTGGTCCGGGAAGATCCCACATGCCGTGGAGCAACTAAGCCCGTGTGCCACAGCTACTAAGCCTTCACTCTAGAGCCCTGGAGCCAGAACTACTGAGCCCGCGTGCCACAACTACTGAAGCCCACACAGCTAGAGCCAATGTTCCACAATAAGAGAACCCACCACAATGAGAAGCCCGAGCACCGCAACGTAGCATAGCTCCCACTCATTGCAAATAGATAAAGTCTGCACATAGCAGTGAAGACCCAATGTAGACAAAAATTTAAAAAAATAAATAAAATAAATACATTTCTTAATATAAATAAATAAAGTGAATCCTGATGATGGTTTCTCTGTTCACATAAACAGGTAATCCAATCAACGTGGCAATTTTGCAACATTAAAGGAAAAAGGCAAAGAAAAATTAATAGGAAAAAAAATGACTCTAACAAAGTGTAAGATAACCCAGGCACTGTAAAATAACTCAGTACCTTCAGAGAGATTTAAGAAAATATCATCTCCATAAATAATATCAGAGGAGCCTCAAAAAATTGGTAAGTTAGAGAATAAAAAGTAGTTTTTTGGAAATTCAAAAGATTAGTAAAAAATACACAAATTCCAATTATGCAATTAGAATGTCAGTTTTAGGAAATTTTATTAGCTACTATAAAAAAAGACAAGTAGAGGGAAAAGATAATGAAAAGATGAGAGACATAGAGGGCTGAAAATGGAGGTAAACATTTGACTAACAGGCAATACAGAGAAAGTAGGTAGAAGGAAATTATAGAATAAAGGCTGAAAGATAAATTTCAAAAGCTGGAGTATGAGTGCCCTCAGATTGAAAGGGATAGAACATCACAAATTATAAAAATGTACAAGACAAATCACTGCGAAATTTTAGAATGACAGAGTAAATGAAAGATTCTGAAATCTTCCAGAGAGCAAAACCGGTTCAAGGATAAAGAAATGAGAATCAGACTAATACTAATTTCACATCTGCAATACTGGATACTGAAAGGAAATGAAGTGCTTTCAAAGTTCTGAGGGAAAATTATTTTCAAAGATATGTAAAATCCCAAGTTAAATCCTCAATCAGGATGAGTAAAGAATCAAGACGTTTACAAAACTAAGGGATATTACTTCCCAGACAAAATTTCTTAGGAACTTACTTAACGATTTTGTTTAGCAAAAGGAGGAGAGTAAGAATGAACAAGACATGGAATCCAAGGCAACGCAGATTCAGGGTAGGTGACAAAGGCAGGGGTCCCAGGATGGCAGCTTTGTAGCAGGTCTGGAGGATGGCAGTCCAGACAAAAGTGAGGGAACAGAGAGAGGATCCAAGACGGAGGCACGTAGCAAAAAATGGCATTTCGTAAATTTGATATTATTGTTGAGATGGTAGAACTACTTAAGTATTTAATAAGGGCAAGCAATATGAGAAAATAAAAAGGTAATTAGAAACTCCAGAAAAAATGCAAAAGCTATACAAAACAGCAAAATCAACTACATGGCTCTGCAGTGCACAGTACCTCTGTGCAGTGCACAGAGGAAAAACAAACAAAACATGATTAACCGGCTTTCTGTTTTTATAGTCAAACTATAGATCAGTCATAAAAGACATTTATAGCCTTGGAAAAGGATGCAAATATTATTCATCTTGACAGTTTAAAGGCAAGAGATGTAGCTTATGGTTGCTACAAAAAGAAATATAATGGTGGACATTTATTTAAAGTTACAAAAATAATTAAAAGAAAGCAAAAAAGGAGGGTAAGAATCACATTGGCAGGAGGCCTGAGATGATATAAGACTTAAATCTTGTGTCAGAATAGGAAGTCAACAGATATTATCTCAAATTAATGAATCAAGAAATATAGTAGAAAAGTAGATTAGTTAAAGACTGAAAGTAATCATCAGAAATACAATTTTAGAAATAATTTTAAAGGTTAAATGGTGTTACTCCTGTAAGAAAAACTAGATATTGGGACGTATGGAGCAAAAGAGTTTTGTTTTTAATTTAAATTGCTCCACTTGGTTTGCTTTTTTCAAATCATACGAATGAATGAATCCATTTGAGTGGATTATGAGTTAAAACTTATAAAAAATAAAACACTTATGTTTTTTCTTAGTTTAGGGGTTACTGTTGGTTGCTTACTCATTTTTTATTCCCTTTCTTCTTTACTGACAGATTTCCAGGATTCTTTGTACAGCTGTTTCCTCCATGCAGCTGAGTGTAGGGAAGGTGACTTTACGTCCAGCTATGAGGTACATTCACATTAATTAAATTATCAAGGTAATTCCATTTTTCTAATTGAGAGATAGAGTTAAGAGTTATTCGTGCAATCAGTTCTGACCAAAGAGATAAGAGGTGTGTCTGCTGGCAGCTTTTGAAAAAAGGTTCCTTGTTTTTAAAAAGGTTAAAAAAAAAAGGTGTCACCTTTCCTAGGTGTGACTTCTGGAACTCTGCAGGCCAACTGACAGCCCTGAGGGCAACTGGTCTGGGGACAGAGCAGAGATGCTGAGGATGTTTAAACAGAATGATGGTAAGAACCTGGGTCCTTGGTGAAGTTGCCACTCATTCCAAGGACTTATTGTATGTAATACTTTTCCTTGTGTTAATCTATTTTGAGGTTGATATTTTGCTCCTTGCAGTTGAGGGCATAGGCTCCATGACCAGAATGTTTTTACAGGATGTTTTCAGGCAGAAGTAGGTTGGAATTGGACTATGATGGCTCTCCCAACAGTGCGATTGCTTTCTTTTTAATCTTTATTGACTTTAAAAATTGATTTATTCATCGTTTTTATTGAAGACCATAAAGAACTAAAAAAATGGAAGACCAATCCAGCTCATCACAGATATTCGAAATATAGACGTGGATAAATGAAAACATCTATGATTCTGAAATAATACTGAAGTTTAGATATTACTTGTACTCAAATTACTTCTTTTAAATCAACTTGGGAAATTACATAACCATATTTAATTCCTCTGAGAAGAATTGTTCAGTTCCAACCATCTGCTAAATTAAGCAACACTGATAATAATGAACATTTACAACAAACCTGATATAAAAGAAGGTAGTAACTTTAGGTATAAAATAAAGCCTTGGGAGGCTATTGCAATCTCATAATTAGGAGTACAGATTTTTCAGTGTACTGGAACTCTAGGGGTGGTGATGGTCAAAGTGTTACATCACATATCCTTAAATTCTTTATTTCATTTTAGGAAAAATGACCACCAAATTCTATCAAACTATCAGTTTTCCAGATTCTTTCACCATGTCTCACCAGACTACTATTTTTCTTTTTTCCCTTTCTTTCTGTCTTTGTTTCATTTATTTTTTCTGGTGGTAATGTAGATTTTCTTTCTTAACTCTTCAAAAAACTTTTAAAATTCAATTTCTTTAAACTTAAAAAAAAGTTCACCATTTCTCCCACTGCACCACTCCCTGCCTCTTGCAACCACCAATCTGTTCTCTATACCCATGAGCTTGGTTTTTGTTGTTGATGTTATTTATTTATTTTTTTTGAGATTCCATATATAAGAGAGATCATACAGTATTTGTTGTTCCCTGTCTGACACTTTTAACTAAACATAATACCTTCGTCCATTCATTTGCTTTAGATGGCAAGATTTCATTCATTTTAAGGCTGAATAATATTTTATATATATATATATATATATATATATATATATCACAATTTCTCTGTTCACTCATCCATCAATGGATACTTAGGCTGCTTCCAACTCTTGGCTATTGTAAAGGGACTGTCCCTTCCCTATTGTATATTCTTGGCTCTTTGGTCATAAATTAATTAATTGGCCATATATGTGTGGGTTTATTTCTGGACTCTCTATTCTGTTTTATTGATTTATGTGTCTTTTTATGCCAATACCATATTGTTTTAATTACAATGGCTTTGTAATATAGTTTGAAATCAGGGAGCATGATGTCTCTAGCTTTGTTCTTCTTTCTCAAGATTGCTTTGGATGTTTGGTGTCTTTTGTAGTTTCATACAAATTTTAGGATTGTTTGTTCTAACTCTATGAAAAGTGCCATTGGAATTTTGATAGGGATTGCATTCAATCTGTAGATTGCTTTGGGTAGTATGGGCATTTAACAATATTAATTTTCCCAATCTATGAGCATAGAATATCTTTCCATTTATTTGTGTGTTCTTCATTTTCTTTCATTAATGTCTTATAGTTTTAAATATACAGGTCTTTCACCTCCTTAAATTCATTCCTAGGTATTTTTTTCTTTTTGATGCAATTTAAATGAGATAGTTTTCTTAATTTCTCTTTCTGATAATTCATTATTAGTGTATATAAAATCAACAGGGCTTTGTGTATTGACTTTGTATCCTGCAACTTTACTTAATTCATTTATTAGCTCTAACAGTTTTTTTTAAATGGAGTCTTTAGAGTTTTACACATATATAATATCAAGTCATCTGGAAATAGTGACAGTGTTACTTCTTTTCCAATGTGGATGCATTTTATTTCTTTTTCTTGACTGATTTCTCTGGCTAGGACTCCCAATACTATGTTAAATAAAAATAGTGAGAATGGTTGTCCTGTCTTGTTCCTGATCTTACAGGAAAAATCACTCAATTTTCACTGTTGAGTATGATGTTAGCTGTGGGCTAGTAATATGGCCCTTCTTATGTTGAAGTACGTTTTCCACTGTAACCATTTTATTGAGAGCTTTTATCATAAATTGGTGTTGACTTTTTTCAAATGCTTTTTTTTGCATCTTTTGAGATGATTATATGATTTTTATCCTTCATTTTCTTAATGCTGTGTATCAAATTGACTGTGGTGTTGAACCATCCTTGCATCCCTGGAATAAATCCCATTTGATCATGGTGTATAATTCTTTTAATGTGTTGTTGAATTTGGTTTGCTATTACTTTGTTGAGGATTGTTTTTACATCTATGTTCATCAGGGATATTGACCTGTAATTTTCTCTTTTTCTGTGGCATCCTTGTCTGATTTTGGCATCGGGTAATGCTGACCTCATAAAATGTATTTGGAAGAGTTCCTCTCCTTCTGTTTAAAAAATTTTTTGAGAAGGATTGGTATTAATTCTTCTTTGAAAGTTTGGTATAATTCACCAGTAAAGTCATCTGGTCCTGAATTTTTGTTTGCTGGAAAGTTTTTGATTATTGATCCAAACTCCTTGCTAGTAATTGATCTGTTCAGATTTTCTATTTCATCACGATTCAGTCTTGATAAGTTGTATGTTTCTAGGAATTTATTCCTTTCTAATAGGTTTTCCAATTTGTTTGCATATAATTGTAGTAATCTCTTATGATCTTTTGTGTTTCTGTGGTACCAGTTATAACATCTTTTCTTTCACTTTTGATTTTATTTATTTGAGTCTTCCATCTTCCTTTCTTGGCAAGTCTAGCTAAAGTTTTGTCAATTTTGTTTATCTTTTCAGAGAACCAACTCTTAGTTTCATTGATTTTTTAAATTGTCTTTTTAGTCTTTATTTTATTTCTGCTCTAATCTTTATTTCCTTCCTTCAACTAATTTTGAGCTTCATTTTTTCTTCTTTTTATGTTCTTGTACGTTTTTTATGATATCTCAAGGCCATGTTCAAGGAAACATTCCTGGGATCATCTACCTAAGACATGAAGTGATAAGCTCAAACTCTAACTCCCTCTTGATGAAAAAACTCAACTTGAACCCAGGTTGTAAGTGTCAGCCTTGAGCCTTCATATTAGCTCATGCTGACTTCATCAGCAGATTAATTGCTCCCAAGTTTGTTAGTGCTGATGGTTCTGCCATTGTAGGAGCAGGGATACTTACCTTTTCAAATGAAAAACAGAGCTAAGATCAAAGCTGTCAACTCAGAGACTTTAAGAAATGATTACTCTTTTGACTTTTTATTGCCTAGTCTATCATAAAGTAGTCTACTCTTTCCACACAGTTGATTGAAGCCTGAATAGAAGTCTTCACTCAAATGACAGCCAGAGGAGATATTTGTAATTTGGCACTAGCTTTGATGGAGATATTCTGTGATTTATGGCTTTGGCAAGTGGAAGCCAAGATAAAATTAAGATATTATAGCTTTGGGAACAAAGATTTTTTTTTAAGTTTTCTTGGGCAGTTAATTTGTGTTTGGCAGATTGTTCTCAAAGTAATGGAGATGAATAGAAATAACTTTACCCTGAATGGCCTTTTGGGGAGCATATTCCTTTTAATGTATCAGTTTATAGGGCCTGGAGTCTTTAGAATTTGGTATCAGAGACCCAAGCAGAGATGTTCTGCTGAGTATTCAAGACTATTTTTACATAGGGCATCATTTTTCTTGAAGTCAAAGTGCATCGACTCTCTGGTCTAATGAGTCTTCATATGCAAGGAGGTGAGAGCATCAATATGTTCCTCAATTTTTGGATGGGCAAACTGAACTCAACATCTCACTAATTGTCAGAATTAGGGTCATGTAGAAGATCCAAATCTCCAAAATTCTGGCTTATACATGGTTACTTGGGATGACTATTTCTTTGTATTTTCTAAACTAGACAAGGTCATTTCGCTGTCATAGCAATAGAAAATTAAATATCCAAGGTCAGTGCACCAGAGTTCTTTGGAAGATAGTCAGTGAGGAGCCAGGTGGATCTGAGTAATCTTAGGTGCATATGCCCCATGCTCAGCCTACTCTTGAAGCTTTCAACAAGAGTAGAAGTTTACCTAAGGGGATTCTTATGAACTTTATTTCATTTCCTAATAGCGTCTCCACATCTTCATCAACCTTTCATTTTCCAAGTTACTTCAGTATAACATGCATTTCTGTCTGGTCAGTTTCCAGGTAGGAAAAATGATAGAGTCATTGCTTTTGCTTTTGACAGCTTTTCTGTTTCCATGGAACTCTGGTCAGCTGGTTTAAACTAAAACTTCTTCTATTTCCTGACATTTCTATCACTAAGTTGGCTGCCCTTCTGTTCTCTAGTTGGAACACTATGGGTACTAATAGAAATCTTGAGATATTAGTTTGAAAATGTTAAGTTTTTGAAGATTCTGGTTTTTGGTGTATTATTTCCCCTTATTCTTTACACTGCTAGGAAGTTTGAAAGAAAGAAGGATGTTTTGATAAACACAGAGAATTCAAGTGATGACCCCAGAGATCACAGATTATACGTGATGCTCACTCTATATTAATTTTCTCACCTTTGTAGAATTGCTTAGTTGGCTTATAGTTTGCACTCTTTAAGAAAATATTATATTAGAGGCTAATGAATAAATTAGGAGTGGTAGTGATTATTCATTTGCTATGGACTGAATTTCTGTTTCCCCACCAAATTCATATGTTCAAATTCTATCTCCCAAGGTGATGATATTAGGAGGTGGGTGGGGCAGTCCTTGGGAGGTGAATAGGTTATGAGGGAAGAGTCCTTATAAGTGAGATTAGTAAACTTATGAAAGAGGCCCCAGAGAGTTCCCTCACTCCTTCTATCACATGAGAACACAGCTAGTGAGAAGTCACTGTCTATGAACCAGAAAACAGGTCCTCACCAGACACAGAATCTGAAGGTATCTTCATCTTGGACTTCCTAGCCTCCAGGACTGTGTGAAATAAATTTCTGTTGTTTATAAGCTACACAGTCTATGATATTTTAAAATAGTAGCCTGAATGGACTAAGCCATTATTTTTATAAGATTACATTCTTTAAGATTAAGATTTGGGGAAAAAACAGAAAGACTTTGAATAATTTTTTTTCCAAAATGAAATTGTGTTAGTTCATAAATCATTAAATATTTGGGAAGAAAAGGGTAAGTTGATGATGAAGAATGGTAATGTGGCTAAAAATACAGGCAAATGATGTGGTGACATAAGAAAAATCATGCCTTTTAAGATAAAATTCCTTGGAAAGGGTAATATGAGTAAACTTCCCAAATGTTATTTTGGATAAAAACAACACAACTTTTCAGTACACATTTCAACCAATAAATCAATTAAATATGCTTAGTAAATGTCTACCATAATTTTGCTCAGTGATATTCCATGTATTGAGAAGAACACAGAACAAATGTAAGTTATTGAGCCTTGAGAAGCTTCCATTCTAGTTGAAGAGGCATGAAATTGTATAAGCAACAATTAAAGCAAAACACAGGGCTCCATTGTGCAAAACAATTCTCAAGCACTATTAGTGTTTCATAACATGGAAAGATCAAATCAATAAGGACCGCTTTTACCATGACAGCTCCAGTGGAGGAGATAGGAAAATTCATCCTTATAATTCTGGAGCTTTCCCGTTCTTATATTTATCCTATATTTTGATATATTAAGGTCAATCAAGTCAAGTGAATGGAAAACTAAAGATTTCTGTTATGTTCAAATATTTGAAGTGGAATGATCTTGTAAAGTCTTCTTTGACTTCCAGAGTATGTTTATTTAGTGTTAATTTAAAGAATAGAGGAGAAGGAACAGGATGGAAGGGAGACCGAGAAATGGAGGAAGAAAGAAAGACCTTTTAAAAATCCTAAATGAATTCTGTTTGTTTGCCTTCAATAATGAACAGATGAAAGTCAAAGGATAACCTTCACTCTGACATTTCCGTACATTCTACTGTGTAAATAACCTGCATTCCCTCTGCATATTAAAGTCAAATTTGGTTAAAGAAGAGGCATCAACTAGTTCACAGAGAGCTGTCCAAAGCATTTTTATGGAACTTTTTCAGTGCATCCCTCGTACATCTCCTCCTATTGTCTAATCCTTCTTGGCCTCCAAAAAGAAAAAAATGAATCTTTTTATCAAATGTTCAGGACTGCTTGGGTTTCATAGGCACTGCATCTTCACTAAATCTGCTTTATTTCTAGAATCTGTGCTTCATTAAACCTCTGTTGCTTCCATAGTTTTCACTTTATTAGGAGCAATTAATTTTCTATACACCTATTATTTGTCTATGGGTCCCCAACTGCCTGAATGGGAAGATTTTTTTCACACATGATTTGGGATTTTGTATTTTCTGTGCATGCTAAAGATTACATGATGCTTTTTTCTAAACATGCTATTTAAGCCCTTTGCCACCATGATTTTTCTTTAGGTAAAATTTCGAATGAGCTTGTAAGTATTTTACTCTTAGATTGATGGTGCAGTGGAATATGTCCCAGTAGTATGGACAGCTCAGGTTCCATTTTACAGATCCCAAAGTAATTCATTTAGAGCAGTGACTTATGTGTGAAGCATTTGACTTTTGAAGCCATCTGGCCTATAGTTTCAGGAATAATGCAGTAGCATTTCAATTGTCCCCTCATCTCCCATTCTTGGAGAGGCCATTCCATTTAATTTCAGAAATGGAGACGTCTTGATTGGCTGCCAAGTATCAGCTTTCAGTGCATTTTTTATAATTCCATTTACACACCCTCACAGAGACCAGAGTTGTATGGAAAAGCTTATGGTCTCTTTGTTCTGGCTTTGGTGTTAAAACAAATGAAGCTGCAATAAAATAAATATCTGTACAGCTTGGGATGTTACAGTATTATTTCCTTCCATTTTCAAAACAGTGAAATACGGCATAAATTGTTCAGATAGCTTCTTGACTTCTAGATAAATATTGATTTCTCTCTTTTTTCTACATATGTGCTTATTTTTCTTCTTAACCTTTGCTATTTGCTTTGGCTTGGGTTATGTATTTATTGGAAGGATAAAATTATTTCAGCTTATCATCTAACTATGCAGAGGAAAACCTGGTGCTGCTTTTTAGAATTATACACAAGAAAGTATTAGGGATATAGCAGAATATATTCTTATTTTCAAAAATGTCCTGGGGTGTATTTAGTGATTGTTTTTATAATCCTAGTTAGTAAGAGTTTAGAATTAGTTACACTAAAATGTAGTAGGCAGGAGAAATAAAACATCTGTTTAATTTAAGATTTGTTTCAGATGCTGGTTAGATATGTAACGTTTCCCTCTGGGATGCAAATTTTATTGAATTACATTGCTAATCTTGTTTCTTGCGTTTCCCGCATATTCTCTGTGCTCCTATCAAACGGAACCACTTCTTCTTTCCCTAGATATTTGCACATGTTCCTGTTTTGCAACCGTTCCTGTGGTTTTCTGCTCCTTCTAGCTCCATCTAACTCTTCTAAAAGAGCACTTCTCATCACCTCATGCCTAAACTCTTTCTCCTTACCTCTTCTGGATCCTAAACCACAACTTCTTTCTGGTGGCCATAGGAAATTTCTTCCTTGACCTCCTATAGCACTTACTTTCCATCATTTCAATTTTCTTCTCTTTCCTTTTATATTATACCTTCTCTCTTTATCTCTCTCTCTCTCTATCTACCTATTTATCATCTCTCCATCCATCCATCCGTCCTCCATTTTCTATCTGATTTCATTGTTTTACCTTCTCTTGTAGCTCTGTACACTGATTTATCCTTGTATTCTCTCACTATATCCAGCATGCCTTACTTACAATCTTATAATAACTACTCATTAAATATTTATTGAGAAGAAATGAATGTAAATCCTTGCAGGTTGTTGCTGCATAATAAATGTGTGTTTTTAAAAAATTGCAGTAATTACAAATTCCCTAACTGGATCCTTGTAACCTGTTGATTCTGTTCTGTTTTTTTCTTCAGTCACTCTCATTATATAAAGCAGGTGGGTAGTGGACTAGAAATAGTTAAGACTAAGGACATTAAATGGAAAGAGAAAACAAGGAAACATCTTTCTTCATTCTCTCCATTATCTAATATTTATTTTTTCCCCTTTACAGGAGTAAAGGCAGAAAACTTCATTTTTCTTGTGCATTGTGAAACCTATCACATAATCTCTCCAAATGCGGAGGGGTTTTTTTTTTTTTCCTAGGTATTTCTTGAATACTTTTTGTGGCAGTTGAGTTTTTTTTTTTAACCAAAATGTAAATTTTTCAAATTTCCTCTGACACAATCTGTTGTGTATCTTTTACCACATACCATTATATTTGGAAAGGAAATTAGAGGTTTCAAAAGTGATTGTAAATTATTTTTTCATAGACTTTGAGAGATATTATGTAGGACAGCAAGGTGGCATTGACTTCACAAGTGTAGAGCAGCATCATGAAATGCCATAGTTTCCTTTATAAAGGTATTAATATATCAGTCATTGGAAATGAATATCTACAATCATCTCTAAATTGTATTTTCAGTTGGCACAATCTTAGAAGAAATGTGTGTTGTAATTTTAGGATTCACTGTATAAGTCTATTTGATGAAAGCTGATTTATGTAGATTGCATCATTCCAGTTAAAGATTCAAGGACATCTCTAGGGATTGCCTAAGTATAGGTACTTATGCCGAACTTTGAAAAGCGGATTCTACCAGAAGTGTGAGAGTCATAAGGTGGTAATGCTCTTCATGCTGTGAGCAATGTGGAAGAGACCAGATTGGGCGAAGAAAGTGCTGGATACTTGGAGAAACAGCTGGGTCAGGAGCTAAGGGCCATCTGTAATCCAAAATAGACAAGTCTTAGTGAATGCAGCAAGATTTCATTCCATTCCCCAGTAAGCAAACAGATTGATATAAAATGAGGTATATCTTGTTCATTTGAGAGGAATAGTGCCTGCTTTGAAATTTCTGGACAGCCCCAATGCTCACTGTTGGTACAATAAGATCTTTTAGCTAGTGAATTGGATGCAAGGTAGGTTACAGTGAATAGTTAAGATTCCTGAAAAAAAAGTTGCCAGGATCTCCTAATTGGAAAATGCCCTGATGGAGGGTACATTACTAGCAACCCTCTAGATACCAACAACCCAAACTTACAGATAAACTCTAGAGACTTGGAAAGTTTGCCTTCCCATCTTCAACTGGATGGCAAGTAAATTTAAATGCCATTGGTCATTTTTTAGTTAGTTATTCATTTATTCACCTTAACATTTATTGAGCACTTGTTCTGAGTCTTTTAGCACCTTAGGTGCTGGAGATATAAGGAATATCTCTTTGCTCTTAAGGAGCTTACCATTTGGTGGGAGAGTAGACTGATTGTATAAATTGCCCCAATTCTTCATGCTATCTGTATAGTTATCCTTTGCCTTGAAATTTTGAGTTTTTCTGACTGAAATGATAGCTTATTTCTGTGTATCTTGATTCTGAGTTTGGCCCTGTGACTTGCTTTGGTCAATGGCATTTTAGCAGAGGTGAGATAATTGAGGCTTGAAAAAGGATTTACACCCTTTTGCTTCCACTTGAACTGTGAGAATATATCAGGGTAGGCCTCTGAGAGGGATATGAAAAACACATGGAACAGAGCCAAGTGATCCTAGTTGACAACTTGTCAACTATCAGCCATGTGAAGAGCCCACCTGAGCACAGAAGAACTGTCCATTCTAAATCACCAATTCATAGACTCATGAGCAAATAAAGGTATGTAGTTTTTGATCACTGAATTTTGAGCTGGTTTGTCTCACAACGATTATTATGGTAATAAGTATCTAATATGGGAAATATTCAAAAGTAAATAATCACAATTTAGAGTGATAAAGTGATAAAGGGTATGAGTAAGTGCACACAGGGGAGACTTTTGCTTTGGGAAGATGAAATAGTACTTATCCCTACTTCCCTTGCTAAGTTCAACTAAGAATTCTGAACATTAAACAGAAAACTAACATAAGAAGACTTGGAAAGGTGTAGAGATGAAGGCAGATAGGTGATGGATCTCACAACCCAAGGAATAATGTGATGGTTAATTTCATGGGTTCCCTTTCTGTCTGATATATCCCAAACTTGGAGCTGAAAAAACTGGCAACCCAGAAATGTCAACAGGTTCTGAAAAAAAAACCCCCAACCGAAGCCTGCTCTCCATCCAAAGGACCAGAAGAGAGGCAGCTTACCAATACAAATTTTTTTTCAATAATAATTATTCTACTCCAGACAAATGCCACAGAAGATGCTGTGGTCCAACCGCCACCCAACCAACAAGTTTAAAAGTTTAATTAAAAAAATGCACGTGGGGTGATGGAGAGCTTGCCACGGCCCTTGAGATTTTCTTTTTATTACTTCCTAGGTATTTTTTTTAACATCTTTATTGGAGTATAATTGCTTTATAATATTCTGTTAGTTTCTGCTGTATAACAAAGTGAATCAGCTATACATATACATATATCCCCACATCCCCTCCCTCTTGTGCCTCCCTCACACACTCCCTATCCCACCCCTCTAGGTAGTCACAAAGCCCCGAGCTGATCTCCATGTGCTACGCAGCTGCTTCCTACTAGCTATCTATTTTACATTTGGTAATGTATATATGTGAATGCTACTCTCTCACTTCATCCCAGCTTACCCTTCCCTCTCTCTGTATCCTCAAGTCCATTCTCTATATCTGCATCTTTATTCCTGTCCTGCCCCTAGGTTCTTCAGAAACATTTTTTTAGACTCCATACATATGTATTAGCATACAGTATTTGTTTTTCTCTTTCTGACTTACTTCACTCTTTATGACTGACTCTAGGTCCATCCACCTCACTACAAATAACTCAATTTCGTTTCTTCTGATGGCTGAGTAATATTCCATTGTATATTTTTGCCACATCTTCTTTATCCATTCATCTGTTGATGGTCACTTAGGTTGCTTCCATGTCCTGGCTGTTGTAAATAGTGCTGCAATGAACATTGTGGTACATGACTCATTTTGAATTACAGTTTCCTCAAGGTATATGCCCAGTAGTGGGATTGCTGTGTCATATGGTAGTACTATTTTTAGTTTTTTAAGGAACTTCCATACTGTTTTCCATAGTGACAGTATCAATTTACATTCCAACTAACAGTGCAAGAGGGTTCCCTTTTCTCTACACCTTCTCCAGCATTTATTGTTTGTAGATTTTTTGAGGATGGCCAGTCTGACTGGTGTGAGGTGATACCTCATTGTAGTTTTGATTTGCATTACTCTAATGATTAGTGATGTTGAGCATCCTTTCATGTGTTTGTTGGCAATCTGTATATCTTCTTTGGAGAAATGTCTATTTAGGTCTTCTGCACATTTTTAGGAGTGGGTTGTTTGTTTTTTTGATATTGAGCTGCATGAGCTGCTTGTATATTTTTGAGATTAATCCTTTGTCAGTTGCTTTGTTTTCGAATATTTTCTCCCACTCTGACGGTTGTCTTTTAGTCTTGTTTATGGTTTCCTTTGTTGTGCAAAAGCTTTTAAGTTTCATTAGG
>NC_041222.1:95023437-95066343 GCF_002837175.3 Physeter macrocephalus | reverse complement strand
TAGTCTGAAGTCAGGGAGCCTGATTCCTCCAGCTCTGTTTTTCTTTCTCAAGATTGCTTTGGCTATTCAGGGTCTTTTGTGTTTCCATACAAAGTGTGAAATTTTTTGTTCTAGTTCTGTGAAAAATGCCATTGGTAGTTTGATCGTGATTGCATTGAACCTGTAGATTGCTTTGGGTAGTATCATCATTTTCACAATGTTGATTCTTCCAGTCAAAGAACATGGTATATCTCTCCATCTGTTTGTATCATATTTAACTTCTTTCATCAGTGCCTTATAGGTTTCTGTGTACAGGTCTTTTGTCTCCTTAGGTAGGTTTATTCCTAGGTATTTTATTCTTTTGTTGCAGTGTTAAATGGGAGTGTTTCCTTAGTTTCTCTTTCAGATTTTTCATCATTAGTGTATAGGAATGCATGGGATTTCTGTGCATTAATTTTGTATCCTGCTACTTTACCAAATTCATTGATTAGCTCTAGTAGTTGTCTAGTAGCCTCTTTAGGATTCTCTGTGCGTAGTATCATGTCATCTGCAAACAGTGAAAGTACTTATTCTTTTCCGATTTGGATTCCTTCTATTTCTTTTTTTTCTTTTATTGCTGTGGCTAAAACTTCCAAAATGATGTTGAATAATAGTGGTGACAGTGGGCAACCTTGTCTTGTTTCTGATCTTAGAGGAAATGCTTTCAGTTTTTCACCATTCAGAACGATGTTGGCTGTGGGTTTGCCATATATAGCCTTTATTATGTTGAGGTAAGTTCCCTCTATGCCTACTTTCTGGAGGGTTTTTATCATAAATGGGTGTTGAATTTTGTCAAAAGCTTTTTCTGCATCTATTGAGATGATCATAAGGTTTTCCACCTTCAATTATTTAATATGGTTTATCATATTGATTGATTTGAGTATATTGAAGAATCCTTGCATTCCTGGGATAAACCTCACTTGATCATGGTGTATGGTCCTTTTAATGTGCTGTTGAATTCTGTTTGCTAGTATTTTGTGGAGGAATTTTGTATCTATGTTCATCAGTGATATTGCCCTGTAGTTTTCTTTTTTTGTGACATCTTTGTCTGGTTTTGGTATCAGGGTATGATGGCCTCATAGAATGAGTTTCAGGGTATTCCTCCCTCTGCTATATTTAGGAAGAGTTTGAGAAGGATAGGTGTTAGCTCTCCTCTAAATGTTTGATAGAATTCGCCTGGGAAGCCATCTGGTCCTGGGCTTTTGTTTGTTGGAAGATTTTAAATCACAGTTTCAATTTAACTGCTTGTGATTTGTCTGTTCATATTTTCTATTTCTTCCTGGTTCAGTCTTGGAAGGTTGTGCTTTTTTAAGAATTTGTCCATTTATTCCAGGTTGTCGATTTTATTGGCATATGGTTGCTTGTAGTAATCTCCCATGATCCTTTGTATTTCTACATTGTCAGTTGTTAATTCTCCTGTTTCATTTCTAATTCTATTGACGTGAGTGTTCTCCCTTTTTTTCTTGTTGATTCTGATTAATAGTTTATCAATTTGTTTATCTTCTCAAAGAACCATGTAATTGTTTTATTGATCTTTGCGATCGTTTCCTTCACTTTTTCATTTATTTCTGATCTGATCTTTAATATCTCTTTCCTTCTGCTAACTTTGGGTTTTTTTTTTTTCTTCTTTCTCTAATTGCTCTGGATGTAAGGTTAGGTTGTTTACTTGAGATGTTTCTTGTTTCTTGAGGTAGGATTGTATTGCTATAAACTTCGCTCTTAGAACTGCTTCTGCTGCATCCTATAGGTTTTGGGCGGTCGTCTTTCTATTGTCATCTGTTTCTAGGTATTTTTTGATTTCCTTAATGATTTCTTGGTTATTTAGTAGCATATGGTTTAGCTTCCATGTGTGCATTTTTAACATATTTTTCGTGTAATTGATATCTACTCTCATAGCATGGTGGTCAGAAGAGATACTTGATAAGATTTCAATTTTCTTAAATTTACCAAGGCTTGATTTGTGACCCAAGATATGATCTATCCTGGAGAATGTTCCATGAGCACTTGAGAAGAAAGTGTATTCTGTTGTTTTGGATGGAATGTCCTATAAATATCAATTAAGTCCATCGTGTTTAATGTGTCATTTGAAGCTTTTGTTTCGTTCTTTATTTTCATTTTGGATGATCTGTCCATGGTGAAAGTGGGGTGTTAAAGTCCCCACTATGATTGTGTTACTCTCAATTTCCCCTTTTATGGCTGTTAGCATTTGCTTTGTGTATTGAGGTGCTCCTATGTTGGGTGCATAAATGTTTACAATTGTTATATCTTCTCTTTGGACTGATCCCTTGATCATTATGTAGTGTCCTTCTTTGTTTCTTGTAATAGTCTTTATTTTAAAGTCTACACTGTCTGATATGAGAATTGCTACTCCAGCTTTCTTTTGATTTCCACTTGCATGGAATATATTTGTCCATCCCTCACTTTCAGTCTGTATGTGTCCCTAGGTCTGAAGTGGTCTCTTATAGACAGTGTATATATGGGTCTTCTTTTTGTAACCATTCAGCCAATCTGTGTCTTTTGGTTAGAGCATTTAATCCATTTACATTTAAGGTAGTTATCGATATGTATGTTCCTATTACCATTTTCTTAGTTGTTTTGGTTTTGTTTTTGTAGGTCTTTTCCTTCTCTTGTGTTTCCTGCCTAGATAAGTTCCTTTAGCATTTGTTGTAAAGCTGGTTTTGTGGTGCTGAATTCTCTTAGATTTTACTTGTCTGTAAAGGTGTTAATTTCTCTGTCATATCTGAATGAGATCCTTGCTGGGTAGAGTAATCTTTGTTGTAGTTTTTTTCCCTTTCATCACTTTAAATATGTCCTGCCACACCCTTCTGGCTTACAGAGTTTCTGCTGAAAGATTAGCTGTTAAGTTTATGGGGATTCCCTTGTGTGTTTTTTGTTTCTTTTCCCTTGCAGCTTTTAATATTTTTTCTTTGTATTTAATTTTTAATATGTGTCTTGTCATGTTTCTCTTTTGATTTATCCTGTATGGGATTCTTTGTGCTTCCTGCACTTGATTGACTATTTCCTTTTCCATATTAGGGAAGTTTTCAACTATAATCTTTTCAAATATTTTCTCAGTCCCTTTCTTTTTCTCTTCTTCTTCTGGGACCCCTATAATTCAAATGCTGGTGCATTTAATGTTGTCCCACAGGTCTCTGATACCATCCTCAGTTCTTTTCATTCTTTTCTCTTTATTCTGCTCTGCAGTAGTTATTTCCACTATTTTATCTTCCAGGTCACTTTTCCGTTCTTCTGCCTCAGTTATTCTGCTATTGATTCCTTCTAGAGAATTTTAAATTTCATTTATTGTGTTCATCATTGTTTGTTTGCTCTTTAGTTCTTCTAGGTCCTTTTTAAACGTTTCTTGTATTTTCTCCATTTTATTTCCCAGATTTTGGATCATCTTTACTATCATTATTCTGATCTTCTTCAGGTAGACTGTCTATTTCCCCTTCATTTGTTTGGTCTGGTGGGTTTTTACCCTGCTCCTTTATCTGCTGCGTATTTCTCTGTCTTCTCATTTTTCTTAATTTACTGTGTTTGAGGTCTCCTTTTCACAGGCTGCAGGTTTGCAATTCCCATTCTTTTTAGTGTCTGCCCCCGTTGGGTAAGGTTGTTTCAGTGGGTTGTCTAGGCTTCCTGGTGGAGGGGACTGGTGTCTGTGTTCTGGTGGATGAGGCTGGATCTTGTCTTTCTGATGGGCAGGACCACATCCAATGATGTGTTTTGGCATGCCTGCGACCTTATTATGATTTTAGGCAGCCTCTCTGCTAACGAGTGGGGTTGTGTTCCTGTCTTGCTAGTTGTTTGGCATGGGGTGTTCAGCACTGGAGCTTGCTGGTCGTTGACTGGAGCTGGGTCTTAGAGTTGAGACGGAGATCTCTGGTAGAGGTCTCGCCATTTTATATTATATGGGGCCAGGAGTTCTCTGGTTGTCCAATATTCTGAACCCAGCTCTCTCACCTCAGAGGCTCAGGCCTGACACGCAGTCGGAGCACCAAGACCCTGTCAGCCACACAGTTCAGAAGAAAAGGGAGAAAAAATTAAAGAAATTAAATAAAATTTAAAAATTAAAAAGTTATTAAAATAAACTATTAAAAATTATTAAAATAAAAAAATTAAAAAGTAATAAAAGAAGAAAAAGTAGAGAGTAACCAAACCAATAAACAAATCTACCAATGATAACAAGCACTAAAAACTAAACTAAGGTAAACATAAAATCAGAAACTAGTCAGTCCCTTACAGCATACCCCATGTCTACAGTTGCTCCCAAGGTTCACCGCCTCAATTTTGGGATGAATCGTTGTCTATCTAGGTATTCCACAGGTGCATGGTAAATCAAGTTGATTGTGGGGATTTAGTCTGTTGTTCCTGAGGCATGGAGAAATTTCCCTTTCTCTTCTTTGTTTGCACAGCTCCTGGTGTTCAGCTTTGCATTTGTCCCTGCGTCTGCGTGTAGGTTACCGTCTGGTGTCTGTTCTTTGCCCAGACAAGAGGGGGTTAAGGAAGTGGCTGATTAGGTGTCTCTGGCCCACTCAGGCTGGGGGGAGGGGTGTGGAATGCAGGGTTAGCCTGTGGTGGCAGAGGCCAGCGTGATTTTACAACAGCCTGAGGCAGGCCATGTGTTCTGCCAGGGAAATTGTCTGTAGATCAAGGGACCTTGTCAGTGGCGGGCTGCACAGTCTCCCAGGAGGGGCCGTGTGGATAGTGACGTGTGCTCGCACACAGGATTCTTGGTGGCTGAAGCAGCAGAGTTAGTGTTTCATGCCCATCTCTTGTGTCCACGTTGATAGCCGCGGCTCGTGCCGATTGCTGAAGCTCATTTAGGCAGTGTTCTGAATCTCCTATGCACCCCGAAACAATGGTCTCTTGACTCTTAGGCAGTTCCAGACTTTTTCCCAGACTCCCTCTTGGCTAGCTGTGGCACACTAGCCCCCTTCAGGCTGTGTTCATGCAGCCAACCCCAGTTCTCTCCCTGGAATCTGACCTCTGAAGCCCGAGCCTCAGCTCCCAGCTCCTGCCCGCCCTGGCTGGTGAGCAGACAAGCCTCTCAGGCTGGTGAGTGCTGGTTGGCACCGACCCTCTGTGCGGGAATCTCTCCACTTTGCCCTCTGCACTCCTGTTGCTGTGCTCTCCTTCGTGGTCCTGAAGCTCTGCCACCCACTGTCTCTGCCAGTGAAGGGGCTTCCTAGTGTGTGGAAACTTTTCCTTTCACAGCTCCCTCCCAGAGTTACAGGTCCTGTCCCTATTCTTTTGTCTTTGTTTTTTTTTTTTTTTCTTTTGCCCTACCCAGGTACGTGGGGAGTTTCTTGCCTTTTGGGAAGTCTCAGGTCTTCTGCCAGAGTTCAGTAGGTGTTCTGTCGGAGTTGTTCCACATGTAGATGTATTTCTGATGTATTTGTGGGGAGGAAGGTGATCTCCACGTCTTACTCCTCTGCCATCTTGAAGGTCCTCTCTCACTCTATTTTTGATGCATGTTTTTTTTTCATGAGCTCTGCTGGCTTTGCTCTGTTGACTTGTCTTTCAGAAAAGCTCTCCCACAGCCTGATACCTGACCAGCAGTGTGGCTGGATTGATGCCTTGTCACATTCTTGGAATCCCCTCACATGCTGTTCCTCAGAAGGTTGCATTCAGTGAGTCAATGTTCTTGCTGTCCAAGGGAGGGAAGAGGGGGAGCCAGAATCATACATGAACTGCAGAGATTCTTTTTCCTGATGATGAAGCTGTTGAGTTAGCAGCCAACCTTCTACTCGTAGGTTTTAGTTCATCTTGGTCCATGGTTCAGGTTCAATGGCTCTGAAGCTTGCTTGCACCAATTAAATCAGAATCTCTGGGACAAAGGCACTCAGACCTCAGTATATCTTAAAGGTCCTAAATGATCCACCCGTGCAGCTGGGCTGGAGAATTCCTGGCTATGGTCCAGCTGTGAATGGGCTCCTTCTGGGAGCTGCTGCATTAGAAGACTCACCACCTTCTGACTTCTTAGATCTCTCAGAGAATTTGTTTTTGTGTGTTGTTGTTAAGCAGTGGGGAAAGTGGTATTAAATGGAGTGTTCCCCATTGTTCTCATAGCTTTCATTTGCCCTTAGATTTTTTTCTTTTAGATAAGCAGGCATTCATGACTGTTTGCAAATTTATTTTCTGTTTACCATCTGAGGCATTGTACCAACTTTTGGATAATGGACTTTGTGAGTTAGTTGTTTGCAACGGAGCTAGCAGAAATAGCTGTCTACTGGATTGTACTTTTGTTTATTTTTTCATTGCCACTGTTGGATTCCCTATATTTTTATATTCCTTTGAGTATTTTACTTATCAGCTAATAGGGAGAAAGATGCTTATGCTTCATAATAATTATGATGATGATGATGATTATAACTACTGTACAATGAGTACCTAACACTATTAGACACCATAGCTATAAACTGTGCATGAATTATCACATATAATCTTTGCAATAATTTTGAGAGGTAGTGTATAAATGATAGTCTAGTTGTCATCTTACCTGGAAATCTTCAGCTAAATTGTGAAAAATGACAAAAGGCAATCTACCACCTGACATGGTGGTGATGGGTTCCAGATGAAAGAGGAGGGTAGAGAGAAGGGTTGATGCAAGGTGTTCTGCTACTGCTAATTCCAGCCTATTCAGGACCAGGCTTCACGAGAACCAAGCTTTGTGGTACAATTAGAAACCACTCTACAGCAAATATTATTTAGATGTAGCCTAATTAGTCCAGTTTCCTTCATTCTTCCAGCAGTAATTTCCAGCATTCCTAGTGTAATAGACCTGATGATGAATTTGGAATCCATAGGAAAACTGAAACTTAACTGATTTCATCTACCTTCACCACGTATGGACTAGGTTTCTTTTTTATTTTTTAAAATTTATTTATTTTATTTATTTTTATCTGTGTTGGGTCTTTGTTGCTGCGTGCAGGCTTTCTCTAGTTTCTCTTTGTTGCGGTGCAAGGGCTTCTCACTGCATTGGCTTCTCTTGTTGCAGAGCACAGGTTCTACGCATGTAGGCTTCAGTAGTTGTAGTGCATGGGCTCAGTAGTTGTGGCTCACGGGCTCTAGAGCGCAGGCTCAGTAGTTGTGGCACACGGGCTTAGTTGCTCCGTGGCATGTGGGATCTTCCCAGACCAGGGCTAGAACCTGTGTCCCCTGCATTGGCAGGCAGATTCTTAACCACTGTGTCACCAGGGAAGCCTAGATTTCTTTTCTTTTCTTTTTAAAAAATTTTTATTGGAGTATAGCTGGTTTACAATGTTGTGTTAGTTTCAGGTGTACAGCAAAGTGAATCAGTTATAAATATACATATGTCCACTCTTTTTGGACTAGTTTTCTTGAAGAGTTCTTGACAACCTGGTGCCTTGAATGATTCCCTTTGGAAAATGCAACCTCATTTTGAATCCCTGAGAGTTGACTAACAGCCATGACCTTCTCATTTTCTGTTTACCCATCTTTTCTGGGGGCTGAATTCTGCCTCAGAGCTCCCTCATCCCATCTTTTAAAGTGCTTTAATTGTTAAAAATTTTATTATTTTTCCAGTATGTATATGTCCAGTATATGTGTGTATGTGTGTGTGTGTATGTGTATGTATACACACAAACACACTTTCTTTATTCATTCATCTGCTGATGGACACTTAGTTTGTTTCCATATCTTCTCTTGTTTCACCTTAAATGAGCTTATCTTACCTGGTGAGAATGGCTCCTGACTCAAAACCTGCATGTGGCCTCACTGCATTCTCTTTGTTTGGGTTCCATCTTGCTCGCTGAATTTTGCTTACCTGATTTTTCCTTCTTACTCTCTTGGTTATTTGTAAGTGTGCTGCTCTTCCCTTCAGGAAGGAAATGCTCTTGCTGCATGGTCAGTTTTCCCAGTTTCTTATCCTGTCTGGTAGAAGCGTGCTCTGTTTTTCTCTGAAATAAAGTGCTCCACGTGCTATGTGTCCAGGAGAGAATTACCTCTGACACTTGTGTTTATCTGACTTGAATTTCTCATCACTGTTTCTGCAAGGAGGCTCCTTTGATTCTCATGCCATTGGGATTTCTAGGGGCCTGTCCTATTTTTTTCTCCCTGGAGTAGACACAGGCCCTTCAGAACTTTGTGACACAAGCATTAGAGAAATTCCAAAAACATTTAATCTGTCATTGAAGATTTTCTATCTTGAAAAGGAGAAATCTCAGCCACAGTTCAAGATTGCCTATCTCTGGTTATGGAGGCAGAAGAATATAAAGTCTTTGGAGACTGAGAAAGTTTCACTCTACCTGGACACGTCACAATGAGAGGAGTATATTTGGGTTGGCACTAGGAACCTTGGCCAAAATATTAAGCTGTTAATCCTTTTGATTCATTGTGAGCCTATCTCCTGAATGCCAAAGGTTTGCAGTACACTGATGAGCCTACTCTATTATTTCTCTGTCTTATCTCACCAGGAGCTTCTCACCCAGGTGTTCAAAAATGTCAATATTTGAAATTTCAAAGGTGATCTCAATTCCAGAGAGACAGCACTTAGCTGGGGAATTGATTGGAAGCTTTGAACAAGAAGGTCAGGTTGCAGAGGAATAAAATTCCCCAGCAAGGACAGTGAGGAGAAAAAGAGTGTTTGGAAAAGTTTATTTTGAGTCATTGGCTGACTTTTATTCTCATGATGTGCAAAGTTCAGTAGAGGAAATAACTTCCAGCTTAATAACATGGGATGTTAACTCTTCCAAACACACTTGTCTTTTCAGGTGTTTGCTGACCCCTGGCGTGAAAACTAGCCCCCACACCATGACAGGCAAGACACAACCCAGCAACAAAGCATTGTTTTTTCTAGATGGATTCTAACAGAAAATTGCCCTTGCCCTGAAAGCTTGGAGGTGGAGGCCCTTGGGAGTAAGTGACAAAAAGGAATTAAGCAGAAGGTCCTTAAGGTCAGTCAGGGGTATAATTTCTTTAGTTTCTCTTTTTCACCCTTAGTAGTTAAAAATGAGTCCTAATCTTCTAAAAATCTTCTGGCCAGCTCAATGATCCCCATTAATTATTTCTCTGTTAAGTACTTTCATTTGTCTCTTGACATTTGAACAAGTCAAATATTTTCTGTCTTAGAGGCTAGTATGTTTTTAATCAGGACATGCTGTAATTGGTACTCTAGGTTTATGAACAGGACTGGTAAAAGGAATTCCATTTATTCACCTATGGATCTTGCAGGAGGAATTTGACTTTTTCATGCTTTACCATTAAAAAAATTTTTTTATTTCTTACCAAAAAAACCAAAAAAACAACCAAAACATCTCTGGAAGCCACCAGACAAGGGGGAAATTTCTTCGCATTCTTCCTTTTCTTCTCTTGCCTGCTAAGCAAACCTTTGTTCTCAGTATGTGGAATAGATCTTTCTTTCATAATACCAAATTGTACTGGTATTTAACTGCCTTAATAAAATTAACTCAATAACAGCAAAGAGGAAATAGGTACCGAAATTTAGCATAAAATAATAGAAAAGTGAATATTTATTGAGTGTATAAAATAAGCTAAGCCTGATAATTCTTTTTCTACAATATATTTTCAGTTGTCTTAAAAATTTTATGAAATATTATTATCCACCTTTTATAGATAAGGAACTATATAGGTTCATAGATATTAGGTAACTTATTCAAGGTCACAAAAGTAATAGATGACAGAGGCTGGATTTAAATTTGGGATTGTTTGATTTTAGAATTCTATTTCATATCCATTGTACAATACTTCCTTTCAGTATGGAATGACTTGTAAAGTTGGTAGAAAGATATGTTCTATTCCATTATTAAGTTTCAGGTAATCACTCAAGCAGACATAGTAGTTATTTAGTGCCTATAGATTTTGTGACCACCACTGTATCAGACACCTATTGTATTGTGTTAAAATCTAAGCAGAATATAAATTATGGAATTTCTAAGATTTGAGATCACCTAGAGCAATGAGAAGAATGAGTCCTGAATGTGGTATCAGAATATGCTAATATCAGAATATGCCATCAGAGACCTGGGTCTAGAACTTACTAGATGTGTAATGTTCAAAAAGTCACTAATTGCTTTTTTTAGACCTAATTTTTTAGAGTAGTTTTAAAAAAATTTTTATTGGAATATAGTTGATCTACAATGTTGTGTTAGTTTTAGGTGTTCAGCAGAGTGAATCAGTTATACATATACATATATCCACTCTTTTTAAAGATTCTTTTCCCATATAGGCCATTACAGAGTATTGAGTAGAGTTCCCTGTGCTCTACAGTAGATGCTTATTACTTATGTATTTCATATATAGTAGTGTGTATATGTCAATCCCAATCTCCCAATTTATCCCTCCCCTAGAGTGGTTTTAAGTTCACAGAAAATTTAAGAGGAAGATACAGAGATTTCCCATATACATGTATAGCGTCTTTCACTATAAACATTCTCCACCAGAGTGGTACATGTGTTACAGGTGATGAACCTTCACTGACACACCGTTATCTCCCCAAATCCATAGTTTACCTTAGGAGTCACTCTTGGTGTTGTGCATGTCACTAATCTTTTCAAGCTTCAGTTTCTACATTTGCAAAATATTTGCTTGTATTTGTAACATGCTTTTTGTTTACAAAAAGTTTTTAACACATTTTCTTATTTAAGTCTCATCAGAATCCGGTGAAAAAGGCATAATTATCCTAGTTTCACAGATGAAAAACAAAGAGGTTAAGTGGCTTGCCTAAAGCCATATACTGAGTGGCAGAGAGGGAATGCCAATTCTAATGTAAAATCAAGCGCCCTATACCCTTGACAAGATTGTGGGGAACAAGCAACATAAGTAAGTGAAAATGCTTTGCAGTCTATAAAATCTTAGAAATACTGGTCATAATGATGATCAAGTTTTAACTATTTATTCAGCAAATTATTATGGGAGATCTCATTCTTGGTGAAGCTACCCCTTTGGTACCCAGGATGTTTGTAATAGGGGTGGAGGAACAGGACAGAAGTGGACTTTTCTTGACTCAAACATCTACCCAGTGTAACACAGAGATCTATACCACATTCAGCATTCCTTAGAAGCACTGTTTATTCAGGATGGGAGAAGGATATTTCATTAACAGGAAACAGCCTATAAAAAGGTACACTCTACGGGCTTCCCTGGTGGCGCAGTGGTTGAGAGTCCACCTGCCGATGCAGGGGACACGGGTTCGTGCCCCGGTCCGGGAAGATCCAACATACCGCGGAGCGGCTAGGCCCGTGAGCCATGGCCGCTGAGCCTGCGCGTCTGGAGCCTGTGCTCCGCAACGGGAGAGGCCATAGCAGTGAGAGGCCTGTGTACCGCAAAAAAAGGTACACTCTACAATGTGCATAATGCCTCTGAAAGTCCTACAATGGCTCAGGCTCTTAGAGGTCACAGAGTATTATTGACTTTGTCTCTTCTACGCACTTGAGAAGAGGAAGAAGTCCTTTTGACATCTACATGCCCGCAATTTATGTCATGGCCCTCTGATCCATGGTACATGTCTGGATCTATGTAAGCTGGGGGACCCTCCCTTGACTTTCCTGGCAGACAGTCTCAGTGCTTTCTTCTCCTCTGTTATCCTGTTACTGAACCAAACTTGGGTCCACTTGCCCTCATGCAGTAAAGTCAATCTACTGACATTGGGTTGTGGTGAAGGAAAGTACAGTGTTTATTGCAACGTGGGGCCAGGCAAGGAGAATGGACAGCGCATGCTCAACAGACCCAAGCTGTCTGATGGCTTTTAGGGAAGGATTTTTAAAGGCAAGGTGAGGGAGGGGTTGCAGGGTGGGTGATCAGCTCATGAGCATCCTTCTGAATGGTTGATGGTGAGGTAACTGGGTGATGTTTGGGGAATCTCAATCATCAACCTCTGGTTCCAACAGGTATGGGGTCTACATCTTGGTAGTCAACATGAAGTTAACTTCTTCCACCTGGTGGGGGTTTTAGTATCTGCAAAACAACTCAAGGATAAGGCTCAAGATGTTATCTGTAGTCCTTGAGGAGGAACTAAAGGTCCTTGAATTTGTTTTATGGCTAAACTATTATTATTTTGTCTTGCTTGACTGTTTTCCTTTTTTTCTGCATTTTCTTGTTTCTCTGATTAAATTTTCTCCTTGGAATTCAGAGATGGCCAAGGATGCTAAAGCTTTTCTACAAACAACAGGCAGGGGCATGGAGGGTTTGTCCTTGGGAAGGCCCTGTAGGGTCCTGCTCAATTTCAATACCACATACCCCCATCAATTCTGGGGCATCTCCCATCCCTTTAGTCTTCACAGAGAAACTCTCCCTCTTTAGGGATGCCACCACATTTTGTTAATTCATTTTGAAGCCCAAACCTTTCAAAGAATTTGAAGAATAGATAACCAAGTCCATAATAAAATATGGAAAATATCCATTCAAAGCATTTCAGTACAAAAATGTGTGTGTATGTATAAGGGAAAAGGAGAGAGAGGGAGGGAGGGGGAGAGGGAACTAACTAAGGATGGGAAAATGAAAAAAAAAGTTTCTAAGCACAGTTGGAGAGGAGAGCTATAACAGAGACAAAAAAAGAAGCAAGTACCTCGTTCACTAGAGTGTGTTCACTGATTGCCTGATAATTCCATGTGGAAAATTGGCTACAAGAAGACAAGGGATGAACCAGGAAATTAATTGAAAGTATCAGAGAAACCAGAAATACAGTAGGTATGGGAAACCCTAGACTATATTAGGCTTTGTCTAGACCAATTGTTCTCAATTTTAACACTATTGATATCTTGGGCTGGGTAACTCTTTCTTGTAGCCGGCGGTCCTGTGTCCTGTAAAATGTTTAGAAGCATCCCTGGCCTCTACCTACTAGATGTTCGTAGCACACCTGTCCAAGTTGTGGCAACCAAAAATGTCTCCAGAAACTGTCAAATATCTCTTGCAGTGGGAGGGGAGGGACAGTAAAGTGAAATCATTCCTGATTGAGAACCACTGGTCTAAATCTTCGACCTGAAAGCAGGCTGAGTTAGAAAAAAAAAGTAGAATCAATATAGAATATTGCAGAATATTAAAAGTGAAACTCTCTTTGCAGTAATGAGGATACAGATAACTTTTAAATTTTGTTTGGTTTGCTTCCCTATAGTTTTGAAAATTTCCATGAAGAACATGCTTTGCTTGTATAACCATAAAATAAGGACTGTTAATGTGGCCTTAAAAGTAAAGATACTCGAATTAATTTTGTGAGTTCTCTGATGAGTGAAGATGTATTCTGAGAAAAAAAGGACTTACAGTGTTCAAATAAGGTGAAATAGAGAAGAAAATCAGATTAGACCAGGGGAAGTAGAACATTCATGAAAAAGAAGGGGGAGAACAAAGAATCAGTAAAATATGAAGCTTCCTAGAATTAAAGACCCTTTTCATTTACTTAGGGATGGAGTTGAGCTCCCAAGCATGGAATGGTGACATTTGATTGTGTCTTATGCAAATGTGTTAAGGAGAGAGTGAACATTAGCAAAATATGAATGAATGCATATGGTTGATGGTGTCTCTAAATGTTTATGTTTTCTTCTTGCTTATGACTCAAAAGTATTGTAGTTTTTGTTAGCTGTTGTCATACCAGTTATGTCCTCAGTAGAGACCCCCTTAGCTAGAGAAACCTCCTAAGATCATAAAATGGTAGGAGGAACAAAAAGATCAAGCATCTTATTAAGATGGTGGTTTTCCAGGACACAGCTTCTTTCTTTCATTTCTATTAAGGTTTCCATTATAGCAAGATTAAAGGCTTTAAATGTCAAATGTGGTTCCCTTAGCCAGGGGAATAATATCTAGCCATAGACTGTTTTACCTAAAGAATGACTTTAATGGGTAGACATTGTTGGAGAATAAGTATACTGGAGAAATTTTAAATGAGGTCGACAACATTGAGTCTTTCCCTCTAGAAAGGTTTTAAATGATGGCTTGTGAATTCATGTCCGTGATCACCACACAAGTAGGCTAGAGGAATTGGATAAAACCACTGATCTTTCCTTTTAAACCACCCAATTTACTTAGCAGGAGGCTGGAGTTCAAAGAGGTTTGGAGATGTCAAGTCGTCAGACTTGGCACTGCCCCAGGGATCTTCTGAGCACATACAGGTTATAGGCATGGGCTTTGGAACCAAATCAACTTGAGATTGAGCTTAAGCTCCAACACTACCCAGATGTATGGTTTTGGGGAAGTTTTCTCATATCTCACCGACTGTGTCCTTATTCATAAAGAAGGAGTGATAATGGTACTTGTTTGTCACCAGTAGCATGCTGGTTAATGTTTAACAACCAGTTAAACAAAAACAAAACCCAAACACGGGGAAGGGGAAGGGGAAGCTGGGACAAAGTGAGAGAGTGGCATGGACATATATACACTACCAAATGTAAAACCGATAGCTAGTGGGAAGCAGCTGCATAGCACAGGGAGATCTCCAATAAAGATGTTAAAAAAACAAAACAAAACAAAACAAAAAACAGAACTGAATTGTCTTTGCTGATTGCTCTTAAGTAGATGGATGGTCCCACTGTGGCTAATTTCAAGCTAGCAGTGTGATGTCACTGAACATGGACTTGGGAAGAGATGCAAACAGCAGAGATGCTCTCATAAACTGGTACAAGCTGGCTCCAACACACCACTGTCTATCACAGAAGGTGCTGGGAGGATGGAACAGCTACTGCTCTTAAAGTGCTTAGCATAGTATCTGCTAAATAGCAGGTGCTCAATAATGTTTGCAGGTATTTCCTAGTGCTCCAAACTCCTAGGAGTGTGCCCTTTTCACTGTATCATGCTGCTTTTCTATAATGCTGCACACAATCTTATGAATCATGTCTGTAGTGGGATTGAGACTAGATTGATTAATGCAAGTGCAGTATTGCTTGTCCCTAGATGCTGACAACACCCACTTAATGCATTCCTGTTGTTTTGGAATCAGAGTTAAAATCATTTATCTAAGTCAGTCTGCCTGAGAGTTTTCTCCCCACTTGAATGGCATCACACCATTCTTTATCTCCTATACTATGAGGTCAACCTCTGGGCCTACCCCCTTCTTGGAGAGTTTTAATAGTTTTTGACAAGGAACATCTGTTCCTCTTTCTAATAGTCCTCCAGATATCTGCAGAGATTGCCTCCAATGGCTTGGAGGACAGCTTGAGCATGCATGTGTGGTTCTGGTAGGCCTATATTTACAATCAAATGGCACTTCTCTCCTAGCCAAGGGGCCATCTTGTCTAATGTATCTCAGATTATGATACAGAGTGGTTTCCAATTATCCACTCTAGTTGAGACAGCCTGTGACTCTCTGGTTCCTTGTTGTCTAAATCAGGTTATATCTACACACGTTAAAGTGTATTTAAGTCTTAGGATTATAAAGCAAAATGAATTTGTCTGTCTGCTTCTATTCTTCCATTTTTCCCCCATGTCCTTTTAGAATACTCATCCTTTTCACACAAGATGCTTAAAGACTGAATGCTGATTTTTCATTCTCAGTCTTGTTGGGTGTTCTCATTATTTCCCAGATCCTATCTGTTAAGTGAAAAGGATGGTTCTCAGTTAATCAAATAAAATGATTTCTGTTGACTTTAGCCTTTAATATGTAATTCCTTCTAGATTGTGCAGTTTAGATTATTGGAAATGTTAATATACCGCCAAAAGTTCCCAAGTAATAATACCAATAGATAACCACAAGCACTGTGGCAGGGGTACACAGGATGGTAGTGGGGTGTGCTCTGGTAGAGGACAGGGATTTGGGGGTACAGGTATTCCTAAAATAGTACAAGATAGGCGTGATACCATAGTGTGACAAAAATGAGTTTTTTCCTAACTCAAGTGGAGTTAACAATACAACCCAGGCAATGATTTTCTAAAAATCTCTCTCAAACTTTTAAGTTTAAAATGATCAGAACTTTAGCTTCCTTAGTATGCAGGGCTTACTGAGCTGTGGCTCATTAGAGTCATATATAGAGAGAAAAGGACTGTGTTTTGCTGGAACAATTTCCCAGACTCTGACTTTAGTAAGATTCTGTATCATATTTTTCTGGGCAAAACAGCTACTAGAACAAACCACCAGGTGCCAAGTGGGTAGTAATTCCTGAGTTTGGAAGAGTCAGCTGACAGAGGTATTCCATGTATATTCTATCTTTTGTGAAGTTCTAGATTCTTCCCAGTAAATGGAATTTTGCACACTCCATAAATACCTGTTAGTGTCACTGATTTCTTTGGGTGCTCTGTGTCACCAGATTCACATCTTTTGTAGGGACTACTTGGATTTTAGACATTTTGTACCTTACTTTGTTGTTTCAGTGTCTCTCATTTGACTCAGAAGAGAGAAGGCACTTATATCTGCATACTCAGTGGATGTTCTGCTGAACCTGTTTTATTGGGGATATTTCTGATTGTAGATTTCTCATATGGACACTTTCATTTACTGAACCAATCTATCAACCAAGGGTATTGATTGAGCACCCCCATTATAAGGCAGCAGGCTGGGGTCGGTTCCAAAAACAATAATGCATTATATATCTGTCAAAGGCCTTTCTGGCAAAAGAAAGCTCTGAGCACACAATCTTATTTTATTCTCTCTGAGAGAGATTAATGGAAAATAGATTCAGTTCCATCTTTGCATCTATTCACACAAGCCCAAAGATGTTTTATGACCTGCTCAAGGTCATGCAGAGAGTGAGTGAAAAACTGACATCTTATATCATAATCAAAGAGGTAAATTAAGTGGTCACAGAGGACTTTCAACTCATGGGCCAATGTAAGACCTAGGCTTTCCTTTATGCATATGCTGGAGAACTGGTTTCAGCAAAAACAATTTGTGCAGGAGGTAATCTGATTATTGACACTATCAATCTTCACAACGCAAGGTCAGCATTGACTTTCCACTTGGCCATTCTCAACAGCTGGGCAAGGTAAGCATAATCACAGGCAAATTTCAACTGTTTGCCTCATTCAAATTGTGCTTACCTACACGGGTTCTTCAAATACAAAAAGCTGCTGTTTCAGAACTTCTCAAGCATATCATAATTTTCACTTCTCAGAGCTGAGATCTTCTGATTAGGACCTGACAAGAACAAGACTTTGACCTTCAGTCCACTGGGGGACAATGTGTGTTTGCATTTATTTTTAAAATGCTGAAGTAGAGGTTGAGTTGACAGCAACCACTGACCTTGAGAAAGTATTGGGATCTTGTTATCTTGTTATCCTAAAGAGAAGAAGTTAAATCATAAAAAGCCAAACCAAACCAAATCAAATATTGAAGTCATATCTCATAAACACCCATTTAATAATTTACTTTGATATGCAATAATTGCTAGTTGTCATGATTAAGTGGGAAAGGCTTGTGTGGTAAGGTGGGGAGAGGTGGTAAGGTGGGGAGAGGTGGTAAGGTGGGGAGAGGTGGTATGCTTAGCCATCTCACTAAGGGTCATACATTTCCACTTCGTTACGTGTCTGGTGATCTTTGACTGGGTGTGCACATTGCGAATTTTACCTTATTGGGTGCTGGACATTTTTGTATTGCTTTAATACTCTTTGCCTTTATTTTGGCATGCAGTTAAGATACTTGGAAACAGTTTAATCTTTTGGAGTCTTGCTTTTAAGATGGGATCAGAACAGCACCATTCCCCACTACTGAGGCAAAATGATTCTGAGTACTCTGTGCAATGCCCCATGAATGATAAGATTTTCCAGTCTGTCTGGTGAGAACAGAAACGATCCCCAGACCTGTATGGCTACTGGGTACTGCTTCCTCTAATCCTTCAAATAGTTCTTTCTCCTGGCCTTGGGTAATTTCCTCACATGCATGCATTGGAGTGATGGATCCAGCAGGATGCTCTGGAGCTCTCTGGGGTTCTCTCTGTGTAGAGAATTTTGGTACTCTCTACACAGTCTTCTCATTGGTGTTATATCCCAGGAATTCTGGTTGCCTTATTCTCCCAGACTCCTAGTTCTATCTGCTCAACTCAGGGAGTCTGCAGGTCTCTGCCTGGATTCCCCCTCCCTGCACTGTGGCCTGGAGACTCTGGAGGCAGGAAGCTGTGGCAACAGTAGGGCTCATCTCCTCTTTTCCCCGTCTCCCAGAGGTCCCTATCCTTCTTTGCCTTTTGTACAGTGTTTTGAAACATTTTGTTTCATATATATGTATATATATATATATATATATATATATATACATATATACATATATATATATGTTGTGTTTGTGTGCAAGTGTGTATGTGTGTGTGATGTTGTTTCAGGTGGCAGGGTAAAGCGGGTCCCTGTTATCACATCTTAGCCAGAAGTAGAAGTTTGTGTTGATTATGAGTGGTAGAAACTGCAACCAATAAATCAAGTAGAGCTCTTGTCAAAGAACAATAGAGGCTGGACCAGGGAATATCATTTCATGACAGCTAGCTCTTGGGAGCAGCCAGATCAGACCAGGGGATGGGCTGAGGTAAAGAAATAGGTGTCCAGATACTTGAGTGCTCGCTAGAAATGAAGTGTGTTTGTATAACATTTCTCCATTGGCCATGATTTTTCTTTTCTTTAAAGTGGCAGTGCTCTTGAGTTACCAACCAATATTTATAACCCACTTATTGGAATATTAATACAGTGCAATTCTTTGCAAAATACCAATATCTGGCATAAGAGATATCTATCATTACAAAAAAGATCTTTCCCAATTTAGAGGAATTACTTTTCTTTTAATCTGATGCAGGAATATAGCAGATCCTTACAAGCACAGTTTTGCACTTAATACAGAAGACTGCTTGTCAAGGAGAAGCTTGTGAGAGATTGTTGTAGGCTTCCTTTACCCTTTTTAAGATTTGATCCTGGGACTTCCCTGGTGGCGCATTGGTTAAGAATCTGCCTACCAATGCAGGGGACACAGGTTCGAGCCCTGGTCTGGGAAGATCCCACATGCCATGGAGCAATGAAGCCCGTGCGCCACAACTACTGAGCCCGCGTGCCACATCTCCTGAAGCCCGTGTGCCTAGAGCCCAAGCTCCGCAATAAGAGAAGCCACAATGAGAAGCCCACTCACCACAACAAAGAGTAGCCCCCGCTCGCCACAACTAGAGAAAGCCCACAAGCAGCAACGAAGATCCAAAGCAGCCAAAAATAAATAAATTAAAAAATTAAAAAAAAAAGATTTGATCCTCACTCATCAGTTGAGAAACTACATCGGTCTTTTTCTTTCACTTCTATTCGTTTTTGCCTCATGGATTTTGATGTTCTGTTGTTTGGTGTATACACATTGAGGATTGCTAAGTGAATTGACCCATTTATTATTGTGTAATGACCCTGTTTGTCTCTAGTAATTTTCTTTGCTCTGAGGTCTACTTTATCTGGTATGAACATAACCTTTTCTGCTTTTCTTTGATGCTTGCATGATATATCTTTTCCCATCCTTTTACTTCCAACCTACTATGTCATATTTGAAGTGAGTTTCTTTTACACAGCATATAGTTCAGTCATGCTTTTTATAATCCACTCTGACAATCTCTGGTATATTTAAACCATTTACAGTTAAAGTTATGATATGCTAGGGCTTGTCTGCCATTTTATTTTTTGTTTTCTGTTTGTTTCCTCTGTTTCTCATTTCTCTGATCTTTTCTTGTCCTCCTTTGAGTTTCTTGAACTTTTATTTTTAGAATCCATTTTATTTGTCATGATTGTGAATACACCTCTTGCATAATTTTCTTAGTGATTGCTCTAGATATTACAATATACATATATAACTGTATATGTTATACATATACATACACAATATACATATATAACTGTATATGTCATAGTCTACTGGTAATGAAGTTTTACCACTTCAAGTGAAGTGTAGAAATCACTTTTTCATTTAGGTAACTTTACCCTCTCTACTTTAAAAATATAGTATTTTTGGTATTTCGTCTTCATACACTGAGTGCCACATTGGGTGATACTATATTTTTCTTCAACCATCAAATATAGTTTAAAAAACTCATGAGGAGAAGGGTAGCATATTTTACTGAGCCCTATTTTGACCCATTCTTTTGATCTTTCTTCCTTTATAGATTTCCATGTCTCCTCTGTTATACTTCCTTTCTGTTTGGAGAACTTCCTATAATCATTCTTCTTTGTTTGGTGATGACAAATTCTCTTAGCTTCCTCTCCTTTGAGAATGTCTTTATTTCCCCTTCATTACTGAAGAATATTTTTGCTGGATATAGAATTTAAAGGTAGCAGTTCTTTCTGTCGGTGTTTTAAAAATGTTGTCCTGCTTCCTGTTGGCTCCATGGTTTCAGATGAGAAAACTACTGCCATTTAAATCAGGGTTCCCCTATATGTGTCCTTAATTTCTAGCTGTTTTCAAGATTTTTTCTTTGTCTTCAGTTTTTAGAAGTTTGATTATAATGTATCTTGACATGGATTTCTTTCAGTGAATACTTTTTGGGGATTGCTCAGTTTCTTGAATTTGTAGGTTTAGGGTTTTTACAAATTTGGGAAATTTTCAGCTATTATTTCTGTGAATATTTTTTCAGCTTTACATTTTCCCCTTGTCTGGAACTCTGATGACATAAATGTTAAATCTCTTGTGACTGTCCCTCAGGTTTCCGAGCCTCTGTTTTTGTTTTGTTTTGTTTTGTTTTGTTTGTTTGTTGCTTTTTTGGTGGTCTACCTTCTTTCTTCTGTTCCAGTCAGGTAAATTCTATTGATTTGTTCTCAAGTTCAGTGATTCTTCCTTAACATTTCCATCTTACTTTTGGGTCCATCCAGTGAAATTTTTAAGAAAAACTATTATAGTATTTTTCAGTTCTGCAACTTCCATTTGGTTCCCTTTTATAACTTTTATTTTTTTGTCTTGAGATTTTCTCCTCATTTACTGGTTGCATGAGAATCTGCAATTTTTTCTTGAAGTATTTTTACAATGGATCCTTTAAAATCCCTGCCAGTCAATTTCAGCATCTCTGCCATCTCAGTGTTCGTGTCTGTTATTGTCTTTTCTCCTCAAAGTTGTGATTTTCCTGGTTCTTGATATTTATGTCTTTTATTTTAGCAGAAAGTTACCCTGTTTAATTTAGAACACACATCCTGGTCTGCTTTGTGGGCTGTAATACTGATAACACTTTAGTTTTGAGAAAGAACGGACCTAGGTCCGCTCTGCCTTTATTAGGATCTGAGGGTGAGGTATCTAGGGTTTCTCAGATTCACTGTCTGAGATACATGGCAGATAAAAAGAAAACCCAAGGAACTCACTACCATGCCCTTTCTTAAGTCCTAAGGTCCTCAGTCAGTCTGCCCTCCTGGCCACATTTCAGAGGTTTTCTGTTTGTTTTGTTTTTTATGATTGTCTATCAGATTATTTCCAGGATTTTTTTAGTTGAACTTAGAGGAGAGGAACAGGGAGAAATGGGTCTACACTTTCTTTTCCTGAACTGATAGTTTCATCAGAGTCTTTTGCCGTTTAAATTTAGGAAAGAACCCTTGCTTTTTCTCTATTCTTGGCTCAGACTGTTGATTTAACAGTCCATTTAAAGGCATAGTCTGAGAAGACAATTTCTAGTTTAGTTCAACAGTTATGGTACACACTGTGTATGCACCAGACATTATGCAGGGTCCTGACATTTCAACATTTAGAGGAAAAACAACCTTAATTCTAGCCAGGGAGACAGACATGGCAACAAATAGCTCAAGGTCACTGAGTTGACTGGACTTTAGTTGAAGTTTGTTTAAAATGTGACAGGAAAATAAATGGAGGAGGTAATAGTGTGTGGTCAGGAAAGCAGGGAGCCAGAGAGAAATCCAGAAAAGAGAAACTGTGATGTGGCCCTTGACAGGTAGGGGTTCAACTGACAGTAAATTAGGGGATAACATTCCGAGGAGAGAACACAGCATGAGGCAACATGTAGAATGTAATGGTACCTGGCAGTGTGGAAACGGTTGAGTAGTCTAATTTTTCAGAAGCAAAGGGCTTATGGGCTTAGATCAACTCAAGTTTAGAGAATATCTACCAGATTGTAAAGGGCCTTCCATTCGGGATTAGGAGTTTGAAAGTTGTTCATAAAAAAATGGGAGCCACTGGAAGGCTTCTAAGTGGAAACTTAACAGGATTACCCAGGCATTTTAGAGAGGTTCTGATACCAGTGCGAACAATAAGTGATTAGAGATGAAATCGGAAGTTTTATTCAAAAAGATATTGTACATACACAAGGCAAAGATTCAAATGACGCAGAAAGTATGGAATAAAAACTCCCCCTTCCCCCTCTCCTGGTTAATCCCCAGTCTTCTCTTAAGATAACCCTAACTGAGATTGTTGTGTATATTTCCATGCATCTTTCAGCACACATGTGTGCACATGTGCACACACACACAAACACATCTTTAAAATTTTTATTCTTTCCATTTTTTAATTTTTTTGGACTTCAGGCGCAGAGGGCTGAATTAATCATTTCCTTCAGTTTATGGCATACTGTCATTATCACTGGTCTGTATAAGGCATCTTTAGATTTTTCTCCCCTTTACCATTAAATCCATTCTCTCATTTCCTCCCCATGGGCACATGCTCCAAGGACTTTGATATATGGCCTTGAATTTATATGCACTCATAAAATATTTAATGTTGTTTTTCATGTGTCTCCAGTTTACATAAGGGATACCTATCAGTTTCTTTTTCTTGCAATAAACTACATTCACTGTGTATACATCTAGTTTGTATCATTTAACAGTTGCATGGAATGTTAAATGCATCTACCACATTTTATTTCGTTATGGGCACCTGGATTATCTTCAACTCCCCAGTATAATCAACAACTCTGCAATAACTCTTCTCATTTTAATTTCTTTATGGATTTATATGAGAATTTCTCTGGGATATATTCCCAAGGCTGAGATGTCTGGTTGTGTGTATATACCGTGTACATATACTTAATTTCACAAGGATTGACAGAGTGCTTTCTCAAATGGCTACTCCAGTTTATTCTCTCCTTTGCAGCCTAGAAGATTCCTGTCTAAACACTCCTTGCCAACATTTAGTATTATATGATGGACCTAAAGTGTTCTTTTATTTTGGATTTGTCTGATTGCTAGAGAATTCAAACATTTCTTCCCATACTTAATGGAGCTAAAAAAATCAGAGAAAAGCAAACTCATATTTACTGAGCTCCTAATGTGTGTGTGTGTTACATGTTTAATACTTCCTATCAATTTGTGTTGAAGGCATTACTGTTATCCTCATTTTCAAGATGAGAAAGCCAAGTTTTAGGTGATTATGTCAATAGTGTAAATTCACACAGTGCTCCCTTTGTAATCTGCCGTCTGACCCCAAGGCTCATAATTAACATAATTCATTACACTGGTCACTAGAACGCTTATTGAAGAGGTTAAATGGGATTTTTTTTCCCTCTTAGCAGAAGCAAGGGAATTAGGTGGAGGAAACGAATGCAACCGCATAGTTTTGCAATTTCCCCTAAGAAAACAGAAATTGCCAACATGATTTTAAGTAATGGGCAAGTAAGTCTGGTCGGGCTGACATCTCACTTTGGGTTCTGAGCCGCTAAAATTCATTCACAAACACTCGCTGTATCTGCTCTATGCATGGTATTGTGAAGAGACTGTGAATGCTGCTGAAATAAATTAGAAATGAACCTTGCTTTCAAGGTACTTTCTATCCAGCCGAGGATTAAGTGAAAATATCCACAATTCTAAGCAGATACAGTAAAGTGGAGGCACTGACTCAATCCTCCATAGGCATCCAGTGTCAGACATCAAGGCCCAGTGCGTCCAAGACCAGGTGGGGATCACCTTCAACTATCTGTGTTGTTTTCAGTACATTCTGACTAAAAGAGACTTTCTGGAGTTGTAAGAAACATATAGAACAGATGTTGGAGAGGGTGGAACATTTATTTTAATAAAAATTCTAGGGCCCTAAAGACGCTGAAAATAAATTTAAAAAGCTACGACTGTGATGCATTTAAGGCTAGCTTGATATTAAGGCAAAAAAAAAAAAAATTTTGGATTCCCCCCCCTGCTTCCCTGAAGTGTTTGGCCCAGCATACTGCCCTAAGCCAGCTTGAGCGAGTGTTCCAGAACACCCTGAAATTGACAAAGCCTCACTGAAAAAGTCCACTTTGCCCCTCAGTTCACCAGCCTGCCTCTGACCCCCAAGGCATGCACTTTGGCCAAGACTCCCCCAGCTCAGCCCAGTTGACCTGCTGCAGGAAAGGACTACCCTGGACAGTCCAGAGGGTCAAATTATTGCAAACTGGGCTCCTATCAGATCAGCAGACTGCTCTGATATTCAGCACCCCACATCCTTTCTCTCTCTTCTCCAGTGAACTTCAGAGACGTTAAAGCAGTTATCGGGGAGAAAAAAGATTGTTTCAAAAATTCCCCGAGGAACATGTGCCCTTTTTTAGCAGCTTCAATTGAGAGAGTGTTGCCCAACATCAGAGATTTTGAACATATTCACACAACTTCGAAAAATAGGTATTATTCCCATTTTGCGAATGAGAAAACTGAGGCTTAGAGAGGTGAAGTTACTTGATTGAGTTCACCAAGCAACTCAGTGGCACATCTAGCCATTGAACTCAGGCTTCCTAAGTCTAAAACCCATGTTTTTAAGCCCATCACTTTAATATAAAGTAAGGAAAGGAGGAAAACATTGGACTTTATTACAAAGTCCAGCTCATGAGACATCTAAACCTGGAAAAATAGAAAATCATACAAGGAAAAAATGTAGTAAAAATGGACCAGAAGAATGGAAACAAGGGATATCACCAACAAGAACATACCCCTCCCTCTCTACATTTTTTTTTAAGCCTTTAATAAATTGTTCAGGGTTGGTACAGATGGCTTTTCTATTCCAGGGAGACCAAATCAGGGATTGATTTTTAAAAAGACTGTTAGATTAATGGATGAAATGTACTGCAGTCCTAAATAACTTTCATCATTTCATTATTTACAAATACAGTGAGACTATGTATTGCCAGGTCCATGACATAGGTAGGCTCTTTGCTGGGAACTGGGGTCTCCTGGGTCAGCCCAGTAATGGTTTTGGGTGTCTCCAAACCAATCCATTTCAGGCACTGATGACATTTATAAGAAAGTTAAACAAACCTTTGGCCTTGTTAAAGAAACTCTCAAAGTAGAAAATATTAATATACTCTATGTACATATACAGCTACAAGGGAAAACAGGAACAAGTTAAAATATGCACATATACCATCCTGGGTGGGGCAGCTACAGGACGGTGCAGTTGAAGAAGAAATTAAAGAATTTTCCAGCACCACTGGTTAAGAACTTTAGAAGAAGAGGTAACCAGAATTTTTGTTTGGGGAACAGACGATGGTTCTGAGTCCAAAGAAAATGAAAATTTAAGACTGTATTGTATGATCTTGTTGATCACATCGGTGAAAGTTGCAAATGGGAAGAAAAGAGCAAGACAGGCAAAGTACAGAGGGATCATAGCTGTAGTCAGCCAAAGGGTGAAATTATTTGCAACTGAAGCCTGTCTCCAAGGCATGAGGTATTTGAACAAGTGAAATGTTTGCTTGCCTCAATCTGTACACAGGATAAATTTAATAAATAGATGGTGATGCAGTCTTTTGGAAGGGAACCAGTTCCTGTTTCAATCAGCTAAGTATCTCCTTTGGACAAGAGTAGAGGAGAGAGGGAGCTGGCTTTCTTTCCTGTGTCTAAGCAGTTTTGAAGTATCCTCAAGACTCCTTTGCTTCCTCTCTTATCTTATTCCCTTCTTCCTCTTTCTTCCAGATCACATTTTTTTTTTTTACTTTAAAAATATTTTCACGCATTGGTGACACATTTACAGGACTATATCAGACCCTTCACCATCCAAGTTATCTAAATGGAGAGGGGTCCTGAATATTATGCATATTAAAGCACTACCCTGTTTAATATGCAGAAAAGAAATAAAGAAGTGTCAGGTCCATCCTTTTCTTACTCCTCTCTCTTCTTCCTCTCTCCCTCCCTTCCTCCTACCATCCTTTCTTTTGCCTTCCTCCCTTCCTCCATGCTACACATTGGGAGCACAAAGTTATAGTTTCTACCATTAGGGAAGCTTATGTTAAGTAGGGAGAGAAAGAGGCAAACTAATATTAAGATCCACTCTAAAAAGTGCTGTAATAATAGGAATGTACAAGTTATGTGGGTACACAGAGGGAAGAACGATTATTTCTACCTGAGGGTAAAGCATCAATTTAAACCAAAAAAGGAATTAGTTACATGGATAAACAACGAGAAAAGGACATAGCAACCAGATTTAAAACTAGGGAAGACTGATGAAGCAACTTCGTTCGATTTTCACTTTTGTTGTGCTTTTCACTTTGCATCTCACACACTAATACATATGTGGTAGTAGAGAGTAGTGGTGGGGAGTGTGGATTGGATCCAGTTTGCCTGGCTTCAAATTCCAACTCTGCTCCTTACAGGAGTGTGATTTGGAAAAGTCGTTTAACCTCTCTGTGCCTTGGTTTCCTGATCCATAAGATGAGAGATAATAATGGTGACTACTCACAGTATTATGATTGTCAGAGTTAATAGCAAATATATAGGAAACACTTAGAAGTGGTACCTGGCACATAGTAAGCTATTGTTATAAGAGTTTAATCAATAAAATCATTAGTGCTGTGCTAATGATTAAATTTGCTAATTTGCAGTGCTGTGTTGATTAAATTGGATTATTCTTTTTACCATCTGGCTACTTGCTGGAATGAGATCTTATGCATTACCATTAACCAGTGCCTAATGCATCTGACAAAGTCATCAAGTTGTTTAAATTAAGAAAGTATAGAATGTTAAAGAATTTGTACCATCTTCTAAAAAATAATGAATGTGAATTCCATGGGGTTATACTTGTTGTAAAAGTGATTTGACCTCAAGATATTACATCTGTGGACCGTGACATATACAACCAAGAGTGAGGTATTCCCATCCCATACCCTCACCAAACATGGAATTCTCAATCCACCGACGTTGATATCTTGGCCTCAGGTTTTTGGAAGGTGGACCAAATATAGTGATTCTACTGCAGTCATGCTTTTGAGTGTTTTTGGTCTCTCCAATGATTGAAGAATGTCCTGTCCTAGCTTTTTATCTTCTTATTTGGCTAAATTCATTCAATTCCTAGCTTTTGTTTACTTAGGTTTCTTTACTTATATAGAAAGATTAATTTTGCTCTAATAATTTTTAATACTATCATCCATATGAAACAAGAAAATAATAATACTCCCAAAGTACTTTTATGTATAGAATGCCTTTTTTTGCTTACCACAAGCTTGAGAAATGGTAAATTTTATGACTTCTATCTATCAGATGTTGAGAATTACATGGCTTACATGATTTTACTTTTTGGGTCCTTTTTTTGGGGGCTGTGAAATTTGAACTAAATTTCACAGCCAACAAGTTATTCTTCATGACTAATTAGATTATTATTGATGGAGTTTCAGTATAGTGAAGTGATTAAGACATCAAAGGAGTTTGAACAGTGTCTAGTGTTTAGCGTGGTAACATTCAATAAGTATTTTAAATGCAGTATTTAAAAAAGTAGAAGTAGCTTATAGTAAAAGACAGCTATAAAATGAGATTATTAAAATTAAATATATTAAAAATATTGAGTACAATGTACCAGGTGTGGGGAAATAAATGTTTTACATGGCTTTTCTTATTGAATCTTCACAACATAGGTAGGAGTTATTGTAATCGCTGTTTTATAGGTAAAGAAATGGATGGTTAGAACAGCTATATAAATTGTCAAAACTCATATAGCTGGTACATATCAGGTCTCTGATTTAAAAGCAGAAAATAGGTACGTTGGTCAGGGTATTAATGTTTGATTGGGTATTGACTTTGGCTCAAAGGCCCTGGCTACCAAAATCAAAAAGGGAAATAATCTGTGTCACATTTTTTTTTTTTTTTTTTTGCTGTTTATGGTGTTTCTATAAGATAACTTCCTTACTTGTTTATTTTTCATTAGATCTATATAGAACTGTATTTCTTTTAAAATAAAATTTTCCTTTCATTTTATATGTGCAAACATTTTATTAAGAGTAAGTAGCCTCAGTTTGGACTAATCAATGTGTAGATTTGTATACTTAAACCCTCTGTGAAGACTTCCTGGTTTTGACATTCCTCAAGGAAGAACCACCCAAAGACTTTCTGTCTTTCAACTGCTGAAAATTCTCTGACTGTATGTTGAAAAACACATCTGACAACTGTTTCAGAAACTGTCTTCTTTAATTCACCTTACCTTAAATACGAACTCAACTAAGTTGACTGGTCTTATTTCATCAAAGAAATGTGGCCCTCTGATATTCTCTGTATATAGGCTAAAAGACATTAAGCTCCGCAAAAGGACACTACAGTCTACATAAACCTGTCTCAGGCTTTAGCCTTTAGTTTAATCCTTCCTTAGCCTTTAAGGTGTCTTGTGGTCACTCACTTAATGCCACTTTTCAATTTGACACAATTGGAAAAATACTATGTGAATAAGTAATAAGCTTTTCTTTGATGGAAATATAACCTATTTAATATTTCCAACAGGTTTTGGGTGAAAAAGTTCCCTTTGCAAGTAGGGAAAAAAACTAAGTTATTTCCACGGAACTGCAAAATTAAACAAAAGGTGACAGTCTCTTTAAGGAGAAACTTCTAGAATCCACAAGTGTACTTTAATTTTCATTAGTGAGAAAACTCTTGAATAGTCTGTGCGAGAGCTGTGATCTACATAAAAGAGAAAATACAGAATTTTGAAAATGTGACTTGTTTTATTTACTAAGGAAGCATTTGTAGCTTTGAAAAAGAACATCCATCTTTTGTATCCCCAGTAATTTACTAGTGGAAAGTACAAAAGAAGAATTCAATATAAAAAAATTAAAGTTGTGTTATAGTAATGATTTAGGCTTCTAGTTTGCAGATAACTTCTTCCATTGTTGACATATTTTTATCATTGGCCATTGAGGTCATTTTAAGAAATACCATATGGAACATAACAATTTCACTCTAGGGATATGGTTCTAAAGCAGTGGTCAACAGCACGGACTTAACGGACAAATAGGCCCAGTCAAGTCCCAGCGCCGCCATTTATGCTATACAACCTGGCCAAGTTCTTGAACTTCTTTGAACCTCAGTTGCCTCATCTCAGAAAAGCCTTGTAAAGTTTTTGTGAAATGTGAAGGCAGCAATGTAGACAAAGAATACTTGGATAATTCTCACTAAGTGCTAGTCATCACATTAGATAACTACATTATATGGAGTCCACTGTTGAGGATCCATGGAAGAAATTTTTTTACATAATTCTTAACATACAATAGGAAGACACATGTTAGATATCTATACCTCAAAGGAGACAAAGTTTTACTAGTTCCAAAAGGAATTTATCATGTGAAACTTCATTCAGGAGACATCAAGTAGCATGATGAAAATGTCCCAATGATACCTCTAAATGAGTGTAAAGTTATTTCCATAGGTCTATTTCCTGTTCAAACCTAAGGCATATGACAAGATCCCCAAATTAGTTGCAAATAATATGGTGAAAATGATTATTAGTCAATAAGCTAAGTTAGTGTGATCTAAGTATGTCATGTTTTATGCTCTAACTTGTTATAACTCTTATGTACTTAAAATGCCTAGAGTGGTATATAGATAGCACATCCTTTAGGCTGTCTTATTTGGAGATTTTTAATCCAAGCTGGGCTTTGAAAAAGGTAAACAGCAGACAAAATATGGTAATACTCTCTGTCCTGCATTTGTGATAGTCCATGGTTCTGGGCTGGGAAAATTGATGGATTATGAATGCTTGACAAAGAGATAGTATGCTGTTCTACTATGATAGTTAAAGTTGTTATTCCCAAATGGAAAACCATCCCATCTTTCCATGGACGGTGGACCTCAAGGTCCCTGAAGTGGAACTAGAATGATATTACAGTGATTTGCCGTGATCAGAAGTAAACAGTGGAAAAGACCTCTGTCCCAAGTTTTTTGACTCTGGTCTAAGATCACTGTTCAACAGCACCACCGTATTTAGCTGACTTAATTGCTATTAGAGGCATTTAGTTCAAATATTTAGACTTGAATTTTATAACTGTGGTAAATAGGATTCAGGACAGAACTGCTTCTTCTGTTTAATTTGTTAGAGATCTAGTATCATGTGGGTAGTAGATTTCTGAGATAACAGTGTATGGATTTATAAGTAAGCAGTTATAAACCAAGAGATATGATGCCTAATGCATTTGGGGACCATTTTACAGACATGGCCCACCATTATTCAGATCACTGGTTGATGTCATCTTTCTCACTGGGAAGGGGCAGAGGGAGAAGAAGGTGTCTAGGGGACACATGATCCCGTTCTCTTTTTCTCTTTTTGCTTTTTAAATTGTTATTAGTTTAAAAAATTGGGGGCTCATTATTTCTTCTATTCTATTTCCAAATTCAGTAATTTCTACTTTTATCTTCAGTATTGCTTACCTTCTACTTGAATTAAGCTTTTACTGTTTTTTAAAAAAATAAATCCTTGAGTTAAATCTTAGTTTTTAAATTTATTTTTTTTCTTTTACAATTATGAAATAAGTCAAAATCATGATTTTACTATACAGACAATTTTGACCACATCTCCATGGGTTTTGCTATGTCAGTGTTTTATGCCATTCTCTATAGTTTCTGTAAAAGCTGATTTAATTTTCACTTTCATCTAAAAGTTACAGTAGTGCATTTCAATTTTTAAGTGGATTTAAATTTTAGAAAACTTTTATTATTATTAATTCATATCTATTCTATTTTATTTCATATGCAGAGAATGTGACCTAAATAATTTCTGTCTTTAGAAATAAATTGACCAAATCTTGAATATCTTTCTAAAGTGTGTGATACACGACACACTTGTGTAATGATTACATAAATTTTTAAGTCAAACTTTTTATTGAAGTGTAACATACACACATTAAAGTACAGCAGTCATAAGTATACAGCTTAAATAATTTTCACAAAGTAAACACATACCTTGAGAAATAAATAGACCATCCCAGCACGAGATGCTCTTCTTGCATCTCCTCTTAGTCACAACTCCTTTTAATGGTAACCACTATCCCATTTTCTATTATTGTTAGGTTTGGCTGATTTGGAACTATGTTCTCTTTGGTAATGGACTTCTTTGTTCAACATTATGTTTGTGAGATTTATCCAGGATGCTGTATTTAGTAGTGATTCATTCATTTACATTCCATTAAATAAGTATTCCAAAATTTATTTATACATTTTGCTCAATATATTTTTGGGTTGTCTCCATTTTGAGGCTATTATGAATAGGGCTGTTATTAAAATTCTTATATTTCTCTTTGGGTGCATATTAGTATAATTAAAATTAAATAATGGGCAATGGTAGCATAACTCTATGAATTCTGAATTGCCAATTTCTTCAAAGAAGCCATTTGGGATTTTGATAGAAATTGAGTTGAATCTGTAGATCAATTTGAAGATTAATGCCATCCTAACAGTATTTACTATTCTAACCCATGAACATGGATGTCATTCTTTTTATTTAGATATCTTAAAGTTTCTTTCAACAATGCTTTGTACTTTTCAATGTATAAATCTTACACTCCTTTTGTTAATTTTATTCCTAACTATATTATTCTTATTGATGCTATTATAAATGGAATTCCTTTCTTAATCTCATTTTCAGATTGCTAGTATATAGAAACAATTGATTTTGTATATCAAAATTGTATTTTTCAACTTTGCTGAATTTATTAGTTCTAGTAGTTTTTAAAATTGATTATTTAGGATTTTTTTGTATGTAAGATCATGTTATCTGCAAATAGAAATAATTTTATTTCTACCTTTGAAATATGGATGCCTTTTCTTTCCTTACTTCCCTGGCCAAAATCTATAGTACAATGTTGAATAGAGGTGACAAGAGCAAACATCCTTGTCTTGTTCCTGATCTTAGAGAAAAAAAATCCAGTCTTTCTCCATTAAGTATGATCTTAGTTGTGAGTTTTTTTGTAGATGCTTTTTATCAGTTTGAGTAAGTTTCCTTCTATTCCTAGTTTGTTTCTAAGATGAAAGTGTGTTGGACTTAGTCAAATGATTTTTTTATACATCATTATTGATATGGTATATTACATTGATTAACTTTTGAATGTTACACTAACCTTGCATTCCTAGAATAAATATCACCATTGCAGTTGTTTTTAATCTCTTTACTATGTTGCTGAATTTAGTTTGCTAGTTGTTTCTTTATTGAGAATAAAGAATAAATATTTATGAATAAATAATTATGCATCTATAAGGATTATTGGTCTGTAGTTTTCTTTTTCTTGTGATGCCTTTGGCTGGTTTTTCTGTCAGGGTAATACTGATCACATGGTATGAATTAGAAAGTGTTCCCTTCTCTATTGTTTTCTTTGCAAAAGTTTATGAAGGATTGGTGATAATTCTTCTTTAGGCATTTTTTATTCATTTTATTTCTGTGAGGTTGTAGTGATATTTTCTCTTTCATTCTTGATTTTAGTGGTTTGAATCTTCTCTGTTTTTTAAAAATAATTATTATTAATCAGTATATTTAAACGTTTGTCAATTTTGTCGATCTTCTTGAAGAACCAGCTTTTGATTTCATCGATTCTCTCTATTGTCTATTTATTCTATATTTCAGACATTTTCACTCTAATGTTTGTTTCCTTCCTTCTGATTGCTTTTCATTATTTTTCTCTTACTGTTTCTTTTTTTTAACATCTTTGTTGGCGTATAATTGCTTTACAATGGTGTGTTAGTTTCTGCTTTATAACAAAGTGAATCAGGTGAAGTTAGGTTATTAAGTTGAGATCTTTCTTCTTCTTTTTTTTTTTTTTTGTGGTATGCGGGCCTCTCACTGCTGTGGCCTCTCCTGCCATGGAGCACAGGCTCTGGACGCACAGGCTCAGTGGCCATGGCCCACAGGCCCAGCCGCTCCGCGGCATGTGGGATCCTCCCGGACCGGGGCACGAACCCACGTCCCCTGCATCGGCAGGCGGACTCCCAACCACTGCGCCACCAGGGAAGCCCCTTCTTTTTTTACAGTATATATTTATAGGTACAAACTTCTCTCTAAGCACTGCTCTAGCTGCATCCCATTAGTTTTCATTTTCATTCATGACAAAGTGCTTTCTAATTTCCTTGTGAATTTTTCTTTGACCCATTGGTTATTTAGGAGAGTATTGTTTAATTTCCACCTGTTTTTGACCTCTCCAAATTTCTTTCAGTTACTGTTTCCTAATTTATTTGAAATTAGGGCTTTTGAAGAGCTCTAAACCTAGTCTGTTCCCTCTGGTGGTTGCTGTGATGTTGATATTCATACCTATTATGCTTGTGAAGGTGCTGGTTTTCAAGGCTACCATGAAATAAAAAAGAGGGTATGGGAATAGGGTCAGTTAAAATGCCACAAACTCATTATTCTTACCAAGGTGTAGCTAATTCAATTGAATAAAGTCTCAAATATCCAGAGTTATGAAAAATCTGTTTTCAAAATTTTTGCCAATGTTGTCATTCCTTTTATAGAGGGATTTTCAGAGGTCCTTCTTTGATATTTCTGAAGTCTTACCTCTGTCAAGTCATAACGATATTATTCCCATGTTTTCTTTAGAAGCTTTATTGTTTTACTAGTCACATTTAGATCTACAGACTATATTGATTATTTTTAAATAGATGAGTTAGGGATAATGTTTAACAGTTTTTCACATCGGCGTCCGATTCCCAATACCATTTATCAAAAAGACCATTCCTTTCTGACTGCATTGCAGTATTATCTTTGTTAAAAAATAAAGTGGCTATGTATGTGTAAGTCTGTTTCTAGAGTCTCTCTTTGCGTCCGATTCCCAATACCATTTATCAAAAAGACCATTCCTTTCTGACTGCATTGCAGTATTATCTTTGTTAAAAAATAAAGTGGCTATGTATGTGTGAGTCTGTTTCTAGAGTCTCTCTGCATCACCAACACCCTATTGTCTTCATTGTTGTAGTAAAATCCATGGATATTTATAAAGGATTTGTATTGAGTAGGATACAGAGGCCTTTCTCTCTGTGTCCGTGTCCCTGTCTTTCTCCGTCTCTCTGTTTTTTTCTCTTTGACAAAGAAAACAGTGGGTTAATATCTCTCTGTGTGTGATCTTTAATGACATCAGGTCTTCCCTTTCTTTCTCTCCCTATTGCTTCCCGTCTCACAGTATGTCATGTTCTTTAAAAGGTTGAGGACAAATGGAAAGATCTAAGAAGGACCCCTATCCTACTCACATTGTCCTGACTATGAAACTATATTGAATTAGTGCTATGTTGTCTGAAGAAAGAGAATAGAATTTAAGCAGAAGGAAACCCCTCCCATAGCAATCTTGTTAAAGACTAACCCCCAATACATGGTACTGCTCTTATACTCCCAGAAATTATGCCAAAACTGGACATAGAGTTAGGTGTGGTCAAGTATTTGTTGGAGTTAGCAAAGATGTTGTAGTGTAGTGCCCAGGTGTTGGGTGCGTCTTGAGACTTTCATTCTCTCAAGCTGGAGTGGGGTGGGAATTGAGTAACATTTCCAAAACTTCAGACTAGACACCATCTATCATCCTGTGCTAAGGACATTAGTTCCATTAAGCCAGTGAGTGCATATTGGAAGGGGAAGAATTTGATTTGAGCCCCAACATTAGCTAAGATCTCAGGCTTACCCCTGGGACTTTATAGTAGAAGGTCAGGGAGCATCTAAAACAACATGGTAAACAGGTTGTTTCCCTCCTGACTATTGATTATATTTGGACATGTATGCGTGAGTGTGAACGTGTGTATGAGATAAGAGAAGTTAACCGGGAAGTATAAGACTTTTTAAAAACTTTACAACAAACACAGATATATTATAGAATAAAAAGAAAATCTTGCACAAATTTTAAGATAAACCATGAGGCTTCAGAACACTTTACACTTGTGGTTAACTGTTTTCATTTTTTTTCCCCACCCAGGGGAAAAAAAAAGGAAAACAGTTAACCACAAGTGTACTCTCCTTTGCTGTTAGATTTATATTTGTGGAAGAGTCTAGGAGTTTTCAAAAACAAGACTAAATTTAGACTCTATCAAAATTTTGGGGGCTCATTTCACTGATTTAGAGAATTATTGACTGTTTAACTACTGTAGACAAGAGTGCAACACTGATTTTAATCATCACCCTATTTTTTATGCTACCTGCTTTCCATTATGTATATTTTCAAGTACTATATTTCATCTTACTCACATTCTCAGTGACAATAACATTTGTTTAAATTTGCTTAACCATCTTTCAGTTTTTAACCATTTAAGTATTTTTTTTTCTTTCAGTAAAGCACTAATTTGTTCATTTTCTTGGCATTATGATTTTCTTGGAAATAAATAATAGTGAAAAACCTTTCATTATCAACAATTATATCTTCTGCTCCAGAAAGGCAAGGACTGCATTTCTTCATAATCCAAAAAACAAATAAATAAAAATCAAAACAAAACAAAATACAGTATTTTCTATAGGGTTGAGTGGAAGAAAGTAAATTACAGAAACTTTGGTTATTGAAAGTTTGATATGGAGTCCAAAGGCTTTGTGTTTTTTGCTTTCAATTACCTATGAGTTTCACTGCTCTGAGATTAAGATAATAAATATGTTCACTTCTGTATTTGTAGCAGTGTCTTTCAGAGTTACCTTTCAGTGAGATAGGGAAAAATAACTAATCATAGACTTTTATCTATGATTACGTTTTTATATGCTTACAAGCTTACATGTTCATATATATTAATACATGTACAAGTTTATTTTTGCTATATGAATTCTATTTAGGAGCTTATAATGAATTAGAACATTTTCCAGAATCCCCACTTTTTTTAGCCTCGTAAGTAATGATGGAGGTAAGTCTTAATGGTGGCAATAACAGGAAAAGCCAGTTGTCTGGGGATAAGGTCTTAGGCTGAGATAGGCAGTTGGGTTTCATTAGGGAGCATGGAGCACAGAGCATGTGCCTGCTCCCAGGAATGCTTCTCATTTTCGTTTGTTCTTGGGAGGCAGCAGGCAACAGGGGCGAATGGGAAGGCTTTATCATCAGCAGCACTTGGGCTTGAATCTTCATGCTGCTTCTTGCTTGATGTGGGTTTTGGAGAAATTACTTTTATAAGCCGCAGTAAGATTATCTGAAAACTGGAACTAATACGATCTATTTCCTAAATAGGGGCAATTAAATGAAATCATGTGTATAAAGCCTAGCACAGAGCAGTCATCATAGGCATTATACTTCGTAGACCAGCAACCCCTTTCCTGTAGCAATTACATGTCTTATCCGAGCAAACATGATTTCAAAGATTATCTTAACTAATATGTATCTTTAAAAAATGTAGTTTTTTAAGGTAATTATTTCCTTTTCAATGCAGAGTAATATGCTGAACACATTACTAAGGTTGATTTACATATTGATGTGGTTATGAGTCTTTTATTGATAAATTAACAAATTAGAAATATTATTTTCATTTTTAGTTGAGGCAGTATGCTCATTGTGTCTATACCCCATGCCCTCTTTCCTTTTCCCTTCTGCAGATCATTTGATATTTAGCTTAGGGTTTATAATATGCACAACGTATCAAAGCCTTCTTGTATTCAATCTAAGTATCAGTGGTCTGACTGGGTTACTTAATCCTTAAAGATTTTCACCCACAATTGCTACTAGAGTTAGTAGAAATCATAACACATTAGAGAGCATCTGTGAAAGCCAAGGACTGCATTTGTTCATAATCCAAAAAACCAACAAACAAAAACCAAACCAAACCAAGACAGAACATGGAGACACATAATTAGAAGTGTTCAAAATACAAAAAAAGTAAAATGTTTAGAATCTAGTTCTTTAAAAGTAGACTAAATATTTAGGTGAAATAAGGAGCAAAGAGCTACTTTGCATGCCGAAGAAAGATTTTCAGTTAAGTTTTATGTCTGCTGTAAAAACATAACAGACACGTACACATATGAATCTTCCACACTTTGGGGGGCTATAAAGCCACTCTTTCTAATTAGATCTATAAAACTTGCCTTGGTCAGAATCAGTTTTGGTTCTGAAGCAACTGATCTGTAGCAGCTGGGAGTTTCTAGCACCCTGTGCTGTTTTTAGAACTACTGCTCAGAACCAGGCCCCAGGGCATGTTCTCAATCTTTCTTGCTTGGAGGGTTCTAGGTTGGATTCTTGGACAACTGTTTTTGCAGGGGAATATAGGGTGTCCAGAGGGATTCAAATTCAGTATTTATTTAGCACTTGTTTGATGAGTGTTTTAGGGGAGATAACTCATTTAATGCTCACAAAAGTCATTGGCGTTAGGTACTCTCAGAATCTCCATTTGATAGATTAGGAAACCAGAGCAGTTTTTGCAAGGTTATATAGCTTGTTAGTAATGAAAATGAGATCTGAACTCAGGCAGTTTGTAACAAGCCCATCTATATAACTACTGCCTCCTACCTAAGTAGGGGTTGCTGCCTCATACCCTCCTTCTCTGCCTTAAAGGAGAAAAATATTCCTGTGCAGACACACCTTGTTTTATTAGACTTTGCTTTATTGTGCTTCACAGGTACTGCATTTTTTTTACAAATTGAAGGTTTGTGGCAACCTTGAATTGAGCAAGTCTGTCAGTGTCATTTTTCTAACATTTGTTCCTTTCATGTCTCTGTTTCGCATTTTGGTAACTCTCTCAATATGTCAAACTTATCCTCTATTATTATATTTGCTGTGGTGATATATGGTGATCAAGTGACCTTTGATGTCACTGTTGAAAAAGATTACAACTATCTGAAGGCTCAGACGATGGTTAGCAGTTTTTAGCAATAAAGTATTTTAAAATTAAGCTATGTGTATATATTTTAGACATAATACTAATGCATACTTAATTGACTACATTATAGTGTAAACATAACTTTTATATGCATTGGAAACCAAAAAATTCAGGCGACTCACTTTTTTGGGTTATTTGCTTGAACCTGCAGTATCTCAGAGCTATACCTGTACTGCAGCAGCCCCTGGAAAAGGTGTTTTTTTTCATTTTATAGACATGGAAAATGATTATAAGTGTAAAATGAGGGTGACTTTCTACAATGTATACTATGGTGTCATTCTAATCTCTTTCCCTTATCTTCCAAATCAAATGGTAAACATTTAGGGAAGGAAATAGTAATTTTAAGACATTTATATTTTCTTTAACATCAAGCTTAATGTCTTGAATATAGTGGGTGCTCAATGAATATTTGCTGATTTGATCTGCAGATGGGGGTGATTTTTTTTTTCCCCTCAGGACCTATTTTTAGTTTTTTATACCCAGTTTATCTGCACTGATACATCGGCAGGTATTTTCTTCTCAAGTTGAACGTTTTAATATGTGTTTCCACCTTTACATTTTGCCTTTCCATTCTAGAAATATATATTTTCAAATGGCAGGTGTGTGTGGGAATTTCTACTCTTTGCAAACTTGAAGGTGACGGAAAGTGAAAGAATGAGGTATAATGTATAGAAAAAAAAGATTAGATTTATGTTTTTGTGAGTGAGAAAAACTAAAGCTGGGATCTGTGTTGATAGAGGTGGATTAGATGATGTTGACTAGCTACCAAAATTCTTTGTTTTTTGAGCAGAGAGATGCATGAAAGCTGTTTCAATTTCTTTTATTTGGATGGGATGGAGATTTGATGGGCCTCTGTGGGGAGTTTATATAATCCTGCCTATAGGATGAAGCCAACATATGGCCAGCTCCTCCTCCGCAGTCCAGGGAGGCTCCCTCTCCCTATTATGGGAAGGACCTGATATTTATTGTTTTTTCAAAGCAAGGGAGATAGTCGGTTATATTCCCAAATGCTGGCTGTGCTTTGTGGGCTGCTTAGAAACTATTGCTAAGGTGTTTCCCATCCTTTCAATTCCCTGCTGCCGCATGGGCTCCTGTGGGACATCCCAGAGCAACAGAAGGCTGGGCTGATGGGCGGGCAGCTAGATTGCAGCTCAGCCTCACCACCTGGCTCCAAAACTGCCCCATCTGTCAGTTGTTCCGGGTGGCTGAAGAGTCCAGCAGTTCAAAGCTCTACTCAGGGCTGCTTCTGAGCATTTCTTTATTCCCCAAGGACCTGATATTCTGGCCAGGGAGAGGAGATTGGAGCCAAGTGCTCCTCAGCCTAGCAGCTGAGGGTGTATGGGGTTGACGGCCACAAGGCCCCATGCTGTTCTGCTCCTTAGGAATTTGCATAAGAATTGTTGTGCTTATTTCTGTTCATTTTACCATCTTCTTTTTTCATGATTCATCTGTGTCAAGTTTGGAATGAATTATAAATTTACAATGCAATAAGGATTGTAAATTTATTTCAGTAATGGCAGAGATAAGAATGCGGAGTGTTTACCTTAGTAAATCTGACAAGAAGGAAACATTATCAGTGTGGGAGGATGATTAGCATAGCACATACAGGGAGGTCCCTTTCTAGAGGATTGGGAAGCAAAATTGACACTTAGGTTGATGTGTGTGTTGTCCATTTCCAAATACATCTTGAGCAGTCAAGTTTTAAGGCTTTGGATTACCAATCCGTGTTGTAGCTGCACAGCTCAGGCAGAGGAACAAATGATGTTCCTGTGTTGATTTCCTATTTGTACATAACAAACTACCGCAAACTTGGCTGCTTAACCCACGCACATTTATGATCTCACAGTCTCTGTGGTTTAGGAATCCAGGCTTGGCTTAACTGGATCTTCAGCTCAGGGTCTCACCTGGCTGCAATCCAAGTGTGAGTTGGACTGTGTTTTCATCTGAAGGCTCAACTGGTGAGGCATCTACTTCTGAGCTCACTCATGTTGTTGCAGAATTTCTTTCTTTGTAATTGTAAGACTTAGGGCCACAATTTCTTGCTGACTGGCAGTCAGAGGCTTCTTAAGGGCCCAGCCTGGCCCTTAAATATCTCCACCATAAATATCACGCCATCTTTCTACATCCTATTCCTGAATAGAGAGGACTGCAGGAACCCAGAAGAGGGCGGAGCAACAAAAGATGGAAAGAGATCCCTGCATGACTGTGTGGAACAGAGCACGACCCTGTCCACCTGTATTGGACAGAGACTTGTTCAAAACATGAACCATTATGGTGTTAAGTAAATTATTAAAACAAACAAACAAAATTCTGTCATTGTGCCTTAATACAAGTTTCTTTTTACATGTTCAGATTCAGAGATCTCTGGGAAGGCCCTCACCTCAAAACACTTGGGTAGAAATGCCTAAAATTCCATTATTAAGCATTCATTTCTTAAGTGTGAGCATTATCTTGTTCATAGCGTCTTTCAAAACAAAAATACTCTGTGAAGGAGAAATACATACATCTTTAAATATCAGTGTACCTGACAAGAGAAATGATAGTAACTCCCGAGAGAAAAGAAGGATGAAAGAGAGGCAGAAGAGGGGCAGATAGAAATTTATTTTACAAACATTTGTTGAGTATCTCCTAGGTGGCAGGCACAATGCTAGGCTTGGAATATAAAGAATACTGTGCCTCGGTCTCCAGGGGGCTAACCTTTTAACATTTCAGAAGTGAAGCAGCACCTTACACTAAATGTGTACATCTAAGAAGTCATGATTCTTTATCCCCCACAAAGCTGTTGTTAAATAAATGTGTCTTTTTATTCATACCATCTCAAAATCAAGGAAATATGCCATGTCCTGAGGCTTTTCATACAGTGTTTCAGTTAATCCTCTTGATGACACTGTGATAAGATATTATTAAGCCCATTAACTCTTACTCATCCTTCAACATCCAGTTAATTTTCTGGAAAATTTATCTCACCTCCCACATTAAATTACTTTCCCTTATTAATGACTCTTACAGTGGCATGCATCTTATCTCCCCAGGACCTCAAAAAGCTGCAATTATATTTGTGGGATTATTAAATTTACTTTTATCTTCCTTACCATTCTGAAAAATGCATGAGGAAAGGGACCGTGGCTACTTTTGCACTCTTTTAAAATCTGTTGCATACAGGACATCATTGACTTATAGTCCATGTTTGTCGAATGGATGAAAAAATATGTCATCGACTTATTAGCTTTCTAATATTGTGGAAAAAGCAAGGTTATCTCTCAATGACACCTGAGTTGTTTCCATGGAGTAACTGCTACTTGACTGCATTTTCTTGTCCTGTAGACCACTGACCATCGACTCAAATCATGGTCTGACCACCCAGACATCATGGAGAAACCCAGGAGAGGAGCTCACACTTCACTTCAGCTACTCATTCCTTTAATCATCATTATATCTCTTGTAGATAAGTTAGGTTTTAAAGAAGGTCTGGAGAGTGAGAGGGTATTTTCATAACAGCAGCAACACAAACAAGTTAGAATTGACTAACAGCTCAGATCTTAAAAGTCTTTCCATCACTGTTCCTTAATTTTTCAGTGGCCACATTTTCCCTAAGTGCTTACCACTTGAAAAGTCACACTGTCTCTTCCCACCCACTTCCTCCCTTTCTTGGTCATTGCTCTGGCATATCAATGTACCTTTTTCTTTCTCTCTTTATTCCATTCTATTTCCAGTTCTCAAGGCCTCTGGGCTTTACTTTCTACTCCCTTAGGGAGCTAATTTCCTAAGAAAACTCTGTTGTCCACCCAAGGGTGGCTCTGGTGCTGATAATATTTTCATTTCTTCCTCACACACATGCGTTATCTCTTTCTACTTCAATAGAGAGCCATCAAGACACTCATGAGTTGCACCTCCAATGCCCGTGTTCTCCTCACATCATCCATGACTATTTGTGCCGAATCACTTGAGAGCTTTATAAGTACAGATTTCTGGGCTCCAATGCATTACTACTGAATCCAAGTCTTTGAGAATGATCCTAGACTCTCCATTTTCAACAAGTCCCCTAATGACTATTACATACACTGAAGTTTGATTTAAAAAAACAAACAAACTGACTTTGGAGAGTCCTGTCTTGCTGTCACTCCACTCCTCACCCCACTGAATTCTGAAGTCAGCCCCATCATTGTATTTACCTTCTTTGTTTCATTTTTATCTTTCAAGCATCCCCAATATAACAACTTATTATATTGCCCTCTCTATACCACTTCTAAAAGTTTAACTTCTATTTAACTGGTTCCTTTCTATGAATAAGTGAACAAACATAAGTCTCTCTCCTCTTAAGAACCAAAACAACCTTCCTGACCTCTGCCAATCACCATCAGCCTTATTTCTCTCCGTCTACTCAAAGAAAAATTTCTCAGGGCAATTGCCTACATTCACCATCTTTTTTTTCTGCACATCCCATTCCCTCCTCAGCCCACAGTTTTCCAAACTGTTATGAAAAAAACCAAAATCTCTAAGCCAGATAAATATTATTTTTCAGGTCACGTTTTAATTGATACCTTACTTCTTCTTTGCATCTGTGACAACCACTCTTGCCTACTTCTACTTGTATTCGTTTGGTTCTATTGTCTCTATCTTCTTTATGGTTCTTCTTCCCATAAGGGGGACTAAATATTTGGACTAATTAAGGCTCAGTTCTCGACCTCTTTCCATTTCTACTCTAAGATTGGTTTCCCCAGGATTAGTGTGTGCTGTATTTGCTAAGGAGTGTTCTTGGGATCAACACTGGTGGACAGGAGAAGGACATCAGGTTTGGTTGAGGGAAAGGCAGAGCTGTGATGAAAGCTGAGACAGGTTGGGACCCGAGATCCTTTGCTGCAGTGCTGCAATGCTAGCACCTGGACAAACTTCTCCTTGAGCAACAAAATACAAAGAAACTATATGGAACTGAAAAGAACTGCATTCATGTACAGTTGGGTTGCAGTTCTGGGGCAAATTATGGGCAAAAGATACAAAATGAACAAAAAACTCAACTGCCAATTTTTGTTGTTGTTGTTAACATCTTTATTGGAGTATAATTGCTTTACAATGGTGTGCTAGTTTCTGCTTTATAACAAAGTGAATCAG
>NC_041222.1:95021106-95022942 GCF_002837175.3 Physeter macrocephalus | reverse complement strand
TAGTTTTTTAAGGAACCTCCATACTGTTCTCCATAGTGGCTGTATCAATTTACATTCCCTTCAACAGTGCAGGAGGGTTCCCTTTTCTCCACACCCTCTCCAGCATTTACTGTTTGTAGATTATTTTTTAAACATCTTTATTGGAGAATAATTTCTTTACGATGGTGTGTTAGTTTCTGCTTTATAACAAAGTGAATCAGTTATACATGTACATATGCTCCCATATCTCTTCCCTCTTGCGTCTCCCTCCCTCTCACCCTCCCTATCCCACCCCTCTAGGTGGTCACAAAGCACCGAGCTGATCTCCCTGAGTCATGCGGCTGCTTCCCACTAGCTATCTATTTTACGTTTGGTAGTGTATATATGATGATGGCCATTCTGACTGGTGTGAGATGATATCTCATTGTAGTTTTGATTTGCATTTCTCTAATGATTAATGATGTTGAGCATTCTTTCATGTGTTTGTTGGCAATCTGTATATCTTCTTTGGAGAAATGTCTATTTAGGTTTTCTGCCCACTTTTGGATTGGGATGTTTGCTTTTTTGATATTGAGCTGCATGAGCTGCTTGTAAATTTTGGAGATCAATCTTTTGTCAGTTGTTTCATTTTCAAATATATTCTCCCATTCTGAGTGTTGTCTTTTCGTCTTGTTTATGGTTTCCTTTGCTGTGCAAAACCGTTTAACCATTTGCTTCTTTTTGCTTTTATTTCCATTTTTCTAGAAGGTGGGTCAGAAAGGATCTTGCTGTGATTTATGTCATAGAGTGTTCTGCCTATGTTTTCCTCTGAGTTTGATAGTGTCTGGCCTTACATTTAGGTCTTTAATCCATTTTGAGTTTATTCTTGTGTATGGTGTTAGGGAGTGTTCTGATTTCATTCTTTTACATGTAGCTGTCCAGTTTTCCCAGCACCACTTATTGAAGAGGCTATCTTTTCTCTACTGTATATTCTTGCCCCCTTTATCAAAGATAAGATGACCATATGTGCGTGGGTTTATCTCTGTGCTTTCTATCCTGTTCCATTGATCTATATTTCTGGTTTTGTGCCAGTACCATACTGTCTTGATTACTGTAGCTTTGTAGTATAGTCTAATGTCAGGGAGCATGATTCCTCCAGCTCCGTTTTTCTTTCTCAAGATTGCTTTGGCTATTCGGGGTCTTTTGTGTTTACACACAAATTGTTAAAATTTTGGTTCTAGTTCTGTGAAAAATGCCAGTGGTAGTTTGATAGGGATGGCATTGAATCTGTACATTGCTTTGGGTAGTATAGGCATTTTCGCAATGTTGATTCTTCCAATCCAAGCATGGTATATCTCTCCATCTGTTTGTATCGTCTTTAATTTCTTTCATCAGTGTCTTATAATTTTCTGCATGGAGGTCTTTTGTCTCCTTAGGTAGGTTTATTCCTAGGTATTTTATTCTTTTTGTTGCAGTGGTATGTGGGAGTGTCTTCTCAATTTCACTTTCAGATTTTTCAACATTAGTGTATCGGAATGCAAGAGAATACTCTGCATTAATTTTGTATCCTGCTACTTTACCAAATTCATTGATTAGCTCTAGTAGTTTTCTGGGAGCATCTTTAGGATTCTCTATGTATAGTATCAGGTGAACTGCAAACAGTGACAGCTTTACTTCTTCTTTTCCGATTTGTATTCCTTTTATTTCTTGTTCTTCTCTGATTGCTGTGGCTAAAACTTCCAAAACTATGTTGAATAATAGTGGTGAGAGTGGGCAACCTTGTCTTGTTCTTTTTTTTTTTTTTTTGTGGTATGCGGGCCTCCCTCTGCTGCGGCCTCTCCCGTTGCGGAGCACAGGCTCCGGGCGCGCAGGCCCAGC
>NC_041222.1:94978755-95020591 GCF_002837175.3 Physeter macrocephalus | reverse complement strand
ATCTAGTCTCATAGTGTTGTTGTCGGAAAAGATACTTGATACGATTTCAATTTTCTTAAATTTACCAAGGCTTGATTTGTGTCCCAAGATATGATGTATCCTGGAGAATGTTCCATAAGCACTTGAGAAGAATGTGTATTCTGTTGTTTTTGGATGGAATGTCCTATAAATATCAATTAAGTCCATTTTCTTTAATGTATCATTAAAAGCTTGTGTTTCCTTATTTATTTTCATTTTGGATGACCTGTCCATTGGTGACAATGGGGTGTTAAAGTCCCCTAGTATGATTGTGTTACTGTAGATTTCCCCTTTTATGGCCGTTATTATTTGCCTTATGTATTGAGGTGCTCCTATGTTGGGTGCAAAAATATTTACAATTGTTATATCTTCTTCTTGGATTGATACCTGGATCTTTATGTAGTGTCCTTCTTTGTCTCTTGTAATAGTCTTTGTTTTAACGTCTATTTTGTGTGATAGGAGAATTGCCACTCCAGCTTTCTTTTGATTTCCATCGGCAAGGAATATCTTTTTCCATCCCCTCACTTTCAGTCTGTATGTGTCCCTAGGTCTGAAGTGGGTCTCTTGTAGATAGCATATATACAGGTCTTGTTTTGGTATACATTCAGCCAGCCTATGTCTTTTGGTTGAAGCATTTAATCCGTTTACATTTAAGGTAATTATCCATATGTATATTCCTATTACCATTTTCTTAATTATTTTGGGTGTGTTATTGTAGGTCTTTTCCTTCTCTTGTGTTTCCTGCCTAGAGAAGTTCCTTTAGCATTTGTTGTAATGCTGGTTTGGTGGTGCTGAATTCTCTTAGATTTTGCTTGTCTGTAAAGGTTTTAATTTCTCTGTCAAATCTGAATGAGATCCTTGCTGGGTAGAATAATCCTGGTTTTAGGTTTTTCTCCTTCATCAGTTTAAATATGTCCTTCCATTCCCTTCTGGCTTGCAGAGTTTCTGCTGAAAGATCAGCTGTTAACCTTATGGGGATTCCCTTGTGTGTTGTTTGTTGTTTTTCCCTTGCTGCTTTTAATATTTTTTCTTCGTATTTAATTTTTGATAGTTTGATTAATATCTTGTCTTGGTGTGCTTCTTCTTGAATTTTTCCAGTATGGGACTCTCTGTGCTTCCTGGACTTGATTAACTTTTCCTTTCCCATATTAGGGAAGTTTTCAACTATAATCTCTTCAAATATTTTCTCAGTCCCTTTCTCTTTCTCTTCTTCTTTTGGGACCCCTATAATTCGAATGTTGGTGCATTTAATATTGTCCCAGAGGTCTCTGAGACTGTCCTCAATTCTTTTCATTCTTTTTGCTTTATACTCCTCTGCAGTAGTTATTTCCACTATTTTATCTTCCAGGTCACTTATCCGTTCCTTTGCCTCAGTTATTCTGTTATTGATCCCTTCTAGAGAATTTTAAATTTCATTTATTGTGTTGTACATCACTGTTTTTTTGCTCTTTAGTTCTTCTAGGTCCTTGTTAAACGTTTCTTTTATTTTCTCCATTCTACTTTGACGATTTTGGATCATCTTTACTGTCATTATTCTGAATTCTTTTTCAGGTAGGCTGCCTATTTCTTCTTTATTTGTTAGGTCTGGTGGCGTTTTGCCTTGCTCCTTCATCTGCTGTGTGTTTCTCTGTTTCTCATATTGCTTAACTTACTGTGTTTGGGGTCTCCTTTTTGCAGGCTGCAGGTTCGTAGATCTCATTGTTTTTGGTGTCTGTCCCCAGTGGCTAAGTTTCATTCAGTGGGTAGACTTCCTGGTGGAGGGGACTAGTGCCTGTGTTCTGGTGGATGAGGCTGGATCTTGTCTTTCTGATGGGCAGGTCCACATCTGGTGGTATGTTTTGGGGTGTCTGTGGCCTTATTATGATTTTAGGCAGCCTCTCTGCTAATGGATGGAGTTGTGTTTCTGTCTTGCTAGTTGTTTGGCATGGGTGTCCAGCATTGTAGCTTGCTGGTCGATAAGTGGAGCTGGGTCTTGGCATTGAGATGGGGATGTCTGGGAGATTTTCACCGTTTGATATTAGGTGGAGCTGGGAGGTCTCTTTTGGACCAGTGTCCTTAACTTGGCTCTCCCACCTCAGAGGCACAGCCCTGACGCCTGGCTTGAGCACCAAGAGCCTGTCATCCACACAGCTCAGAAGAAAAGGGAGAAAAAGAAAGAAAGAAGAAGATAAAATAAAATAAAATAAAATAAAATAAAGTTACTAAAATAAAAAATTATTATTAAAAATTTTTTAAGTAATAAAAATGAAAGAAATAAAAAAAAAGAAAGAGAGAAGAAAGCAACCAAACCAAAAAACAAATCCACCAATGATAACAAGTGCTAAAAACTATGCTTAAAAAAAAAAAAAAAAAAGGACAGACAGAACCGTAGGACAAATGCTAAAAGCAAAGCTATACAGACAAACTCACACACAGAAGCATACACATACGCACTTAGAAAAAGAGAAAAAGGGAAAAAATATGTATATTTTTGCTCCCAAAGTCCACTTCCTGAATTTGGGATGTTTCGTTGTCTATTCAGGTATTCCACAGATGCAGGGTACATCAAGTTGATTGTGGAGCTTTAATCCACTGCTCCTGAGTGGAGCAGTGCTCCACTCCGCTGCTCTCTTCTTTGTTCGCACAGCTCCCGGGGTTCAGTTTTGGATTTGGCCCCGCCTCTGCATGTAGGTCGCCTGAGGGCGTCTGTTCTTCGCTCAGACAGGACGGGGTTAAAGGAGCCGCTGCTTCGGGGGCTCTGGCTCACTCAGGCCTGGGGGAGGGAGGGGTACAGATGCGCGGCGAGCCTGCGTCAGCAGAGGCCAGTGGGACGTTGCACCAGCCTGAAGCGTGCCATGCGTTCTCCCGGGGAAGTTGTCCCTGGATCCCTGGACCCTGGCAGTGGCCGGTTGAATGGGCTACGGGAGGGGAGGTGTGGAGAGTGACCTGTGCTCGCACACAGGCTTCTTGGGGGCTGCAGCAGCAGCGTTAGCGTCTCATGCCCGTCTCTGGTGTACACGCTGATAGCCGCGGCTCGCGCCCCTCTCTGGAGCTCATTTAGGCGGTGCTCTGAATCCCCTCTCCTCGCGCCCCAGGAAACAAAGAGGCAAGAAAAAGTCACTTGCCTCTTCAGCAGCTCCCGCCCCTCTCTGGAGCTCATTTAGGCGGTGCTCTGAATCCCCTCTCCTCGCGCCCCAGGAAACAAAGAGGCAAGAAAAAGTCACTTGCCTCTTCGGCAGCTCCAGACTTTTTCCCGGACTCCCTCCCGGCCAGCCGTGGCACACTAACCCCTTCAGGCTGTGATCACGCCGCCAACCCCAGTCCTCTTCCTGAGATCCGACCGAAGCCTCCCTCCCACTGGTGCAGGTCCTGTCCCTATTCTTTTGTCTCTGTTTTTCTTTTTTCCTTTTTCTTTTGCCCTACCCAGGTACGTGAGGAGTTTCTGGCCTTTTGGGAGGTCTGAGGTCTTCTGCCAGCGTTCAGTGGGTGTTCTATAGGAGCAGTTCCACATGTAGATGTATTTCTGATGTATTTGTGGGGAGGAAGGTGATCTCTGCGTCTTACTCTTCCTCCATCTTGAAGCTCCTCCCCCAACTGCCAATTTTGAAGAGCCTGGAGCAAAACAATGGGTCGGGAGCAAAAGCAGGGTACTGCACATGCCCCCCTGCACACAACACCACCAGAGGGGTGAGCAAACACCTAAGCCACCCCTCCGGCCCCACCCCTGGACACACCCCTACCCTCACCCCATATAAGGAACAAGCTCAACTTCCTCAGGGATCGAGTGAGCAGGGAAACCTGTTACTTGTTCTTCTTCTTACTGCAGCCGGGGCCCCAGTAAAGCCTTTTCTGAACTTCTTTTTTGGCCTCTAGTCAATTTCTATTGATTGAGGAAGGCCAAGAACCCTGCTTGGTATCACAATCACAGGCTCAGTCAACAATATGGGGGACTCTGTAGCTGATTCACTTTGTTATAAAGCAGAAACTAACACACCATTGTAATGCAGTTATACTCCAATAAAGATGTTCTAAAAAACAAACAAACAAACAAAAACAATTTGGGGGACTCTGAAACTGGAATGGCTCTTCAGTTTTTCTGGATTGGGCTTTATAGTCCTTCAGGTATTTTTCGGCCAACCTGGAAATAGGTATGACATGATCTTTGCAGATAAAATAATTCCTGAAGCAGCTGACAGGCTCTCAGCCAATGGTACTCTCAGCAGTAGGGGCAAAGAGTAGTTCATTAAAAGGGGATCTGGGTGGGTCACTTTAGTGTCCTCCAGATACTTTGTTTTGTGTCTATTGGCAAACTCATCTACAATTACCATTTTGTTAACCTCTTTTCTGAGCTCTAGCTCCACAACTGTCTACCCAGCATCTGCAATACAATGCATCAAGGGCATCCTCAACTCAGCACAACCAAACTGGACTCACAGCCTTCACTCATTCTTCTCCCCAAACACCATAACCCTGTTTTTACTTTTTTTCCTTCTTAGTAGGTGACACCATCACCTGGTTAATCCCAGAAATCATCATTCTCTCTTCCTTGATCTTCTAAAAATTCCCATGTGTAATAATAACATCTTGTTGATTTTATTTCCTGACATCTTTTGGATCCATCTGCTGCTTTCTCTTTTCACTGTTAAGTCTTGAGTTCATGTTCCCATTATTTCATGTCAAGGCTACTGCAGTAACATTCTAACTAGTCTCTTTCCATCATTTTTGCATCTTTTCAATCTCTCTCTCATATTGAAATCATGATAATCTTTTTATAACTTAGATTAATTAAATCACTGTCCTGCTTAAAACCCTAAAATAATTTTCCTGTTATTTTAAGGTAAGGACTAATACCTTTAACATAAACTGCCAGGTTCCTGCCTATTTCACCAGCATAACCTCATGGTCCAGTGTCAGTGATACTGGCCTTCTTCATATTGTTTAAATGTGCCATGCTCCTTCTAACCTAGGCCCTCGACACAGTATTCCCTTTACCTGAACAACTCTCTCACCCCACCTCCCTACCATTACCTTTGTCTACGTATGTAATTCCTACTCAAGCCTTAGGTTTCATGTCAGTGGTTATTTCACTGAGTTTTCCCTGAGTTCCCTAAACTGAACTGGGTTTCCTGTTTTAATGTCTCATAGTACACTTTTCCTTCTCCTTATAACAATTGTAACTGTTTCCAAATACACATTTATTTGTATGATAATTAATGAATTTTTTACATTAGAGTATAATTTCCACAAAAGCAAGGACCCTGCTTTTGCTTATAATTGTATCTTCAGTTCCTGGTATATGGAAGAAAAAGAGCTCAACTCCCCGTATCAAAAGAGAAACCAAACAATTTCTGGGATAAGTATTCTTCATGGATGGTTTTTCTATAATCATCTAGTAGGTGGAGGATGCTAATAGTTCTCAAGATACTTATAAACCCATCACTAGATTACATGGCTGCATGGGGGCAGAATGTAGGTAAAGAAATGCCATAGAGGGCTTCCCTGGTGGTGCAGTGGTTGAGAGTCCGCCTGCCGATGCAGGGGACGCGAGTTCGTGCCCCGGTCTGGGAGGATCCCACATTCCGTGGAGCGGCTGGGCCCCAAAAAAAAAAAAAAAAAAAAAAAAAAAAGGAAGAAAGAAATACCATAGAGAAAGTAGAAAATGCAAAGCATCTTATAGAAGTTAGGCATTAAACCCAGAGTGTGGGTGTGAGAGGAGAAGGAAATTACCTGTAAGGCCTAAGAATCTAACATTCTCAGATAAAATAAACATTAAGACTGTGTTAGTCATCAGACTATGACTTTTTTAAGCTAAAAATTATTCACTCAGGGAAAGTACCCTTTTAAAAATCTGCCATGATTATAATTTCAGTGTCTTTAATCATTCCTAAATACCTTGAGAAAGGTAGAAATATTGTGTCATTTCAATATATTAAAGATGGATATAATCAAATCTAGTAAAAACAAGAGGTCGACCAAAGTCAGTAAAAGCTAGCATAAGAGAACAAACTGTTACAGAACTGATCTCCTGTTGTGAACATCTGTAAATTAGAGTTACTATAAAAGCATCTGCTTTTATACATGAGATAACAGACAGGACAGGATTACAATCTTTGAGAAAAGGGAAAGGAGGGAAACAAATGAAATGAACCCTACCATTACAAGGAAAAAATACGTAAACAATGTTTTGAAGATATTTCCGGACTGCAGGCCAGGGCAATGAACCTCTGATAGACTCTAGCAATCTCCTGTAGCAATAGAAATGACAGAGAGCAAAGTTCAGGGAGGACAAAGAGTCTGGAATTTCTGAGAAAAAGACCCAAGATGAGGAAGAAATACATAGAAAGAACTGCAGAAATGTGGATAATTGTTTTCATGCATCTTTGGATGAGAACTCTGCCCATGTGTAGGGTAAAACCCGAAAGAGCTAGACAAGAACAACTTCTGAAGAAAGAGCAATTACTGGAAATCTTTAAGGTGAACAATGCCCAGAGCTTGTATAGGTATAGGGAACACTCTGGTTGTTCCATCTAACGTGGGAAGACCTCATTAAATACATAGGGCATTGAGCAGAGACCATAGAACACATTAAAATGGTTACTTTAACCTCAGGAGTATTCTAGACCCACTCTGAATAGGTTTAAAAATAAACCTTGGAAGGATAAACCTAATCTCCAAATAATCATACTACCTTCTAGGTGAATACAATAAAATCTAGCAATTAATAATATAAAGTTCATAACATTCAGTATCCAATAAAAATTTTTGCTGGTCATGTAAAGAGGAAAATATGACCTGTAACCAGGAGAAAAATAAGAGAAACAGACCAAGAATTGATAGAGATGATGGAATAAGAAGACAAGGACATTAGAAAAAAAACCTGTCATTAATATACCCTATATGTTCAAGGATCTAAAGGAAGATGCCATAAATATGTATGATGAAAATTTTAAGGCAGCTACAAAAGCAGATACTAGAACTCACAAGTGAGTGAGTAAAGAACTCAATATAAAAATTTTATTCTATATATGATATAAACTATTGGAAGATAAAAATAAAAATACTGTTAATAGCATACAAATCATGAACTAGTTATAGATAAATTTAATAAAATTTGTATAAGACTTGGTAATGAAAATTTCAAAATATTGCCAAGAGAAATTTTAAAAAGATGTAAATAAATGGAGAGAGAAGCCATGTTTGTGAACTGGGAGACTCAATATTATTAAGATTGTGGTTCTCCCCAGATTGACCTGTAATTTTAATGTAATCCCAATCAAAATCTCTGCAGGCTTCTTCAAGTTATTATTTATTTATTTTTATAGAAATTGGGAAGCTGAAAGCTGAATATAAAACCTAGATGAATATTCAAAGGAGCTAGAATAGCCAAAACAATTCTGAAAAAGAACAACATTGGAGGATTTCATTAATTAATTTCCAGGCTTAGTATAAATCTAAAGAAATTTTGATACTGGTATTGGCATAAGGATTGACATATAGATCAATAAACACACATAAGAGAGGACCTAGAAACAAATCCTCAAAATATGGCCAATAGCTTTTTGACAAAAGAGCCAAGGTAATTTAGTGGGGAAAGTAGAGTTTTTTCAAAAAATGATGATGAACCAAACTGAACCTTGACCATGTCCTCATGCCACAGAAAATTACTTAAAATGGATTATAAGCCTAAATATTATAATTTATCATAAAAACTAAAACTATAGTTTTTTTCCAGAAGAAATAAGAGAAAATCTTTACAACACTGGGACAGGCAAATATTTAGATAGAACAAAATAGGTCTAAATCAGGAAAGGGAATTAATAAATTTGACATCACAAAAACTATAAACTTCTCTTACAAAGACACAATTAAATGATAAAGCAAATCACAGACTTGGAGAAACTATTTTAATAATACATAGTATCTACCAAAGGACTTGTATCCAGAAGATATATAGAACTCTTCATTCTCAAAGATAAGACAATAAACTCAATAAAAATGGGAAAAAGATTCACAGAATTTATAAAAGAAGATATATGAATAGGTAATCAACTCATAGCTATATGCTCAATACCATCAGTCAGTAGGAAATGCAAATTAAATCCATATTGAAATAATACTACATGCCCATTTAGTTTCTGATGAGAAGTCCAAAGCCTTTTGAATTTGTGTTCCCATGTACATAATATATCCCTTTCTCCAACTTTTTAAAGAATTCATTATTTCTTTGTTTTTCAGCATTTTGACTAAGCTCTGCTTATGTGTGTTTCCTCTGTATTTATTCAGTTTGAGGTGTGCAGCATAATCCAGTGAAACCATCTCAGTCAATGCTTCATTTCTTTTTTTTGAAAGATTATTAATTTGTTACCAAAGACCATCCAATCACAGCCAAAACCATTGTTGAAGGTGTGGGCATCCTCTCAGAAGACAAGGAAACCATAGAAGACATTGCTGCCTACCTCATCATCCCAGTGAGCCAGGTGAACCCAAGAAATGCCAATGCCTGCATGGTACATGGAAGTGATCTGAAGGACTTGACTTTCCAGCAGCTGGATGACATTTTGAAGTACCATACTGAGATTGTGTTTCCCAGGTCCTCTCCTCAACAGAAGCTGATCGTTCAGGAAGACTGCCAGAGAGAGGGCACTATCATGGCTGTAACTGGTGATGGTGTCAATGACTCAGCTTTGAAGAAGGTGGACACTGGGGTTGCTATGGGAATTGCAGGCTCAGAAGTGTCTAAGTAAGCTACTGACATGATTCTCTTGGATGAGAATTTTGCCTCAATTGTGACTGGAGTAGAGGAAGGTTGTCTAACCTTTGATAACTTGAAGAAATCTATTGCCTACACCATAACCAGAACATTCCAGATATTTATTATCTGGAACACCCCCTTCCTGATATTCATTATTACAAACATTCCACTACCCCTGAGGACCATCACCATCCTCTGCATTAACTAGGGCATGGACATGGTTCCAGCCACCTCCCTGGCTTATGAGCTAGCTCAGAGTGACATCATGAAGAGATAGCTTGAAAACCCCAAAATGGACAAACATGTGAATAAGCAGCTGATCAGCATGGCCTATGGACAGATTGGTATGATCCAGGCCCTGGGTGGCTTCTTTACTTACTTTGTGATCCTAGGCTGAGAAGAACTTCCTCCCAATTCACCTGCTGGGTCTGAGTGGGCTGAGATGACCACTGGATCAATGATGTTGAGGACAGCTGCGGAAAGCAGTGGACCTACAAGCAGAGGAAAATCTTGGCTTTTACCTGCCACACAGCCTTCTTTGTCAGTATCTTGGTGGCACAATTGGCCAACTTGGTCATCTGCAAGACCAGGAGGAAGTCAGTCTTCCAGCAGGGGATTTGGCCTCTTTGAAGAGATGGCCCTTGCTGTTTTCCTTTTCTACTGCCCTGGAGTGGGTGTTGCCTTGAGGATGTATCCTCTGAAACCTATCTGGTGGCTCAGTGTCCTCTCCTACTCTCTCCTCATCTTCCTATATGACAAAGTCAGAAAAGTCATCATCAGGTGATGCTGATGACCTGGTGTTTGGTGGAGAAGGAAACCTACTACTAGACCCCATGTTGCACACTGTGGAGCACCATGTCACACACTCTGCTCCCATTATCCACCCCCTTTTTGTGTACTTTTTTCTTGGAGTTCATAATTCTATATTGGTAGGAAAGCACTGAAGCATGTGGAGGAAGCAAGATGTTCTGAAATGAAACATGTAGCTATATGGGGCGGGTGTGTGGGTGGAGGTGGGGAAAGGGTTCCCAGAGAAGCATCCATCTATGGAAATCACAGCAGGGAAGGTTATTTTGTGCCTTTTTGTTTTTGTAGAGAGGAAAACTAGGATCCCCTTGTCTGATGCACAGCAAAGCCAATTTGCTGACATTGGGTTGTGGTGAAGGAAAGTATAACATTTATTGCAGGGTGCCAAGCAAGGAGAATAGTCAGCTAGTGCCAAAAGACCCAAACTCCCTGAGGCTTTCAGGGAAGGGTTTTAAAAGGCAACATTGTGGTGAGGGTTCCAAGGTGTGTGATCAGATAGTGAATTTTCTTCTAATTAGTTGGTGGTGAGGTGACAGCGTGAGGTTTCAAGAATCTTAATCATCAGCCTTCTGGTTCCAGCCAGTCTAAGGTCTACGTGCTTGTGGTCAGCATGTAGTCACCATCCTCCACTTGGGTGGGGGTCTTATTGCAGAGCAACTTAAAGATATGTGTCAGATTGTTATGTATATCCCTTGAGGAGGAACTAGGACTCTGTTTTGTCACTGAACTATTGCTTAACCTATCATTACTTTTCTTGTGTGACTGCTTTTCCTTTGTTTCTGCATTCCCTCATTTCCCTAATTAATAACTGCTTGAGCTTTCTCTTTGGAACTCAAGGAATACCTAGAAGAATAAAGCCTTTTTCTACAAACGAGAAATGGGGAATGCAAAAAGGCTTTTGCACCCACTGGGCCCCATAGAGTCTTGCTCGGTTTCAATTATTGATTCAATTTCTTTAGCATGTCTTATACTTTTTTTCTTGGAAGCCAGACATTGGGTATCGGGAACTGAGATAAATAATCCTTTAGTCTGAGGTTTTGTGTTAATCTGCCTAGGACTTGGGCTGTGTTTAAAGTTTGCTGTAGGTATAGGTGTTAGAGGTTCCGAGTTCTTCCAAGTCTTTTGTTTTTTATTTTCCCTTGTTTTTTTGTGTGTGTATCCTGAAGGACTCTTCCTTAAATAGAGTATGTGCTTTGCAGCTTTTCCAGCTGTCATCTACTATTATTATATTGGGTTCCCATTAATGTGGTGGTAAGTTGGGGGGCAGGGGAACCATTCTACAATTTTATGATTGAATCTCAGTCTTCTAGTGGCCCCTGAGGGGAACTGAGGATAGAAAAAAGAGGTGAGGCATTCTGGGCTTTGGATAAATGGCCCCCTAGATAGTTAAAATACATATTTCAAGAAGAATTTCCATGACCCCAGATTCTTGCATCTTCCCATACACAGAAAAGCACTAAAATAATTAACTTGAGATATCTGTTCTTTGTGATTGTCAATAATCTTTAACTGAGATGTATGCTTGACTACATGTATTTCCAAGCCAAAAAATTCATATATCAATATATACTGGCTCTTCCCCTACCACCCCTACCTCTTTGGAGCAGTTCCTCAGAGCTACTGAGTGGCCATCTCCTGGTCTATAGTCCTCAATAAGACCCTGAATAAAACTTAAACTTACAACACCCATGTTGTACATTTTTCTTTAAGTTGACAGATCTCTGGTCTCTGGTGGGTCCAGTGATTTCCAGTTTGTTCAGCTTCTTGTAAGGATGGGAGTGTTAACTTCTAAGCTCTTTTCATGTGGGAAACTGCTCCTATGTTTTATAATTTATTTGCTAACCAGATTCCATTTTATACTCTAAGTATTTACTATTATTTTTTGAAATGAAAACACTTGTCTTGCAGAAAATAAATGTTCTAAATAAATGTGCATAACAATAGGAATTAAAATTTAAAATTTAATTATATAAATTCATTAGTAGGGAGGTGTTTAAATAAATTATGTATTATTCATACCGAGTGATACCATGCAGCTGTGAAAAGATATGAGACAGATTTGTATATTGATAAGGTGATAAAAGATCACAAGGTTCACAGTTAAGTAAAAAAATGAAAATTTGATAGTATAATTTGCTCTTATTTGTGTATTGTAAAGGGCAATGTGTCTATATGTCATTGTAGTAGAAAGAATAAATAAGAAAAGAGTAAAATGAGTTGCTTTTGAGAACTGAGGAACTAAGGGTTTAAGGTTGGACAGAGACCTGCTTTTCATGGTGTATCCTTTGGGGTCATTTGATTTAAACATATTGCTTTAAAAAATACAGTTAATAAAAAAATTACAAAACTGGGACTTCCCTGGTGGTGCAGTGGTTAAGAATCCGCCTGCCAATTCAGGGGACATGGGCTCGATCCCCGGTCTGGGAAGATCCCACATGCCCCGGAGCAACTAAGCCCGTACGGCACAAGTATTGAGCCTGCGCTCTAGAGCCTGCAGGCACAACTACTGAGCCCGTGTGCCACAACTACTGAAGCCCATGCATCTAGAGCCACAGCTTTGCAACAAGAGAAGCCACCGCAATGAGAAGCCCGCACACTGCAACGAAGACCAAACGCAGCCAAAGATAAAAATAAATAAATACATAAATAAAAAATTTATTTAAAAAAATTACAAAACGAACTTGTTTAGAATTCCTTTCAGTTTTTTACAGTGTGTCCATTTGGTTAATGAAACTGGGCCCATCGATCATTTCTGGTCTTAAGAGATAAAATAATGAAACCTTTTTTTCTAGAAAGGAGAAAGCATCTGTAAAGTGATGAGAGAGAATATGTTTGCAAATAAAAAGAGCTAAGCATAGGCAGTGAGACTTTCAAACACAGATATTGAGAGATTTTAAATATTTATGTTCCTGTTTTACTAGCTATAAGAAAGCAATGTTTGCCAGCAACAAAGCACTATTGATTATAGCAGCTGCAGATGAAAGCTAGCTTGTAGGGAGTAGGTGTTAAATGACAAACATAATTAATTAGGAGCCTTGTTTGCCAGGGGGGTGTTTGTTTATCATCCTGTAGCTCATTGTAGTTACTAGTTCTCATTGCCTGACTGCAATAGTAGTTTATTCCTGCCATTTTTCAAAATGCTTCTGAATTTTATTCTTCACTGACATCTTTGGTGATCACAGTTAATAGGTGGTATTCTCATTTTCACAATGCATTTGTAGTAACAGTATCAAAGCCCTAAGAGAAGCTTTAGAAATACCCTTCATACCTTAACAGTCATAAAACCTTCAACTTTGCATCTAACTGAATCCAAATCTCTTATGCATAATCCCTCCAAAACATAAAATTCAACAAGAAGTATAATAAAACCATACATTGACTTATGATTTCAGCATTTCTTTAGTAGGAGACAGAGACTATCATGAACTTCAGGTAATCTCTGAGAAAAATATACTCCAAATTGCAACAGAGCTGCTAACCTTCCAGCCTGTGCGTGTAGAAAGTGGGTAATGGAGGCCTTAAGAGATTCCATCAAAAGGAAGCGAGGAGAAAGAGGGATTTAGATGAAACACAGACAAAATCACCCTCTGAAACAGAAATTCAACACTGAATGATAAAATATATGTGGTAGGAAAAATAATGGCCTGTAAAGGTGTCCATGCCCTAATCACCAAGAATCTGAATATTCTACTTTACTTGACAAAAGAGACTTTTCAGATGTGATAAGTGTAAGACATTTGAGATGGAGAAGTTATCCTGGATTATCTGAGTGGGCACACTGTAATCACGAGTCCTTAAAAGTGGCTGCAGTTCACTATTTACAATAACCAAGACATGGGAGTGACAGAGGAGTGGTTAAAGAAGATGTGGTACATATATACAATGGAATATTGCTCAGCCATAAAAAGAATGAAACAATGCCATGTGCAGGAACATGGATTTACTAGAGATTATCATACTAAGTGAAATAAGTCATAAATAGAAAGACAAATATCATATGATATTGCTTACATGTGGAATCTAAAAAAGTAATTGTACAAATAAACTTATTTACAAAATAGAAATAGAGTCACAGATGTAGAAAACAAAATTATGGTTACCAGGGGGGAAAGGGGGAGGAGGGATAAACTGGGAGATTGGGATTGACATATACACACAACTATATATAAAATAGATAACTAATAAGGACCTACTGTATAGCACAGGGAACTCTACTCAATACTCTGAAATAACCTATATGGGAAAAGAATCTAAAAAAGAGTGGATATATGTATATGTATAATTGATTCACTTTGCTGTACACTGGAAACTAACACAACACTGTAAATCAACTGTACACCAATAAAAGTTATTTTTTAAGAAGTGGCTGCAGTTATAAAGAGAGAGACATGAGGGCAGAAGAAGGAAGAGAGGTGTGATGTTGCTGGCCTCTACGATGGAGGAAGAGGGCCATGCATGCTCCAAGGAATTCAGGAGATCTCTAGAAGCTGAGAAAGGCAAGGACATGGATTTTCCCCTAGAGCTTCCAGAATGAACACAGCCCTCCCTACACTTTGATTTAAGCTCAGTGAAGGCCAGTTTTGGACTTCTGACCTTCAGAAGTGTAAGATAAGAATTTAACCAAGGTTTTGGCGAGGATGTGGGAAACTAGGCACCTTCGTACATCGCTGATAGGACTGCAAACTGGTACAATCCTTATGGAGGGGAATACGACAATACTTAAGAAATCTACATATGCATTTTACATTTTGACCCAGAAATACTATTTCTAGGAGTTTATCCTAAAGATGTATCTCCAACAATGTAAAATTAGAGTTGCACAAGGATATTTGTTTCAGTATTTCTTTTTTGTGATTTACTATACTGAAACATCTTGAATGGCCATACATAGAAGAGTAGTGTGGTAGGACATAGTACTTTGCAGCTACTATAAAAGAATGATGAAGATCTCTATGATCAGATATAAAGTGATTTCTAAGAAACAGAGTGCAGAAAAGTATAGTACTCAAACTTTTGGTTTAGAAAAAAAGGAAAATATAACGTTATAGATTTCTCTATTTTACAAAAAACTTGTGTAAAAAGTTAACTAGAAAATAATGATTGGCAACCTACAGGGGAGAATGGGAATGAGGTGGAAGTGGTGAGGATGACCCTTTTCTAAGTGTACCTATCAGGTAGTTTTGACTTCTTGGAACCGTGATAATGTTGTACATACCCCAAATAACCGTAAAATAAAAATGAACCCCTAAAATTGAGTGTAAAAGTATTTCAGGTGAATCACATTGCTACACTGAATGGAGAGGAAACTTAACTTGATGAGTTCAGTGTTTTGACTCTGTGCCCTCAGACTAAAGATTTTTTTTTAAACATATAAATATTGAGCTAGTAACTTTCTTTGTTTGAAGTGCTATGGGTTAACTATAGTAAACTACTTTCTGTATATTTTATGACTGGGCCATCAAATAAATATATTGAGGACAATGTGAGCTAGATTTCTCCCTGTCAGATGCAGAAAGGGGGAAGACTAAAATAAACCCTCTGTGGTTGTCATTGGAAATTTTAGAATGAACTCATTTACGTGTGTGTGTGTGTGTGTATGTGTATCCACCACATATATTTGTTATGTATATATATGTATGTTTGTATATGTTATTTGAATAACTTGTTTATTTCTGTCCATCAAACTTTGATTACTAACTCAGTTGGAATAAAGAGCAAAAGGTATTTGTATATATGACATATAAATTATGTCTTTTATCCTAATTATATTTTCTTCTAAGCCAATATTCATTTTCATTTGTATTCTCTGATTAGGGTGATGTAATCTGAAGTGTGCTCAGAGAAAGGAAGAAACAATTTTGGATTTAAAAAATTAACCATTATGATCTGAGTGAGTAAGTGAGAATTGCTTTCATGTATTTGTGATAATTGATATTTCAGAGAATTAGTTAATCTTAGTTATAGCTGCCTAAAATTTATGATTTTAAAATACCCAACAGCATTTATAAAAACCCATTATTCTTAATTTGTTAGGGAAATTAATTATATCTGGTCTAACATGATTATGGCAAGTTGTATGATTAAGAACTAAAAACCATCAAGAAAGGTAATGTTTGCAAGGAGATTGCATTTCTGATAACCATTTGTGAGAACATATTTCATTAGGAAGAGACAAAATGCAATAGTAACTTTATGGATTCTGCCATGAAACAGTAAAATGGGGAAGAACTTTAGGCGTGGAACCAGGAGTCTGCCAGGGGTCTCTGTGTGTCTTTTATAAAGTCATTTAATCTTTTTTTTTAAACATCTTTACTGGAGTATATTGTTTTACAATGGTGTGTTAGTTTCTGCTGTATAACAAAGTGAATCATCTATACACATACATATATCCCCATATTTCCTCCCTCTTGCGTCTCCCTCCCACCCTCCCTATCCCACCCCTCCAGGTGGTCACAAAGCACCAAGCTGATCTCCCTGAGCTATGCGTCTGCTACCCACTAGCTATCTATATTACATTTGGTAGTGTATATATGTCAATGCCACTCTCTCACTTCGTTCCATCTTACCCTTCCCCCTCCCCATGTCCTCAAGTGCATTCTCTACGTCTGTGTCTTTATTCCCGTCCTGTGCCTAGGTTTTTCAGAACCATCTTTTTTTTTTTTATTCCATATATATGTGTTAGCATACGGTATTTGTTTTTCTCTTTCTGACTTAACTTCATCATCTATACACATACATATATCCCCATATTTCCTCCCTCTTGCGTCTCCCTCCCACCCTCCCTATCCCACCCCTCCAGGTGGTCACAAAGCACCAAGCTGATCTCCCTGAGCTATGCGTCTGCTACCCACTAGCTATCTATATTACATTTGGTAGTGTATATATGTCAATGCCACTCTCTCACTTCGTTCCATCTTACCCTTCCCCCTCCCCATGTCCTCAAGTGCATTCTCTACGTCTGTGTCTTTATTCCCGTCCTGTGCCTAGGTTTTTCAGAACCATCTTTTTTTTTTTTATTCCATATATATGTGTTAGCATACGGTATTTGTTTTTCTCTTTCTGACTTAACTTCACTCTGCATGACAATCTCTAGGTCCATCCACCTCACTACAAATAACTCAATTTCGTTTCTTTTTATGGCTGAATAATATTCCATTATATATATGTGCCACATCTTCTTTATCCATTCATCTGTCAGTGGACACTTACATTGCTTCCATGTCCTGGCTATTGTAAATAGAGTTGCAATGAATATTGTGGTACATGACTCTTTTTGAATTACGGTTTTCTCAGGGTATGTGCCCAGTGGTGGGATTGCTGGGACATATGGTAGTTCTATTTTTAGATTTTTAAGGAAACTCCATACTGTCCTCCATAGTGGTTGTATCAATTTACATTCCTACCAACAGTGCAAGAGGGTTCCCTTTTTCCACACCTTCTCCAGCATTTTTTGTTTGTAGATTTTTTGATCAAGGCCATTATAACCAGTGTTAGGTGATACCTCATTGTATGTACTTTTGATTTGCATTTCTCTAATGATTAGTAATCAAAGGATGAATCAGTTGAGCATCCTTTTTAGGGAGTGTTCTAATTTCGTTCCTTTAATTGTAGCTGTCCAGTTTTCCCAGCACCACTTATTGAAGAAGCTGTCTTTTCTCCACTGTATAGTCTTGCCTCCTTTATCAAAGAGGAGGTGAGCATATGTGCATGGGTTTATCTCTGGGCTTTCTATCCTGTTCCATTGATCTTTGCTGTGCAAAGGTTTTAAGTTTCATTAGGTCCCATTTGTTTCTTTTTGTTTTTATTTCCGTTTCTCTAGGAGGTGGGTCAAAAAGGATCTTGCTGTGATTTATGTCATGGAGTGTTCTGCCTATGTTTTCCTCTAAGAGTTTTATAGTGTCTGGCCTTATATTTAGGTCTTTAATGCATTTTGTTTTCTTTTTGTGTATGGTTTTAGGGAGTGTTCTAATTTCGTTCCTTTAATTGTAGCTGTCCAGTTTTCCCAGCACCACTTATTGAAGAAGCTGTCTTTTCTCCACTGTATAGTCTTGCCTCCTTTATCAAAGAGGAGGTGAGCATATGTGCATGGGTTTATCTCTGGGCTTTCTATCCTGTTCCATTGATCTATATTTCTGTTTTTGTGCCAGTACCATACTGTCTTGATTACTGTAGGTTTGTAGTATTGGCTGAAGTCAGGGAGCCTGACTCCAGCTCCGTTTTTCTTTCTCAAGATTGCTATGGCTATTCGGTGTCTTTTGTGTTTCCATACAAATTGTGAAATTTTTTGTCCTAGTTCTGTGAAAAATGCCAGTGGTAATTTGATAGGGATTGCACTGAATCTGTAGATTGCTTTGGGTAGTATAGTTTTTTTCACAATGTTGATTCTTCCAATCCAAGAACATGGTATATCTCTCCATCTGCTTGTATTATCTTTAATTTCTTTCGTCACTATTACTTGTAGTAATCTCTCATGATCTTTTGTATTTCTGCAGTGTCACTTGTTATTCTCCTGTTTCATTTCTAATTCTATTGATCTGAGTCTTGTCCTTTTCTTTCGTGATGTGTCTGGCTAATGGTTTATTAATTTTATCTTCTCAAAGAACTAGGTTTTAGTTTTATTGATCTTTGCTATTGTTTCCTTCAATTCTTTTTCATTTATTTCTGATCTGATCTTTATGATTTCTTTCCATCTGCTAATATTGGGGATTTTTGTTGTTCTTCCTCTAATTGCTTTAGGTGTAATGTTACTTTCTTTTTTTGAGATGTTTCTTGTTTCTTGAGATAGGATTGTATTGCTATAAACTTCCCTCTTAGAACTGCTTTTGCTCCATCCCATTGGATTTGGGATCGTGTTTTCATTGTCATTTGTTTCTAGGTATTTTTTGATTTCCTCTTTGATTTCTTTAGAGATCTCTTGCTTATTTAGTAGTGTATTGTTTAGCCTCCATGTGTTTGTATTTTTTACAGATTTTTTCCTGTAATTGATATCTAGTCTCATAGCGTTGTGGTCGGAAAAGATACTTTATACGATTTCAATTTTCTTAAATTTACCAAGGCTTGATTTGTGACCCAAGATATGATCTATCCTAGAAAATATTCCATGAGCACTTGAGAAGAAAGTGTAATCTGCTGTTTTTGGATGGAATGTCCTATAAATATCAATTCAGTCCATCTTGTTTAATGTATCATATAAAGCTTGTATTTCCTTATTTATTTTCACTTTGGATGATCAGTCCATTGGTGAAAGTGGGGTATTAAAGTCCCCTACTATGATTGTGTTACTGTCGATTTCCCCTTTTATGGCTGTTAGCATTTGTCTTATGTATTGAGGTGCTCCTATGTTGGGTGCATAAATATTTACAATTGTTATATCTTCTTCTTGGATTAATCCCTTGATCATTGTGTAGTGTCCTTTTTTGTCTCTTGTAAATGTCTTTATTTTGAAGTCGATTTTGTCTGATATGAGAATTGCTACTCTAGCTTTCTTTAGATTTCCATTTGTATGGAGTATCTTTTTCCATTCTCTAACTTTCAGTATGTATGTGTCCCTAGTCTGAAGTGGTTCTCTTGTAGACAGCATATATACGGGTCTTGTTTTTCAGCCAGTCTATGTCTTTTGGTTGGAGCATTTAATCCATTTACATTTAAGGTAGTTATCAACATGTATGTTCCTATTACCATTTTCTTAACTGTTTTGGGTTTGTTATTGTAGTTCTTTTCCTCCTGTTGTATTTCTGCCTAAAGAAGTTCCTTTAGCATTTGTTGTAAAGATGGTTTGGTGGTGCTGAATTCTCTTAGCTTTTGCTTGTCTGTAAATGTTTTAATATCTCTGTCAAATCTGAATGAGATCCTTGCTGGGTAGAGTAATCTTGGTTGTAGGTTTTTCCCTTTCATCACTTTAAATATGTCCTGCCACTCCCTTCTGGCTTGCTTAGTTTCTCTGAAAATCAGCTCTTAATCTTATGGGGATTCCCTTGTATATTATTTGTTGCTTTTCCCTTGCTGCTTTTAATATTTTTTCTTTGAATTTAATTTTTTTGATAGTTTGGTTAATATGTGTCTTGATGTGTTTCTCCTTGGATTTATTCTGTATGGGACTCTGCACTTCCTGGACTCGATTGACTATTTCCTTTCCCATATTAGGGAAGTTTTCAACTATAATCTCAAATATTTTCTCAGTCCCTTTCTCTTTCTCTTCTTCTTCTGGGAACCCTATAATTCAAATGTTGGAGTGTTTAATGTTGTCCCAGAGGTCTCTGAGACTGTCCTCATTTCTTTTCATTCTTTTTTCTTTATTCTGCTCTGCAGTAGTTATTTCCACTATTTTATCTTTCAGGTCACTTATCCATTCTTCTGCCTCAGTTATTCTGCTATTGATTCCTTCTAGAGAATTTTTAATTTGATTTTTTGTGTAGTTCATCATTGTTTGTTTGCTCTTTAGTTCTTCTAGGTCCTTGTTAAACGTTTCTTTTATTTTCTCCGTCCTATTTCCAAGGTTTTTGATCATCTTTACTCTCATTATTCTGAATTCTTTTTCGGGTAGACTGCCTATTTCCTCTTCATTTGTTTGGTCTGGTGGGTTTTTTACTTTCTCCTTCATCTGCTGTGTGTTTTTCTGGCTTCTCATATTGCATAACTTACTGTGTTTGGGGTCTCCATTTTGCAGGTTGCAGGTTCATACTTCCCATTGTTTTTGGTGTCTGCCCCCAATGGGTAAGGTTGGTTCAGTGGGTTGTGTAGGCCTCCTGGTGGATGGGACTGGTGCCTGTGTTCTGCTGGATGAGGATGTATCTTGTCTTTCTGGTAGGCAGGACTGCATCCGGTGGTGTGTTTTGAGGTGTCTGTGAACTTATTATGATTTTAGGCAGCCTCTCTGCTATTGGGTGGGATTGTTTTCCTGTCTTGCTAACTGTTTGGCATAGTGTGTCCAGCAGAGTAGCTTGCTCGTCATTGAGTAGAGCTGGGTCTTAGCATTGAGATGGAGATCTCTGGGAAAGCTCTCGCTGATTGATATTACGTGGGGCTGGGAGGTCTCTGGTGGACCAATGTCCTGAACTCTGGTATCCCGCCTCAGAGGACCAGGCCTGACACTGGCTGCAGTGCCATGGCCCTGTCAGCAACACGGCTGCTAGTGTTGGAGTGTCTCCCGCAGAGGCGGGGGTGGCTGTGGCTCACCATGGGGACAACGACACTGGTAGCAGAATTTCTGGAAAGTTATCCTTGGCATAAGCCCTCCCAGAGTCTCCATTTAATCTTTTTGTACCTTGAATTCTTCAAGACTGAAATACCTGTCTCAGGTGTTCTGTGATGATTTAAATATGCTAGTGCTTGTGAAAATGCCTGAGAAAGGTAAGATATTACACAAATACTAATTGCCATGATTGTTTGTCTGCTCCATTTTAGTTTTTTAAATTTAAAATATCTTTATATTTTCTTTTTTATAATGTTATTTATTTTATTTTATTGTTTATTTTCTTTTTTATTTTTTTGGCTGTGGCGGATCTTAGTTGCGGCACTCAGGATCTTTGTTGAGGCATGTGGTATCATCTTCACTGTGGTGTGTGAGCTCTTTGTTGTGGCTCACAGGCTTCTCTTTAGCTGTGGCATGCAGGGTTTTCTCTCTCTAGTTGTAATGCTTGCACTCCAGAGTGCATGGGCTCTGTAGTTTGAAGCATGTGGGCTCTCTCATTGAGGTGCACAAGCTCAGTAGTTGTGGTGTGCAGGCTTTGTTGCCCCAAGGGACTGAACCCGCATCCCCTACATTGTAAGGCAGACTCTTTACCACTGGACCACCGGGGAAGTCCCTGTCTTCTCCATTTTAAATGAGACTTTAGCAGCCTAACTCCCCACATCTCTCAGACATTTTACTGCTTGCATCATGATTCATAATAAAACAGAGCAGCCTCTCACTGCTGGGGCTGCTGATTCATTTCCTGAACATACAAGGAGATAAAAAGATAATTGATTCTACTTTTATTGATTGCTGGATGTCTCAGAGTTTTTAAAAAATAAAAATTTAGAAAAGATTAATGCAGGTTTCATTGCCTAGTAAATTTACCCGATCAGCTTAAGTAATGAAGAGTTAAATCCCATTTATTTCAAGCTTGTTTTAGAAATACAGCTATTACCTACCTGATACTGTAACAAAGTATTCGGAAATAATTGAATGTTGGATCATCCTTCTAGGGGTCAGTTAATATGTCAAAGCCAGTAGTGAAGGTGTGATCATGAAAAGTGTCATAGGACAATATCGTAGAGCAGATCTCTGAAATGTACTCATCTTGTATAACTGTAACTTTATAGCCATTGAACACCAAGTTCCCCCTTCCCCTATCCCCTGGTAACCACTATTCTTTTGTCTACTTCTATATCTTTGACTATTTTATATACCCCATATAAGAGGAATCATGCAGTGTTTGTCCTTCTGTGACTGACGTATTTCACTTAGCATGATATCTTCCAGGTCCCTCCCTATTGTCACAAATGGCAGAATTTCCTTCTTTGTTTAAAGGCTGAATAATATTCCATTGTCTGTATGTACCACATCTTCTTTATCATTTGTCTGTTGATGGACATTTAAGTTGCTTTCATGTCTTGACTATTGTGAGTAATGCTGCAATGAACATGGGAGTACAGATATCTCTTGGAGATCCTGATTTCAATTCTTTTGGATATACACCCAGAAGTGGGATTGCTGGATCATATGGTAGTTTTATTTTTAATTTTTCTGAGGAATCTCCATACTGTTTTCCATACATAGTGCCTATAGTTAGCAATAAGGTATTGTGTTCTTAAAAATTTGTTAAGCAGTTAGATCTCATGTTGTGTTCTTATCACACACACAAAAATAAATAAAACAAAATAAAACAAACAAAACCCCATAGGGACACAAGGAAACATTTGGAGGTGGTGGGCATGTTTATTACCTGGATTGTGGTGATGTTAATAAGAGTATATACATATGTCCAAACTCACCAGATTAGATACATTAATTATGTGCAATTTTTTGTATACTAGTTATATCTCAAAAAAGCTGAAAAAAATGTCATGGGAGTCAACTCAAATTTTAATATCCTCAATATTGATATTTTCGTAGGAATTTCATAAGCATGGATGTTTGTATTTGTGGATCCCCTGAGTCCTCAGAGGTCATCTTTTAGGGTTGTTATTCAGAGTGGCACTAGTCTCACATTCTCTTATGCCAGGCCTTTTGAGGAGCCTTTAGGAATAGGACTATTTACTTTTTATTTACTTAGATCAGAGAGGAGGACAGTTTGGGTTTCAGGACATGATTTTTATATGGTTTTGAACATATCAGCATGTTAAATCCAGTTATAATGCTTTTTTTGGCTCTACAACTTTGGTGCCACTGCTGATTTTCCTTTTATTAAAGGAGAACAATGCTTACAAAATAATAACTCTATCTAATAAAAGGATTAAAAACACACAACTGCTGTCTCAGAAGAGTGGAACTTGTTAAACTGAAGATCCTTTGTGCTGAAAATTATGATGGTTTTTATCTAAGAAAATGTAGGGGCATAGCTACATTTGGAATTAGAACCTGGAAAAAGACACTTTGAGATGTACTTGGGGTGGGAGAAGAGTGGAAAGGGAGAGAGGAATGAGGAGACGTGATACAGGTGCAACGTGGGGTGATTTTATAAATTTGGGGGATGATTTGTTACACAGCAGAAACTAACTGATAAAGGCCCATTAAGAACTATTTACCCTTTCATTTGAATTTTGTTTAAATTCATTCCTTGAGAATGAGAATTAAGCCATATAAATCTTGTACTCTTTCAGCTCTTTCCTCGGTTCCTTACACATTATAATCATTATACTTAACGTTTATTACACATTTACTTTGTGTCAGGCACTTACTAATGGCTTTCTGTGTAATAATAAACTGAATATTTGGAAAAACCCAACAATGTAGGACTATGATCTACAGTGTTTAGATGAGAAAACTGAGGTCCAGAAAGGAGAAATACCTGCCACCTTCACAAATCCAGTCACTGGCAGGGTGGGTATTTGCACAAGAGTTATCTAGCTCCAAAGCATGCACTTTTAATATCTATAATTGACTTCTTTGCTACACTAAATGGCACCTATATATATTATGTAAATTCTTAACTATGGTAACAAAGTGTGATTCTGTTAGCTATGTTCTAACTTACTTCATTTTTCAGAAAGTGTCCCCTTTGTTGAAAGCATCTAACATTTTCCAGAGAACCTTTTACTCTGGGAGCTATTGGAATGAGTCACAGCTAAGTTCATTAAGTGTTAGTGCTTCCGGAATGCCTCTGAGACTGAGTGGCATGTTTTAAGGGATGTAAACCATTGTGTGGAAAAGAAAATAGAGAACATGGAGGCTATGGAAATTTATCTCCCTGCAAATCTTCCCTTCTGGTTTTCTCCTGAGAAGAATGTCCTCAGTTCACTTCTAGCACTGCACTCCATCCAGGAGGATTTTTTACATAATCCCCTCCTGTTTGCTGCTTCTTCTCTCAGGCTCTAATCATCTCAGGGCCCTATGAAGCACCAGGCACTTGAGGACTATTTTATTTCAGATTAAAAATTATATATAAATAGCTAGTGCCATTTGCAGCAACATGGATGGACCTAGAGATTGTCATAGTGAGTGAAGTGAGTCAGAGAAGGAGAAATATCTTATGATATCACTTATATGTGGAATCAAAAAAAATGATACAAATGAGCTTATTTACAAAACAGAAACAGACTCACAAACATAGAGAAAGAAACTATGGTTACAGGAGTGGGGGAATGGTGGCGGGGAGGGATAGTTAGGGAGTTTGGGATTGACATGTACACACTGCCATATTTAAAATGGATAACCAACAAGGACCTACTGTATAGCACAGGGAACTCTGCTCAATATTATGTAACAACTTAAATGGGAAGAAGACTTTGAATAGACGAAGTGAGAGAGTGACATGGACATATATACATTACCAAATGTAAAATAGATAGCTAGTGGGAAGCAGCCACATAGCACAGGGAGATCAGCTCGGTGCTTTGTGGCCACCTAGAGCTGTGGGATAGGGAGGGTGGGAGGGAGACGCTAGAGGGAGGAGATATGGGGATATTTGTATACATATAGCTGATTCACTTTTTTATAAAGCAGAAACTAACACACCATTGTACAGCAATTATACTCCAATAAAGATGTTAAAAAAAAAAAAAAAAAAGAATGGATACATGTATATGTATAACTGAATCACTTTGCTGTACACCTGAAACTAACAACAATGGTAATCAACTATACTCCAATATAAAATAAAAAGTTAAAAAAATTATATATAAATATCTATAACACATCCTTTGACCTCAAGAACTACAACGATAGATGGGGAGAGGTTGATTTGATTTCAGGGGAGGATCTGTGACTAGCAATAGTTAGGGGGCTGGTTTTAACCTGGCTGAACCACAATTCACCTCTATGACCTTAGGTCCAGGAAGACCTCAGAGGTATTGCAGGCTTGGTTCCAGATGACTGCAATAAAGTGAATACTGCAATAAAGCAAGTCATATGGATTTTTTAGCTTCCCAGTGCATAAAAAGGTTATGTTTACACTATACTGTAGTCTATTAAGTGTGCAATAGCATTATGTCTAAAAAAACTGTACATAACTTGATTAAAAATACTTTATTGCTGAAAAATGCTAGCCATCATCTGAGCCCTCAGAGAGTCATAATATTTTTGCAATAGTAACGTCAATGATCACTGATGACAGATCACCATAACAATTACAATAATTTAAAAAAGTGTGAAATATTGAGAGAAATACCAAAGTGTGACACAGAGACACAAAGTGAGCAAATGCTATTAGAAAAATGGCGCCAATAGACTTGCTTGACACAGGGTTGCCACAAACTTTCAATTTGTAAAAAATGCAGTATCTGTGAAGTACAGTAAAGCAAAGCACAATAAAACGAGGTACGCCTGTAAATCTTTTAGAGTATCCTCAACCAGCAGCTTTTGCTAGAGTACAATCTCGAAGTGTTGGCTATTTAGATTTTATCAAAAGTCTAGTGAAGAGAAATAATTGTTTAAAAAACAGTTGTGATATACTGTCTATTCACTTCTGAGATCTAAGTCTTATTATTGGCTCAGGTCAGAACACTGGGAAACTACGTTTTGGAAAATTTGCCTAATCACCTTTACGGATTATACTTGTATTTTAGTGTTTTATCCTCAGAATTTAAAATGTCAAAGCTGAGCTGGAGCCTGGCTCTGTCAATTACTGGCTGTGTAATGTTGGGAGAACTACTTATCCACTTTAAGACTCCGTTTCTTAATTTACAAAATGTGATAATAAATACTACTTCATAGAGTTTTTGTGAGACTTTAATGATACAGCCCATGTAAGGAAAATATAAGTCGCTATAGCTTTAAAATAATTTGAAGTTTAAAACTAATTTGTAGCTTGAAAGAAAAGCCATATGAAATTCATTTTGGTGTATTTGCTGTAAAATCTGCTGTAAAATCTGTTGTCAAGGTCATTGCCAATTTTTAATGTCGCCTATAAAGAATTTCATTTAGGCTTTACTACCAGGTTAGAAAGAACTCTGCTTCTCTGAAGAAGTAGCATTTTTCTCCCCACCTACCACTGCTCTCCAGTAATAAGAATGAGCTAATTTCCCATAGTTACCTTTTTGTCCTGGCTGCAGAGAAGATCAGGGTAATATCTGTACTTCCCAGCAAGTATATCAACTTGCCTGGTTGTATTATCTACTTCCTTCTATTCTTTGTGGCTGTGATTTTTAAATTTCTATTTGACTACCAACATGGTTTAAATGTCTTGTTTTAAGCCATCTTGAATCCTTTCTAACAGAGGAGTGATCTGAATTAAATCAAAGCATCCTTTAGACTCCCAAGGTCTCTATTTCCTCATCTGACAAAATGCTTTTATTGGAAGGCTGACACAATCAGGTAATGTTGTCGAGTGCATTTTGGAAAACCAGACACTACAAAAGTCAGCCCTGTCCAGCCATGACAGACGTGCAGCCACCAACATGATGACATGACATCAGTGCCTCTCAAATGCTCTTCAGCACAACCCTCATTGCTGAGCTCAGAATTCGTTCCATAGTGTATCTTGAGAGTGAACTTGTACTTGGAATGATGCAGGCCAACGTCATGGCTCAGTGACCCTGGGTGATAGGGAAGATCATTGAGATTTAGAATCCTGATCATGATAATAGGGAACCTAGTGGTGACAGCCTAAGGAAACGTAAGGAAAGGGGTAGGAGAAGAAGCTCTCTGAGACTACAGTGATGGCTTTAGTTCATTTCCCTGTGAGTCCAAACCCTTTCTCCCGCTGGGCAGGCCATGTCCTAGGGCAGCCCATGTCCCGGGTTGGTCTTTTCCAGTGTCTGTGCTTCTTGCAGTCTCGTGTTTACAGGAATAGAGGGGAGAGTTTTCCATCAGAACATCCAAGATCCTTGCTCAGGTGCTAACTAACAATGTAGCAGCAACTAACTGTATGTAGCCTCTGAGGTTTTTGTGTGTGTTTTTAAAAAAATACATATATTGTTTACTAATTTTAGAAATAATACATAATTACTGCAGATTTTTAAATGGGGGGACAGAAACTATAAAGAATGAATCTACTAGGATTCACAATCCTATTTCCTGCAGAAATAACCACAATTATCCTGTTTCTTTCTCACTGTACAGATTTGTGATTTTACCACAGATATAATTTTGTTTCATTTGCTCTTTTTAAAAAATATGTCATATTATATCATCTTGAGCCTCAGTATTTTCATCTGTCAATTGGATATGCTAATATCTACTTCAGAACTTGTCTAAGGGTTAAATAAAATAGGTGGATAGAAACAGCCTGAAGCATAGTAAGTGCTGAGTAAATATTAATTAATTTTGGATTGAATCAGTGTTTGGCCTTGGAATTGCATCTTTCTGCCTTGCTCCATTAGATACCCTATTTCTACTAAAGTTGTGAAGCAGGTGAACAGAAACAAATGTACACACTGGGAAACATCTTGGGGTAAGAACAACCAGAATCTGCTTCCTGAGTAGACAAATGTGAGTGGAAAAAATAAGGGCAGTGTCAGATTTCCTTAAGATTTAAACTCTGCTGTTTCAGCAACTCAACCGAAAAAGCCAATCTTTCAAGTAAAGTGGTCTCAAAATAAAACGGGGCACAGTTCTATTCCTCTGCAAAAGCAATTACAAATAGGAAATATGACACGGCCACTGTTTGGTGCGCGGCATTACTATGCTTTTTACCTAGGAAATCCGACAAAGTTTAAAACTCTGGATGAGAACGTGTCTGCACGCATAACTCATCCCCAGGGGACTGGTTTCCCAGCCTCTGTGCAATGACAGTGGAGATCAGAGTACCTGCTCCTTGACATTGCCATGTCTCGGAGTGATCAGCTCTAGCCAAATTATGCTGCAACTGAACCGGAGGGAAATATAAAACAGCAAAGAAAACAAATCAAAACATAACCCCAAACAGTCTTTTTCTTGAGGAAGGAGTTATTATTGACTGTAGTGGAAGAGTGATTCGGAACCAGCACTGGAGCTCAGTGGACATCAATAGTGAACTTGTCAAGTGCCCATGAGAGAAGCCCAGTATGGAGTAAAATAAGTAAAAAGGCAGAGAAGTGGTTGTTTGATGACATGGTATGGTGGGGTCAGAGCTGGAGGCAGAGAAACTACTCATCCAAAGACAGCTATAACTCCCTGAAACTCTTTTACTCATTCAAATCCTCTCTCTTCCTACCCCTCTACTACTCAGGTAACACCTAACTCTTACAAGTAGCTACTTTTTTAGTGGCATGAGAAAACAATCTGATCAGCCCCAATCATTTGCTCTTTTATTTATGTATGTACCATCCCCCCATTCACATGAGTTTTACTGAGAGCCAATGGCTGTAAGTCGTCCTTTTGGAGATTCTAATATGAATCAATTATGTGTTCTACCTTTTAGGAGCTCACAGTCTAGTGAGGGAGATAATGATTTGAATATCAATTATCACAATTAAAAGAAAACTATTGATAAGCCTACTGAGGAGGCAAAGCAGGGTGGGTGCCTGATTATCAGCAAGAATAGCTGGTCCACAGCAATGTGGGACCTGATGAACTCCCCTGTCAATCCCGCAGGGTTAAGCGTCTCTGCCCTTCCCATCCATCTACAGGGCCCTCCAGGATGCATCTTCCCCAAATGAGCACTGCATGATCCCCTGTTTTCCTGGGTTGCCAGTCCTTTCAAGACCTGCCCATCTATCCAAACTCCAAATCAAGAGGTGGTACCCAAGGATCCGGGAGTCCCCCTGTGTGTATTCTGCAGGCGACGCCTGTTTTGGTAAGAATTGACCTGCAGGCCCTCAAGGCTGTTCAATTCTCTAATTCTATGAACTTATCATGAGTCTGAAATGGTTTCTTAAGGCAGCAGATGCAATTGCATATAGGACTACAGGCATAGGGAAATGAAGATTTTTGCCTCTCTCCCTCCATCTCCTGCTGTTGCATGGCCTCTAAACGACCTGCAGGTGGTAGGTGGATAGGATGGACACATCATGTTGGGCCCAGGAGAGCGCTGCCTCAGCAGAGCCTGTGAGTGGAATAAACCAAGCAGGAGGTATCTGTGGCTGGGTCAGGATGAGCCACGACCTGAGGACCTGACTGCAGGGCTGTTGATGGGGGATGATGACTCAGAGGAGAAGGCCCCCTCCTGAGGACCTGACTGCAGGGCTGTTGATGGGGGATGATGACTCAGAGGAGAAGGCCCCCTCCTGACTCAGGAGCTGTAGGCAGAGAGGAAGCAGGGAATTGGAGGTGGCTTCCCAGAGCCGTTCTTTGCAGGACAATGGGGATTGCAGCTGCCCCAGCCTCTGAGTCATTCATCTCCAACTGGCAGGTCAGGCCCGAGGGCTCTTTGAACACTAAGAAGGAAAACAAATCAACAGATCATGGCTATTTAGATGCATGTGGATTTAGAGATTGTTGGCTGCCAGTTAGAAAAAATAGGGACGTTTAAAAAAGTACTGATGGACAGTCCCCACCCCAGAGAGTTGGACCTGGGCATTCGTGACTCCTAAAAGCTCTGCAAGGGATTTTTTTTTAATGTTATTTTTAATTAATTATTTTATTTTATTTATTTTTATTTTTGGCTACGTCAGGTCTTCGTTGCTGCGCACGGGCTTTCTCTAGTGCGGCAAGAGGGGGCTACTCTTTGTTGCGGTGCGTGGGCTTCTCATTGCGGTGGCTTCTCTTGCGGTGGCTTCTCTTGCTGCAGAGCACGGGCTCTAGGTGTGTGGGTTTCAGTAGTTGTGGCACGTGGGCTCAGTAGTTGTGGCTCACGGGCTTAGTTGCTCCGTGGCATGTGGGATCTTCCCGGACCAGGGCTCGAACCTGTGTCTCCTGCATTGGCAGGCAGATTCTTAACCACTGCTCCACCAGGGAAGCGCTCTGCAAGGGATTCTAATGAGTGGAGAGACCCAGAAAACCTGAGCTATTGCAAACTGATTCAAGCCGAGAGTAACTAGTGGGTGATAGTCTGAAAACTACTAAAGTTTGTTCCTGTTTATTCACTAAGCACAGCATCTCACATATATATGATGCTTTACCATTTACAAAACATCTTATACACAATTTAATCTGACCCTTACAATACCCAAGAGAAAAGTAAAGGAATTATTAACGCTGTCTTACCCATGACGACATGGCTGCCCAGAGTCAGCAGGTGATTTACGTGATCCCAAGTAACTGAAGAGACCAGCAATCAAACCTAGATGTTCTGGCGTGTAAGCCAGTGTTTCTTCTCATTTACCACCTAGAAGTTCATTTCTCAGAACTCCATGTGCCCTGGACTTCTGTGCTCTGACTTCTACTCCAGTCTGTTTCTACCTCTACCTCTGCTCCGAAAAAAATTCATATATTCTTGGGAAGAAGAAATAGAGATCTATACAGTATGATGTGGCCAAGCCTGGGTTCTCTCCTGGGGTGATCAAGCATTTTGAAACACTGCCTTTTGCTTGTTTTCTGCTGAAGCTTATAGAACAACAATCCTCAACCTCTCCTGCATATTAGAACCACCTTGGGAATTTTTTAAACTCTCAGTGCCCAAGTTGTACCCAGGACTAATTAAATCTGAATCTCTGGGGGTGGCTCAGGTTTCAGTATTTTTAAAGCTTTCCTATGATCCCAATGTGCAGCCAGTGTGATGAAGCCTTGTAAGATTTTGAGATGAGGAGAGAGATGACCTGTGAACATTTATAGAGCATTTTGCTCTAGAATATCATTAACATGTCTCTCTAGCATTCTGTGTGTGGACACACATGTTCTTATAGGTGGCTTGTTTATTGCCATACCATTTTAATTATTCATAATCTGACATGGGGTTCTCTGCTATGTTGGGGTGATATTTCATCTGTTGTATCTCCTAGAATGCAGCTTTTATCTGTTGGGATGATTTATTTGTAAGTAACAGATAAACCAGCTCTAAATGTCTTAAACAATAAGAAGTATTTATTAGTCTACATCACAAGACTCCCAGAGTAGGTCAGCTTCATGGCTGGCCAACTCAGTAGCTCAATAACATTAGCAAAGACCCAGGTTCTTTTCCCCTCTAATTTGCCCTCCTTCATGTGTTGGCTTTGTTCTAGACTTGAGCCTCAAGGTCAAAAAATAGCTGCCACTGTTCCAGACATTATGACAATGTCTGATTGAACAATATTATTTTTGTTCACTTTTTAAGAGCAGGAAACATTTTTCCAGAAAATTCTCGGCAAACTTTTTCAAATACCTCATTGGCCAGAATTGGATCACATACACACCACTGAAAACCAACAATGGCAAGGAAACTGGGATTTGCCTAATTGGCATAGACACATTCAAACTAATGCCTCATCTGGGATAAAATCATTTTCCCCCAAGGAGTGGCTCCCTAGGGTTCTGTTGGCCAGGAAGATGAAGGAGGTTGTGTTTTGTTAAGAAGCCAATCACTTCTGATGAAATGTAAGGAACTGGATTTGGACTTAGAAGACTAATCTCAGCACTTGCCCTCACAATATTTGTGACTTTGAATAAGTCACAGTCTCTCTGAACCTCAGTTTTCTCAACTGCCAAATGGAGACCATAGTACCTGTATGACCGGATGGCTGTGAGGATAAAATGTATGAATGTGCCCGGAAATCACTAGACAATACCTGAAACATACTAGATACATAATATATGTTGATACCCTCCTTCCCTTCTTCTTTCTTCTTTACCCCTTTCCTGATACTTTTCTCTTCAGTCATTGCCAACTCCAAGTTAAATAGTGAGCCTGTAGGTAGTAGAAAGATTTGGTTGGAAAAGGTATGGAGAGAAATAGGGGACAAAGTAGAAGAGAATAAAATGACAAAGGTATAATATACTGTAGCTTAGGGCCATCTGACAAAACCTTCCCTTCTCAAAACCTTTTCTCACTTTCCGTGGGAGTTTTCACCTATCATGCAGTTTTTTGGTTTTTTTTTCTTTATTTTCTTTTACTGTTTTTTTGGCTGCGTTGGGTCTTAGTTGCGGCATGTGGGATCTTCACTGAGGCATGTGGGATTTTTCATTGTGGCATGCAGGCTCCAGGGTGTGTGGACTCTATAGTTGTGGTGCGTGGGCTCCAGAGTGCATGGGCTCTGTAGTTGCGGCATGCAGGCTCTCTTGTTGAGGCGCATGAGCTCAGTAGTTGTGTCGCGCAGGCTTAATTACCCCGCGGCAAGTTAGATCTTAGTTCCCCGACCAGGGATCAAACCCTCGTTCCCTGCATTGGAAGGCAAATTCTTTACCACTGTACCACGAGGGAAGTCCCTATCATGCAGTTTTGTTTTTAACTTTTCTAAGGGTATGTGAGACTTCTTTGCCTTTCAGATTCTAATCACAGTTCATCATATTTTATTTACTAACTTAAAATGGACATTATGCTTGAGAAGGATTTATAGAAACAAATGCTTCAAAGAGAAATATTTCCTAAGACATGGTAACTGTAGAATGAAATTGAGCAGAGTTGCTTATATCCTTCCCCATCTTTGTGAAGGGGATGGTAGTCTATTTATCATAAATGTAGATAGAAATACTAATGACTCACCCTTGTTTTCTGTTGCATATACTTCTGAGTCCCTGAGCCGCTGTAGAAGGGAGTGTTCCTGGAAGTCTTGGCTTCCTAACTCCAAGGCATTGGAATATCTCTGTGATTCATCCTCCAGGCTCTTCTTACAGGAGGTGAATTCAGTTGAAATACAGTCACTGAGACACATTCTACCACCACTGAATGTCCTACCTCTGTTAATCTCTTTTAACCATTACCTTTAGATGTTTACTAGAATCAAATCCCTAAACTCAGAGATACTTAAGAGCACATGATTGGTCTGTAAGGCAAGATTGGGAGGCAGAAGTGTTTTCAAACGTTTTATCTGCTCTCCTCAGTTTCCTTGAAATGAGTCCTTCGTGTTTCTTCTTTTTCTTTTCCTTGACTTTTTATTGATTCTCAATCCTTTTTTCTTTCTTTTTTTCTTTCTCCTCGTTCTCCTATCTCCCTCCTCTGACACACTTTCTTCACAATCTGACCAGGGTAAAGGATCTCATATTAACCATTTATAATTTAGTGGAAAGGCAAGTTCATGTTTTGTTAGTGCTGATAGAGATCCTCATTTTATATTTGAGTTATTATGTACCTAGAGGAATCCCATGTAAAGCCTTTTGAGGGGAAGAAGCTGGAAGCTCATAACACAGGTAGCCACCATTTTCAAGCTCCATCTGTTCTTAGTATCTGTTACTCTGATATTGCCCTCAAGAAAGAAACTGCCCTTATTTTAGGATGAAAGCCTGGAATTGAAAAGCTGGAGTCATGGATGGTGGCAAAAAGTGGTCATGATGGAGGGACTCCTGGATCAAGGATGAAGCAGACTTTAATGAATGTATTACTCTCCAACACCAAACCAAAGTCAGCCAAAAGGAAATCTGAAAGGTGGATGTCACATCAAGTGGAGTCAGAAAAGTCAAGGATTAAACAAGGCAGAAGTAGATACCCAACTACATGGATGACAGTCCAGAGGCAAAGATGGCTAATTATATTTTAGTCTACATTTTCTTCTTTTAGGGTCACTACTTGTCCATCTTCTGTGTTTAGCAAACACAGTCTCACATTTGGACTCTTATCTCGATAATTCTTATTTATCATCCCATAGGTGTTTTCAACACCATTCTTTTTAAAGTAGGCTAGTACTCCAATTGGGAATTTTCTACGGTGCACTGAACCTTAAATCTAGAAGTACTGCTAGGGAAACTAACAGGTAAGAAAGATGCAGATAATTACAGAGTGCAGATCATGCCTATGCACACAACTGCAGACTACTTACAGGATCCAGTTTAACTTATGCTTCTATCATTATCATCTCTAACTTATAGGTGGGTTGTAGAAAGATAATATCCCTGCCGGAGGTGCACAGTGAAGTAGGCTCTACGACAGAAAGCCCACACGTTTCATTACTCCCATGTTTCCCTGGCCTGTCTGATCATTAGAATCACAGATTCCTTGGTGCCTCTGCACCCTTGAATCAGAATCTCCAAGAGACAGGCAGAAAAATATGTCTTTTAGATGGTATCCCTGATAATTACGTAGACCAGGCAAGTTTAGGAACCTTCTTCTAAACCGCTCTGGGGTGTATCCTGGAGCCCCAGCCAGTAAGGTGTTTGTCTATTGTGCTAGTTGTATTGAGAGTAGGTCTTCTCCTGTTACGAGGACTCCCAGGACAGAACATGCAAAGCTGGAAGCATGGAACAGCAGCACAGGTGACAGATGTTGTGCTTTCTCTTTCCTTTGCCTAATCTCTGTTCTGTATCCTCTCCCATTCCTAGAGTCTCCTACTCCCTGATCCTCTGGGAACCTTTAACACTTAAGCTTGGCATTCTCTGCCTTAACTTACCCCTCCTTTAATTTCCCTGGTTGGTCTCCTGAATCCTCTGGTTGCTCTGTGATGTTAAGAAAAGCAACTGAAGCAAGTCATCCTTGATTCTTTCCTCAGCAAGGAGATAGTTTCTCCTTTTTATTTTCTTGTGGTAGATCAGAAGTATCAGGATGCTATTACTTTTTTAAATTTTTTGCTCTCTCGTTTCCTCATCATCAAAATCAAGGTGGAGCGTGGGAAAGTGTGATAAACTAGATCAGCTCTTCAGGAGTCTTCCCAGTGCAACATTCGGCAAGTCTATGAATGTTATTTAGTGGAAATAGATTTCATCCCTCATGAGACGGGAATGCAACTGCTATCTTAAACCTTAAATAAAAGATGAGTTTGTTTGAAACATCTTGGTGTCCATGGAAGTGGCTTTAAAACAAAAATAATTTGCATTATTTACACAACATTATCTTCAAGAATTCTATAGGTTTCCATTACAATTGATGATGTCATGCACTGCAGTAATCAGGGAAAAGAGGAGATAAAAAGGCAAGAATGTTAACAACATTTGTGGTTACCGTGATTCTTGATCCCTATACAGAATGGACTTGCCTTACACATTAGTGGGACAGGGCCCCACATGGGATGATCTGAAGGGAACTGAAGGCTCCTTCCATTCTTCCCTTCTAAGCCTTCTATTTTTAACTCGTCACAATATCTGAAATTTCAGTTTGAAATTTACATGTTTGAGTGAATTTAGGAATCACATGCTAAATTGCAAACATGGCAACAGAAGAAAATTCTTCCACAGCTTTTAATCATTAACATGAGTTTGCTAAATCATAGGAAATGAGTTAGACAAGCTATGAATATTAGGTGACGTGGCATAGAAACTTCGAGAATTGAGAGAATGCTGTGCCAGTGTACCAGGAATGTAGAAAAAGACAGTGACGGGGATGCTGGCATGACCCTCAAACCTTGCCTGTAATAATAATTTATTAAATTTTCAATAGTTTCTCCCTCTTGGGAATTTTCTTGGCATTAGAGCAATAATATCTGCTAAGATCTGAAGACCTGACCAAGGTCATTAATTTCTACTCCCATGGATTCTTTTCCTTTTGAACATTCTTTGTGTGTAGCAGATGTTGCTCAACCTAATAATACTCCAGTCAACTTGCTTTTCATTAGCAGATTAATATAAAAGTAATCTTTAAAAAATCTTGCAGAATTTCAGTGACTCTATCAATACTAAAATTTATGTTTATGCATCTAGAATATATTACTCTGATTTATGGACCAGATCTTAAATGTTAATGGAGATAGCAAGAAACATTTTGGCAGGGCTTTAAGATATGAGCATAAAATAATTTCTTCCTGCAACTTGCTTACTTTTGGTCCTGAGGAAAATGGGTAAGTGACTCCCTCTAGAGCGATTTCTCTGCTATTATATCAGGTAGCATCTGTAAAAGACATACTTTGGAATGGCAAAAATTTAAAAAAAAAATGAAGAAAGGAAGGAAAAAGAAAAGAAAAAAGTGTCTGAGTTTTAAGGCACAGTCTCTCCTTTTGACTATGCATTTACAGACAAATTTGATTACAAGGAGGAAAATTTTGTTTGTTTTATTTTGTTTTGCTTTCATTTTCCTTCATTGATTCGGGCTACTTCATTACCCTGTAATTCAGTTCTTGCTGGAAATGATAAGATAACTGCATAACTCTTTCCCTTTAATTATTAATTTTCAGCCTAGAGCTGTGCAATTACCATCCAAAGGATGGAGACACACTGTGCTGTGCAGTAAATTCTTTTCTGAATTTTCAGAATTTTAACTCAGAAAAGCTGAATGTTGGATTGTATTAAGGCACCCTGGCTTGTTATTGGCCTGAAATGTGAAGAGATATTTTGGGAGGTAGTAGAAACATGGAAGAGCCACCCTGCTTGGATTCACACCTCTGATCTGTACCTTGTTAGATCTGTGATCATGGGCACAATGCTTCATTTCCCCATGACTCATTTTCCTTATCAGCTGAATGGAGGTGATGATGATAGTATTTCGGCTTCCCATTTCAGTTCTACGGGAAGCACTGCCCATAAGCCTGGGTAGGAAGAAACCCTGAACTGGGCCCTGTCCTTCAGGAGCCCCCATATAATAAATACACAATAAATCCTTACACAACATGGCGCCTGGTCTCCTTTGTCACTTGGGATCCAGAGTCTGCATTGTGCAGTGCACCCTGTTCCTCTAAATATCCTCTCCCATTACTAATACCATTCAGGCCCTAGGAAATTCAAAGCAAAACGTGCTGTGTCCTAATGCTGTTAAGGTGTGTAGGTCACGCTGCTGCTGAGATCGGAAATGGACCCTTGTCTCAGAGTGCAGGGAGGACTTGGAAAGTGGAAGGACTTACGTGAGAGAAAAGACAAATAAATTAACTCGTTGAACCTTCTTTTAGACAGCAGGTATGCAACAGAATGTTTAATATTAAAAGCTTTACTTCTTAGTGCTGCTGATCATCCTATTTCTTTCTCCTCTTTGGGTCCAATACATAATTCTTTTTTTAAAAATAAATTAATTTATTTATTTTTGGCTTCATTGGGTCTTGGTTGCTGCAGACGGGCTTTCTCTAGTTGCAGCAAGCAGGGGTTACTCTTCATTGTGGTGCGTGGGCTTCTCATTGAGGTGGCTTCTCTTGTTGCGGAGCACGGGCTCTAGGCATGCGGGCTTCAGTAGTTGTGGCTCACGGGCTCAGTAGTGACTCGAGGGCTCTAGAGCGCAGGCTCAGTAGTTGTGGCGCATGAGCTTTGTTGCTCTGCGGCATGTGGGATCTTCCCCAACTAGGACTCAAACCCGTGTCCCCTGCATTGGCAGGTGTATTCTTAACCGCTATGCCACCAGGGAAGTCCCCAATTCATAATTCTTGAGGTATAAGTTGGTACAGCATTCAATGCTAAAACATGGAGGCTAAGCAATATTTTGTAATATTGAGCAATTCATATCTGAAATTTGTGTATATGTTGGTGCAGACATCATATGTTTGAGGCATAATATTGATTTTTTAACATTGCAACTACATGGACACTGAATTCCAGTTCTGAAGACAGTTTTATTTTTATAAGCATGTAATCAGAATTAACTAAATTTTAAAAAGTAAAATTTAAGAATATTTTATTTAAATTATTTCGATTTAAGATATTTATATGTATTTTTATAATTTGTACTTTGCATTTGAATTTTCATAGATAATTCTGAATATTTTAAAAGATACCTTTTTGAGAAACATGAAAATAATTTAAATTTTATATTACCACATTTATTTTATTTTACATTCTTTGATAAAAATACTTGTAATTATATACTTGGATAAAATCTTTTACTATCTAATCCTTAGATCATTTAGAATGATTATATACTAGGATCATAACAGAAAAAATATTTTAAATAGAGCTCAACAAAATCCAGAAACATGAATATAAAATGGAAGTAGAATATCTTCTAAAAAGCTGTGTGCTTAAATATTTAAAAATTGGAAACAGTGAAAGGGAGCAGATTTCCTGTGCACATAAAAAAAGCACATGAGGGCTTCCCTGGTGGTGCAGTGGTTGAGAATCTGGCTGCCAATGCAGGGGACACGGGTTCGAGCCCTGGTCTGGGAAGATCCTACATGCTGCGGAGCAACTAGGCCCGTGAGCCACAACTACTGAGCCTGCGCGTCTGGAGCCTGTGCTCCGCAACAAGAGAGGCCACGATACTGAGAGGCCCGCACACCGCAATGAAGAGTGGCCCCCGCTAGCCACAACTAGAGAAAGCCCTGGCACAGAAATGAAGATCCAACACAGCCAAAAATAAATAAATAAATATTTTTTTTAAAAAAAGCACATGAATACAGCAGTGGAAAATATCTAAATTAAAAAGATATGATTTTGAAATTTTGTGCTAGAATAACTAGATGTCTAAGATAAATAAAAATAATTTTAAAATTATTATTATTTAGGGTGGAGAAGTCAAAATGTGCTCATTAATTTATAGGTGATAAAGTAAGAGAAGAAATCCTACCCATACTAGAAAAATTTCAATTAGATTGTTCCAGGACTATTGTTCAATTAGATTGTTAGAGGAATATTGTACAGTCATACTGAACAAATAAGATTTATTATATGAATTGTTGAGCTACCAGCAAAAGAAAACCAAGAAATCAAAATTAAGAAGTATTTCATTGATTTTTAGACCTCTTGTTAAAAGTATAGCTTTTTACTTAAGTGAAGACCTGAAAAGTTACTTCTCCGCTGTCCTCACTAACTTAAAAGATTTGTCTAGGGCAAACCTATTATAATCCTCTGGTCCATAATCTAGAAGCATACTCTGGAAACAATTCAGAAATTATGTAAGATATTTTTGGGATTTTTCAAAATAGGGAACTTCTTGATGAAACACGTGTATTTAACTTTACAACTACCCTTGGAAAGACAATGGGAATTCTGACTAAATGCTCTTGAAGTAATTAGGGTTTATTTAGACAGGATATAATTTATACTAAAGAGTTGAGCTAACCAACATAAAATCCACAAAGATGAATAGTGTTTGGAGGAAGATGAAATAAATTGTGAATTTGTGTTCTCCACAATTTTTTTTATCAACCGTTTTTAAAAATTATAAGTTACATTAGCAAAATTTACAAAATAACCCCCAAACTGGTGTAGACTTTGCTACTTTACCTTTAAAATGATTAAAAATATTTTTTTAAATTGTAGAAAACATTTTTTGTCTAAATTAAAGAAACTGTGAAATATGCAACACTATGTGACATTCAAATAAAATATGAATTCCTGTATGTCTCTGAAGCTGACTATTTCTGTACATAAAATACTGGTCGTAGAAAGCTACACTTTCTGATCAGAGAACATAAGTGCTGAGTACCAGATATTAGAAATTATGAAGTCACTGGATGCCTTTGTGACAAGAGCTTCAGAAAACCAGATGAGGTGGCAGGTAATTTTTAAAAATATATAGAACAGGAGACCTTCAAGATGGTGGAAGAGTAAGACGCGGAGATCACCTTCCTCCCCACAAATGCGTCAGAAATACATCTACATGTGGAACTCCTACAGAACACCTACTGAACGCTGGCAGAAGACCTCAGACCTCCCAAAATGCAAGAAACTCCCCACGTACCTGGGTAGGTAAAAGCAAAAAGCAAAAACAGAGACAAAAGAATAGGGATGGGACCTGCACCACTGGGAGGGAGCTGTGAAGGAGAAAAGGTTTCCACACACTAAGAGCCCCTTCGCGGGCGGAGACGGGGTGGCAAAGGGGAAGCTCCAGAGGAGTCCGGGAAAAGGTCTGGACCTGCCGAAGAGACAAGAGACCATTGTTTCAGGGTGTGTGAGGAGAGGGGATTCAGAGCACCACTTAAACGAGCTCCAGAGATGGGTGTGAGCAGCGGCTATCAGCGCGGACACCAGAGACGGGCATGAGACGCTAAGGCCGCTGCTGCCGCCACCAAGAAGCCTGTGTGCAAGCACAGGTCACTATCCACACCTCCCCTCCTAGGAGCCTGTGCAGCCCGCCACTGCCAAGGTCCCGGGATCCAGGGACAACTACCCCGGGAGAACACACGGCGTGCCTCAGGCTGGTGCAATGTCACGCCGGCCTCTGCCGCGGCAGGCTCGCCCGGCACTCTGTGGCCCTCCCTCCCCCCAGCCTGAGTGAGCCAGAGCCCCCGAATCAGCCGCTCTAAACCCCTTCCTGTCTGAGCAGGAACAGAGGCCCTCAGGCGACTTACATGCAGAGGCGGGTCCATATCCAAAGCTGAACCCCAGAAGCTGTGCGAACAAAGAAGAGAAAGGGAAATCTCTCCCAGCAGCCTCAGGAGCAGTGGCTTAAATCTCCACAGTCAACTTGATGTACCCTGCACCTGTGGGATCCCTGAATAGACAACAAATCATCCCAAATTGAGGAGGTGGACTTTGGGAGCAACGATATGTACATATTTTTCCCTTTTTCTCTTTTTGTGAGTGTGTATGTGTATGCTTCTGTGTGTGATTTTGTCTGTATAGCTTTGCTTCTACCATTTGTCCTAGGGATCTGTCTGTCCTTTTTTTTTCTTTTTTTAGTATAGTTTTTAGCACTTGTTATCATTGGTGGATTTGTTTTTTGGTTTGGTTACTCTCTTCATTCTTGTTTTCTTTTTTTTTTAATTACTTAAAATTTTTAAAAATAATTATCTTATATTAAAAACTTTATTTTATTTTATTTTATCTTCTGCTTTCTTTCTTTCTTTCTTTCTTTTTTTTCCTCCCTTTTATTCTGAGCCATGTGGATGACAGGCTCTTGGTGCTCCATAAATCATCCCAAATTGAGGAGGTGGACTTTGGGAGCAACGATATGTACATATTTTTCCCTTTTTCTCTTTTTGTGAGTGTGTATGTGTATGCTTCTGTGTGTGATTTTGTCTGTATAGCTTTGCTTCTACCATTTGTCCTAGGGATCTGTCTGTCCTTTTTTTTTCTTTTTTTAGTATAGTTTTTAGCACTTGTTATCATTGGTGGATTTGTTTTTTGGTTTGGTTACTCTCTTCATTCTTGTTTTCTTTTTTTTTTAATTACTTAAAATTTTTAAAAATAATTATCTTATATTAAAAACTTTATTTTATTTTATTTTATCTTCTGCTTTCTTTCTTTCTTTCTTTCTTTTTTTTCCTCCCTTTTATTCTGAGCCATGTGGATGACAGGCTCTTGGTGCTCCATCCAGGCGTCAGGGCTGTGCCTCTGAGGTGGGAGAGCCAAGTTAAGGACACTGGTCCAAAAGAGACCTCCCAGCTCCACCTAATATCAAACGGTGAAAATCTCCCAGTCATCTCCATCTCAACACCAAGACCCAGCTCCACTCAACCACCAGCAAGCTACAGTGCTGGTCACGCTATGCCAAACAACTAGCAAGACAGGAACACAACTCCATCCATTAGCAGAGAGGCTGCCTAAAATCATAATAAGGCCACAGACACCCCAAAACAACCACCAGATGTGGACCTGCCCACCAGAAAGAAAAGATCCAGCCTGATTCACCAGAGCACAGGCACTAGTCCCCTCCACCAGGAAGCCTACACAACCCACTAAACCATCCTTAGCCACTGGGGACAGACACCAAAAACAACGGGAACTAAGAACCTGCAGCCTGTGAAAAGGAGACCCCAACACAGTAAGTTAAGCAAAATGAGAAGACAGAGAAACACACAGTAGATGAAGGAGCAAGGCAAAACCCCACCAGACCTAACAAATGAAGAGGAAATAGGCTGTCTACCTGAAAAAGAATTCAGAATAATGATAGTAAAGATGATCCAAAATCTTGGAAATAGAATGGAGAG
>NC_041222.1:94956349-94978483 GCF_002837175.3 Physeter macrocephalus | reverse complement strand
ATTAAACTATCAAAAATTAAATACAAAGAAAAAATATTAAAAGCATCAAGGAAAAACAACAAATAACACACAAGGGAATCCCCATAAGGTTAACAGCTGACGTTTCAGCAGAAACTCTGCAAGCCAGAAGGGAGTGGCAGGACATATTTAAAGTGATGAAGCTGAAAAACCTACAACCACAATTTCTCTACCAGGCAAGGATCTCATTCAGATTTGATGGAGAAATTAAAACCTTTACAGACAAGCAAAATCTAAGAGAATTCAGCACCACCAAACCAGCTTTACAACAAATGCTAAAGGAACTTCTCTAGGCAGGAAACACAAGAGAAGGAAAAGACCTACAATAACAAACCCAAAATAATTAAGGAAATGGTAATAGGAACATACATATCAATATTTACCTTAAGTGTAAATGAATGAAATGCTGCAACCAAAAGACACAGACTGGCTGAATGGATACAAAAACAAGACCCATATATATGCTGTCTAAAAGAGACCCACTTCAGACCTAGAGACACATACAGACTGAAAGTGAGGGGATGGAAAAAGATATTCCATGCAAATGGAAATCAGAAGAAAGCTGGAGTAGCAATCGTCATATCAGACAACATAGACTTTAAAACAAAGACTATTACAAGAGACAAAGAAGGACACTACATAACGATTAAGGGATCAATCCAAGAGGAAGGTATAACAATTGTTAATATTTATGCACCCAACATAGGAGCACCTCAATACTTAAGGGAACTACTAACAGACATAAAGGGGGAAATCGACAGTAACACAATCAGAGTAGGGGACTTTTACACCCCACGTTCACCAATGGACAGATCATCCAAAATGAAAATAAGTAAGAAAACATAAGCTTTAAATGATACATTAAACAAGATGGACCTAATTGATATTTACAGGATATTCCATCCAAAAACAACAGAATACACATTGTTCTCAAGTGCTTATGGAACATTCTCCAGGATCGATCATATCTTGGGTCAAGAATCAAGACTTGGTAAACTTAAGAAAATTGAAATTGTATCAAGTATCTTTTCCGACGACAACACTGTGAGACTAGATATCAATTACAGGAAAAAACTTTAAAAAATACAAACACATGGAGGTTAAACAATACACTATTTAGTAACCGAGAGATCACTGAAGAAATTAAAGAGGAAATCAAAAAATACCTAGAAACAAATGACAATGAAAACACGATGGCCAGAAACCTATGGGATGTAGCAAAAGCAGTTCTAACAAATACATGGAGGCTAAACAATATGTTACTAAATAACCAAGAGATCACTGAAATATAAACAGAAAAGCAAAAAATACCTAGAGACATATTACAACTAAAACACAATGATCCAAAAACTATGGGATGCAACAAAGGCAGTTCTAAGAGGGAAGTTTATAGCAATACAAGCCTACCTCAAGAAACAAGGAAAATCTCAAATAAACAATCTAACCTTACACGTAAAGAATTAGAGAAAACAAATAAAACACAATGTTAGTAGAAGGAAAGAAATCATAAAGATCAGAAAAGAAATAAATGAAATAGAAACAAAGGAAACAATAGCAAAGATCAATAAAACTAAAAGCTGGTTCTTTGAGAAGATAAACAAAATTGATAAACCATTAGCCAGATTCATCAAGAAAAAAAGGGAGAAGACTCAAATCAATAGAATTAGAAATGAAACAGGAGAAGGAGCAACTGACACTGCAGAAATACAAAGGATCATGAGAGATTACGACAAACAATCATATGCCAATAAAATGGAAAACCTGGAAGAAAAGGACAAATTCTTAGAAAAGCACAACCTTCCAAGACTGAATCAGGAAGAAATAGATAATATAAACAAACTAATCACAAGCACTGAAATTGAGACTGTGATTAAAAATCTTCCAACAAACAAAAGCCCAGGACCAGATGGCTTCACAGGAGAATTCTATCAAGCATTTAGAGAAGAGCTAACACCTATCCTTCTCAAACTCTTCCAAAATATAGCAGAGGGAGGAACACTCCCAAACTCATTTTATGAGGTCACCATCACCCTGATACCAAAACCAGTCAAAGATGTCACAAAGAAAGAAAACTACAGGCCAATATCACTGATGAACATAGATGCAAAAATCCTCAACAGAATACTAGCAAAAAGAGTCCCAACAGCACATTAAAAGGATCGTACACCATGATCAAGTGGGGTTTATCCCAGGAATGCAAGGATACTTCAATATACGCAAATCAATCAATGTGATAAACCACAGTAACAAATTGAAGGAGAAAAAACATATGATCATCCCAATAGATGCAGAAAAAAGCTTTTGACAAAACTCAGTACCCATTTACGATAAAAACCTTCCAGAAAATAGGCATAGAGGGAACTTACATCAACTTAATAAAGGCCATATATTACAAACCCACAGCCAACATCGTTCTCAATGGTGAAAAACTGAAACCACTTCCACGAAAAGCAGGAACAAGACAAGGTTGCCCACTCTCACCAGTATTATTCAACATAGTTTTGGAAGTTTTAGCCCCAGGAATCCGAGAAAAAAAGGAAATAAAGGAATACAAATCAGAAAAGAAGTAAAGCTGTCACTGTTTTTAGATGACATGGTACTATATATAGAGAATCCTAAAGGCTCTACCTGAAAACTACTAGAGCTAATCAATGAATTTGGTAAAGTAGCAGGATACAAAATTAATGCACAGAGATCTCTTGCATTCCTATACATTAATGATGACAAATCTGAAAGAGAAATTAAGGAAACACTCCCGTTTACCCTTGCAACAAAAAGAATAAAATACCTAGGAATAAACCTACCTAAGGAGACAAAAGACCCATATGCAGAAAACTATAAGACACTGATGAAAGAAAGTAAAGATGTTACAAACAGATGGAGAGATATACTATGTTCTTTGACTGGAGGAAGCAACATTGTGAAAATGACTATACCACCCAAAGCAATCTAGATTCATTGCAATACCTATGAAACTATCACTGGCGTTTTTCACATAACTAGAACAAAAAATTTCACAATTTGTGTGGAAACACAAAAGACCCCGAATAGTCATAGCAATCTTGAGAAAGAAAAATGGACGTGCAGGAATCAGGCTTCTGGACTTCAGACTATAAGTAAAAGAATGAACTTAGAACACTCCCTAAACACCATACACAAAAATAAACTCAAAATGGATTAAAGACCTAAATGTAAGGTCAGACACTATAAAACTTAGAGGAAAATATAGGCAGAACACTCTATGATATAAATCACAGCAAGATCCTTTTTGACCTACCTCCTAGAGAAATAGAAATAAAAACAAAAAATAAACAAATGAGACCTACAGAAACTTAAAAGCTTTTGCACAGCACGGAAAACCAAAAAGAAGATGAAAAGAAAACCCTCAGAATGGGAGAAAATATTTGCAAATGAAGCAACTGACAATGGATTAATCTCGAAAATATACAAGCAGCTCATGCAGCTCAATATCAAAAACACAAACAACCCAATCCAAAAATGGGCAGAAGACCTAAATAGACATTTCTCCAAAGAAGATATATAGATTGCCAACAAACCCATGAAAGGATGCTCAACATCACTAATCATTAGAGAAATGCAAATCAAAACTACAATGAGGTATCACTTCCCCAATCTGGGAAGATCCCACATGCCACAGAGTGGCTAGGCCCGTGAGCCATGGCCTCTGAGCCTGTGCTCCGCAACGGGAGAGGCCACAACAGTGTGAGGCCCGCGTACAGCAAAAAAAAAAAAAAAAAAAAAAAACTACAGTGAGGTATCACCTCACAGCAGTCAGACTGGCCATCATGAAAAAATCTACAAACAATAAATGCTGGAGAGGGTGTGGAGAAGAGGGAACCCTCTTGCACTGTTGGTGGGAATGTAAATTGATACAACCACTATGGAGAACAGCATGGAGGTTCCTTAAAAAACTAAAAATAGAACTACCATATGACCCATCAATGTCACTAGTGGACGAAAGCCATAATTCAAAAAAGTCATGTACCCTGTGAAAACCATAATTCAAAAAAGTCATGTACCACAATGTTCACTGCAGCTCTATTTACCATAGCCAGGACATGGAAGCAACCCATGTGTCCATCGACAGATGAATGGATAAAGAAGTTATGGCACATATATACAATGGAATATTACTCAGCCATAAAAATAAATGAAATTGAGTTTTTTGTAGTGAGGTGGATGGACCTAGAGTCTGTCATCCAGAGTGAAGTAAGTCAGAAAGAGAAAAACAAAAAATGGTTATGAAGAACCTAGGGCCAGGAGAGGAATAAAACCGCAGATGTAGAGAGTGGACTTGAGGACACAGGTAGGGGGAGGGGTAAGCTGGGACAAAGTGAGAGAGTGGCATGGACATATATACACTGCCAAATGTAAAATAGATAGCTAGTGGGAAGCAGCCACATAGCACAGGGAGATCAGCTCGGTGCTTTGTGACCACATAGAGGGTTGGGGCAGGGATGGTGCGAGGGAGACGCAAGAGGAAGGAGATATGGGGATATACGTATATGTATCACTGATTCACTTTGTTATAAAGCGGAAACTAACACCCTATTGTAAAGCAATTATACTCCAATAAAGATGTTAAAAAAGAAATACTGGTGGTAAATTCTATAGATGCTATTTTCTGGCTATAATAGTTTAAGGTATAGTCTTAGCTGAGAAGAGTCGAACACATTGAACAACATTTTGATAATTTTGTTTTTCATTTGATTGTCTAGCATTAAAAATTTGAGCAAGAATAACAAAAATAATATATGGATTTAGGTATTGTTTTAAGATATGGTAAATAAGATGTGATAATTTATATGATGGAATTAAAATATTGTATAAAATACTGTATAATGATAACAATTTATCACATGTGGTGCCATTACAGTGTTTAATGTGATATGTAAAATACATTTGAATCTAGTGTTGTATAAAAATTTTATTAATACTTATATTTTCTATTGGGTTAGAAAAGCAAATTTTCTTCAGATTGGAATTAATAAAAATTAAAAAATGTAGGAACTACAATGATTCAAGATTGTCTAATTTTGCATTACTTGCTCTCAAATGGAACTGAAAAATTATTTTAAAATATGATTATAACAATATAAATAGGGCTTACTGCTGAGATAATGGTGCAAACATTAAATTGGCAATAATCTATGAAATACTGATGTCTTTATTCAATTATTTAATGAAACATTTGTCCAGCCCTAAAACACAACATCCAGCCACATACAAGAATAAGTGAATTCTGTCTTTGAAGATTGCTGACTTTTAATATTAAAAAAAATTATTGCCCATATTTTTAAAGATAAATGATATGGTCAAAGAATTAGATAGTGCAGATGAACATTAGTCACTGAATTTTACTAGATTTCTGGCAACCTGGTCAGGAGCAGTTTCCAGTGGATTGTGGTAGAAGAGGCCAGTTTATAATGGGTTGAGGAGTGAATGAAATCTGAGGATCCTGAGTCTCAGGATGCTTTTTTAAAAAAGTATGCCTGCGAAGGAAAGGAGAGATCATAAACACTGATGGGAAAGAAGCAATAGATGAGGGAATTTGAAGATGTAACTGGGCGTGAGAGGCAGAGAGAGAGAGATTAAGGTATGTATGTATGTATGTATTTATGTATGTATGTATCAGCCTTTTTGGAAACAGGTATCCTAACTAGTTTGTACAGAAAAGTTGGATGCCATGTGATTTGGGCACTATTAAGAGAGACTATAATAGACAATAAGAGACACCCCCTGGGTGTAACCATTATACCCTACCAGCAGACTCCTTCAAATGAGACCACTGAACTCAGCAACTTGAAGGCACTTTGCTGGAGGACCGACTCCACCCTGCTGAGAGCTGTTCCCGACTGATGCTGCTGGAGCCTCTGTGAGAGCAGAGAGCAACTGCCCACTCATGCTTGTCTCGAGACCCACTGCTGGACCAGAGAGATTGCTGCTGGTGCTGACACATTTCTTTCTTAGACTTCTCCTTGGTGTGCTTCCTTATCCCCTTTGAACGTTAACTATTTTGACTGATCTGTGATGTGTGCTAATTGTGTGCAATAAACCAAGTGACTTGTTGGAAAAACAAACAAACAAACAACAACAACAACAAAAGAACAAGAGAGAGAGACTAGTAGGAGAGAGGAAGTATGGCAGCCATGAAGTAAATGTGTCTGATCCTTGTCTGAGTTTTTCGGAAGAATGAAAGGATGTGGAAAGGGAGTCAGCCTAATAAAGAAAGCAGAGCCTCCCTAGAAGGGTGTGGGTGTGAATTGGGGGCTTGTGAGGAGGGCATCATCACGATTGGAAGAGGGAGAAAAGCACAATCAGGTAAATTGGGATGGGGGAGGTTTTGAGAAAAGAGTAGGCATTCAAGAAACCAAGTCCTAAATAAAGATCTTCCCTGATGTCAGGGACATTTTCATGGTTTGTCTCTTATTTTTGAGAGATGGAGAGGAGTCTGGGTAAAATCACTATAAAACTTAGGATCTCTCACTGAAAATTGTAGGTTGAAAGATGAGTGCCCAAATCACATGGCTTCAGACTCCTCTGTCCAAACTTGTTAGGATGCCTGTTTCCAAAAAGACTGATACATACATACATGCACATATATGAATATAAATGCAGTTGCACAAGCACTTTTTAAATTTCAATATAGCTAATGAGTGAAATGCCTTTTACTTTTTACTGATATCTCAGAAGCCTGTCAAGGATTGAATAAAAATGGCCAGATGGTCATTTTTTTCAAGATTTGCTGCAAAATCTTTGAAATGCAGAGGTAGGGAATGATAATGGAAATGGAGGAAGAGGGGATAATTGTCATTCTATAATAATCTTATTTTCACAGGTGAGAGGGCTTTCTAGCAACAAAGGGATTGGATGAGTGGCCAGCTGAAGCATGGATACATAAGTCCAATACTGCCAATTTAAGGAAAATCAGAGGATGGAAGAAACACCCCAGCAACTTCATATTGGAGTATTTAATGGTAACTGGCAGACTTGATATAAGGTAGGTATTAATTCTAAATTTTAAAATATTTTCTGTCCTTCTTTATTTGTAAGAATGTTTTACTGATCACTCTCTTGGGGCCTTGGGCATGCCAGTTATCACTTTTTCTGTGCTACGATTTCTCAATCTGCAAAACAGGTGTAAATGTAGTCCTTACAGGGATTCTGGGGTGGTTACACAATGGTTACACAATGTCATAACACATGAGTAAATATTAGATCTCCTTTTCTGTGCTTTATTTTCTTTCTCCGACTTGAAAGCAGGTATGATGCAATTCGCTTCTATGTAACCCTCATGTTGCATGTAGGAGTGCTTAGCTTTGAAAAATAATGCAGTATATGTTCATTAACTATTTTGGAAGATCCCTGTTTGAAAAAGGACTGTTGTTAACTTTCTTTTATAGATTAAAAAAATGAACTTCAGCGTTATGGTAACCATGTTTTTTTTTTCTGAATTAAAAATTAGTCTGACACACATTGTGGAAATGAGGCATACCATTTAACAATACTTTAATAGTTCTCAGATACATGTGTACACTCTCCTAAGAGGTTAAATAAGGGGTTCAAGGGTGAAAATCCAGCTGATGGTACTGAAATTAGAACCCAGAATACATACATTCCTTGGGATGTATTCCAACTAAATCAGGATAAGTGAGTGAAGGAAGGGTATGGAAATGATGTTCAATACAAAGTTGTTAAGCAGCTTGGGAGAAAATGCAAGGATAGCAAACTAGAATAAGTGATATTTATACAAAAGGCTCCGAGTGCACAAGCTGTCATTTTTCTAATCATCCATGAATAAGTACTCTATAAGTGACAGTGGGACTGAATCTGTTTAAAATTTGAAGAGTCTATTATTGTTGTTCATTTTAAAAGAAAATTTTAATGTTATTTACATATATATCTGTAAGGAATATCCCTTGACTCTCAATTGAATTTGTGGAAAATGCGTTTTGCATTTGGTTACTGTACTGAGGAATCATTGCATAGAAAAGGGAGAGAGAAGTTGCTGGGAGAAAAACATGCATCTCCTATACAAATTTATTTTAACCTATCTCACCACCCTTTTTGATCAAGTTCTCCTTATTTTTTATTCAAGCCCATTTGTGGGGGAAAAGTTTTAATCAAAGTATTAATTCAGTCAAAATGATTATGCAAAATAAACTGTTAATTTAATTGTAGACTATGTATGGAAGCTTATTTCAAAGCAAATGTTTGTGTTCAATCACTAGTGTTTAAAATCCTATGCAGTAACTTGTAATTTGACTTAATTCAACCTTGTCATTATTGCTTCCTATGTGTCATTTAAAATTATTTTATTTTCACAGATTTACTATAGAAAAATAAGAAACTTAGATTCAGTCAGCTTGAGATAATCACTATTACCATTTTGATCGGTAGCCCTCTAAATATATATGTTGTTAGATATAAGATACATAGATTTCCATGAAAATGCAAATTTTGCAAGGCTGTAAATTTGTGATTGAATGAATAAGTGCATAGTAACAGAATTAAATTACAACACATCTACAGTTTTTATTTTTATTTTAATTTTTTTCTGAAGTACAGTTGCTGTACATTATATGTTACCTGTGTACAGTATAGTGATTCACAATTTTTAAAGGTTATACTCCATTTATAGTTATTATAAAATATTGGCTATATTCCTCATGTTGCATAATATATCCTTGTAGCTTATTTTATACCTAATAGTTTGTATCTCTTACTCTTACTTACAATTTTAAAATATGCAATTTTCTCATAAAATACATTTTCTATTATTATGATATTTTTATCATATACTTTTTATGGACTACATATAACTTCATGACTTTTATCAGGCCCTAAGCTTGAACATTTAGATTATTTCTAATTTTTTGCCATTTTACTCATTTAAATTTTTTTAACTTAACATTTTTTTCCAGCTTTATTGAAATATAACTGGCATATAACATTGTATAAGTTTAAGTTGTACAATGTGGTGATTTGATATATGTGTTACTGCAAAACGATTAACACAAGAAGGTTAGTTAACACATACATCACCTCATATAGTTACCATTTGTGTGTGTGTATGTGATCTTTTGCAATTTTAAACAATATTATAATTGAAAGGCTTTGACTACATCTTTGGATATATTTGTACTTATTTTATTAGAATCATTCCCCAGTCATGGGACTGTAAAAGAGATGTGCCCATGTTAAAGATGTTTATTGAATACATATATATTCAAATTGTGCTAAAGAAAGATCGTGTCAATTTATATTCTCATAGGCATGGCAGTGCCCATTTTTCTGACTCTTGCCATTCATGAGTTATAATTTGCATGCAGTCTGTTTGGTATTTAAAAAATTATATTTCAGGGTTTTAATATTATTTGCTTATGGTATGCTTAAACACTTTATTCATATATTTAAGGGCTATTAGTGTTTTGTTGAAGAGTTCAAAGACTTTATTTTCCTAATATTAGTGTCCTAGCATTCTATAGGAGGGATTTGTCATACAGATTTCATTATATCCTGCAATATTTTAATATTTTATTGAAATTTTAAAATTTAGTTATTTATGGAAATTTTATTTATTTAATATCTGACTATTAAATGGATTTGTTGTTTTTGAACTGCTCTTTTCCTTTAAGATGTTGCCTTTAGGGTTATATTTTAGAAGAATTAATATTATATAAATGATATTATGTAGATAAACACTTCCATTTCCTTCTAATATGTATTTTATAATAAAACTATTTTATGTATTTGATAAACTATTTTTAAAATTTTAAGACTCAATTTTTTACCTTTTACTCTTGAATTTACCAGAATTTACATTGTTATTGTAAATGAGGTCTTTTTTCCTTTTAGGGTACAACTGACACTTGAATAACAGGGGTTTGAACTGTGTGGGTCCAGTTATAGGCAGATTTTTTTCAATAAATGCATACTACAATATAAATAATCTGCAACTGATGGACTCTTCGGATGCTGGAACCCAGGATATGGAGGACCCTGGACCCTTTGTAAAATTATACTTGGATTTTCATTTGCATGGGTGTCGGTGCCAGTAACTCCCAGAGTTGTTTAAAGGTCTAACTGTATGTTCTTATTGCTGGCGCATAAGGAAGTGATGGATTTTGATGTTTATTGTTTCTTCACTTGCAACCTGGCTGAATTTTCTCATTGGTTGACTCTTACTGACCCCCACTCTCGTACTGAGCCCAAAGTGCTGCCAGATGAAAGTCAAGAGGGGCAGTGCAGACATTTGTTCTTGTGTCAGCACTGACATGCTTTTCCAGAGACAGTGGTTGGGCCATAGAGTGTCCCCTGGTCTAACCTTATTGCCCAGGCTCCCTGCTTCCCCCTCAGGCAAGGCAGGAAATGATACTCATTTCTCTTCATGCAGTGATCCAGGTGCTGGTCAGGAGCCTCCCTTCCATGGTCTTGCCAGCACTGTTTCTTGCAAAAATCCCTTGAAATTTTGCACATGTGAACACTGTCGCCTGGGTTTAGGATCTACAGGTGTAGATTTTGATACCTCTTTTACATTCCTTTTATCATATTAGTAGGATTTGAGAGGCAGGGAGTGTTAAAAAGGTGGGCTCCATTTTTACCTTCAACCAGAATCTTCAAAGTCAGTTTGTTTATTGGTTATCCTGTGCATCTTATAATCTAGAGAGCTTAAAAGAGCGGAAATTAAAACTCTTAAATAGAAATTGCTGTTTCTAGAAGCCACATTTGCTTTGGTCTCTCTCTGCCTATTCTTTAACGTTGCATTTCTAAGCTGTGCTCTGCTATAATTAATGAGTGCTGTCTTTGACTAGTAATAGACGAAGAATCAATGCACGGTCATCTACCATTACAGCTTCTTGATTGCATGAAGAGGCTCATGATCTGGGGGGAGGGGCTTTGTGATTTTTTTTTTTTTTTCTGGTGCAAACGTAAGTTACTGGATCACCTATCCTACGTGCGACTGCAATTCTGATCCTTATTTCCAATTAAAGAGTAAAATTCGGTTTTTCACTTTCAGGAGTTTCCGACAGGAAGGAATTCTAATGTAGAAGGAAGGAAGGAAGGTTTTCCAGTAGGTACTGCAGAAATCACAACTCACAGATGCTTTAATTATGTTAGTTGCTTCAATGCAATGGGTTTTCCAACACCTTTACCACTCACTTATATTTGACCCTGAGAAAAGCTCTTCCTGTTTGAAAGCATGAGTTTCTCAGTAGCCAGCACTGCATTTTTGGAGAAAATGACCACAAGGCACGAGAAGCTCACTAGTCTAATATTCTGTCGTGTAAAGATTGTGATCTATATGGCTTGGCCATAGGACATGCAGACCATTAGAATGGCTAGTTGCTGTGAGTGGCTGAGATTGGGGGTGAAATAGGGTAACTGATGTCCCTCCCTCTGAGAACAGAGTCATCAAGTCTGGGGGGCTCAGGGACTGCAGTGTGGTTGTTACGTTCTCTCCACGTTAGTGAGTAAGATGCTCACGTTCACTCACCGAGCTTCTTACTGTACCTAGATTTCAGGTCATGATTTAAGCCCAGCCAAGAGTTTCTTCTCCTCTTTTACCATAAATAGAAATACTAGGCCTGTGTGATAGAGTTTTCTGGGCTCAAGTCTTTGCCTGCTGTTCTGTGCCGAGCTGCAGATCTGCTGGGATATTTTCTGCTGCGTGAGCAACTCAGCTTCCATTCTGAATATTTTATACATTCTGTGCATGCTTGGCAGAATAAGGGCTTTCACCAGTGATGAATTCATAGTATACACATTGGCAGCTTTCCTGAACTGGTTACTTTAATGACATTATCAATTAGCCCTAAAAGTTGAAATTTAAATGAAATCCACAAACAAGCCTTTGAATCAGCTAATCACAGGAGATGGGCCTAAACAGGCCCTATATAATTAAGCAGGACAATAGTGAGGGGAAATTAATTGAGGGGTGGAGCATAAAGAGCACTGGGTTCTTTCTCCATAGCTTTGAAAATTTCTATAATGCCAAAGGGAATAGAAAAGATCAGATTATGAAACGGGTAGAATCAATCAATACTCTTTATCCTGTTTATTGACTCATTTAATCTTTACCCAAGAGCTCTGCTGGCCATTGGGGATACAAAAGGGAGGGAGTGAAGAGGAATTACTTACTTAACCCTTTCTGTTTGGCAGATGTGATACTCATTGAAAACCATTTTATTATCTTTAATTTTGACAATATTCTGCAGAGTAGAGACTTCGTAGGTGAAGATTTTATGGATGAAGAATCACTCAAGAGATGGAACAATAGTGCACAAAAGAACACGGGTGGGAGTGTTATTGAGAAGGAAATCCCATTATTTGTGGAAATGCAGAATATGGAGTGTAACTGCTATTAGAGTTAAAGGAAGGGAGAGGCCAAGAAGGTAGGGACAATCAAGAAAGGCTTCAAGGAAATAAGAGGAGTAAATGTGACTTAACACATGGGTAGGGTCTTAAGCAGAGGCCAACAGGATGGGCTTTTACAAAAAATATTCTCTTTTGCTTCTTTTTTATTAGGTCATTTTTTTTCCTCCTAAAAGAATGATCTTTCTTTGCATTATGATTAATTTAAAAAAATTTTATTGGAGTATAGTTGATTTACAATATTGTGTTAGTTTCAGGTGTACAGCAAAGTGAATCAGTTATACATATACATATATCCACTCATTTTTAGATTTTTTTTCCATATAGGTCATTACAGAGTACTGAGTAGAGTTCCCAAGAATGATGTTTAAAGGAGGGAAGAAGACTAGAAGGAGATTGTGTGTGTGTGTGTGTGTGTGTGTGTGTGTGTGTGTGTGTGAGAGAGAGAGAGAGAGAGAGAGTGTGTGTGTGCACATGTATGAGAGAGGGAGGAAGGGAGAGAGAGAGAGAGAGAAAAACAAAGAGACACTGGTGCAGAAAGCACCAGTGGACACTAGTGAGGCATCCAGAGACAATTTCCTTCATGAATCATTTTTCTATCATAGATGTGTTATGTGTTTGAGAGTGAGCTGTACTTGGTAGGGCCGTTTCTAAGGCTGTCCAGCATGCTTGTGACTATGAAGGAGCTGGCTTAGCTGCAACCAAAGAGTATGGAAGGGAGATTCTCCATGTGGAGAAAAATGTAAGTGTCTCCTTTGAGAATTTTTATCATGTTAAGTTTGTTCTAGAGTCAGGCATTAGAAAATTCATGATATTATTTAACTTTGTTCTGGAAGGCAATGTTATAGTTTACAAAGATCTTTCACAGCATTATGTCCCTTTTTAGATTTTACCTTTGCAAGGATTCTGATGATAGAAAAGATAGTATAAAATATTATATAAAAGATAATATGTATTATTGTTTGAGCAGCTATTTTCAATTATTTTGGGTACCTACCCAAGAGCAGAATTGTAGGGCCACTTAATAATTCTATGTTTAACTCTCTGAGGTGCCACCAAATTGTTTTCCACAGCGGCTAAACCATTGCCTTCCCACTAGTGATATATAAGGGTTTCAATTTCTCCACATCCTCACCAAGACTTGCTATTTTTCACTTTCTTGAGTGTCGTCATCCTAGTGGATGAGAAGTGGTACCTCATAGTGGTTTTGATTTGCATTTTCCTAATGACTATTTATGCTGAGCGTCTTTTCATGTGTTTGTTGGCCATTTGGAGAAATGTCCATTTCAGTTTTTTGCCCATCTTAAAAATTGTATTTTTTTTCTTGTGGAGTTGTAAAAATTCTTTATATATTCTGGGTACAAGATCTTTATAAGATATATGATTTGCCAACATTTTTTTTTCCATTCTGTGAGTTATTTCACTTTCTTGATAAGGTCCTTTGATTTGAAAAGTTTTTAATTTTGATGAAGTCTAATATATCTACTTTCTCTTTTGTTCCTTGTGCTTTTGGGGCCATACCTAAGAATTCATTGTCAGATCCAAAATCATGAAGATTTACCCTATGTTTTTTTCTAAGAGTTTTATGGTTTTAGCTCTTATATTTAGGTTGTTCCATTCTGAATTAATTTTTGTACGTAGTGTTAAGTAATGTTCAGATTCATTCTTTTGCGTGTGGATATCCAGTTGTCCCAGCACCATTTTTTGAAGAGACAATTCTCTCCTCATTGAATGGCCTTGGCACCCTTACTGCAAATTAATTGGCAGTACATGTACAAGTTATTTTTGAATTCTCAATTTTATTCTATTGGTCTGCATGGCTATCCTTATGCCAATACTACAGTTTTGATTACTATACCTTTGCACCAAGTTTTGAAATCGGACCTTTGTTATTCTTTTTCAACATTCAGGGCCGTTGGCAATTCTATCAACTTTTCCAATTCTGCAAAAAAGGTCATAGGAACTTTGAGAGAGATTGCACTGAATCTGTAGATCATTTTAGGTATTATTAACATCTTCACAATGTTAATTCTTACAATTCATGAATACGAATGTCTTTCCTGACTGTCCTAAGACAGCCATCTAACTCTTCCCCTTGCTTTCATTCTTAACCTATACCCCTAAAGCTGATTCTTCTCACAGCAGCCAAGATAAGCATTTTTATTTTTATTTTTTTATTTTTTATTTTTTTTGTGGTATGCGGGCCTCCCTCTGTTGTGGCCTCTCCCGTTGTGGAGCACGGCCTCTCCCGTTGCGGAGCACAGGCTCCGGACGCGCAGGCTCAGCGGCCATGGCTCACGGGCCCAGCCGCTCCGCGGCATGTGGGATCCTCCCAGACCGGGGCGCGAACCCCGTTCCCCTGCATCGGCAGGCGGACGCGCAACCACTGCGCCACCAGGGAAGCCCGATAAGCATTTTTAAAGGAAAATAAGATCATGTCATTCCTGTACTTTCAACCCTGCAATGGCTTCTCCTCACAATTAGAAAAAAATCCACAGTCCTCACTGAGCCAGTGAGAACCTGCACGGTTGGTCCTTACTGCTCCCTTTGTTCTCATTGTCTACCACTCTTTCCTTGCTTACTTGGCTCCATTCCTTGCCATTCCTTCACTATAGGAAGCATACTTCTCTCTCGGGACATTTGCACTTCCTTTCTCCTTTGCCTGGAGAGCTCTTCCCCCTGATATTTACTTATCTTGCTTCCTCTCCTTATTCATAAAAGCTCAATGCTATGTCTTGGGAGAGGCCTTTCCTGACTATTTTATTTATAGTGGTATTCCATTAGTATCACCCCATACTCTATTTTATATTTCTTTATAAATTTATTACTAAAATGTGAGAAAGGGTTTTGCTTCATTCACTACTGTCATTCTAGCATTTAGAGCAGTGTCTGATACATATTAGGCAGCAACTAATTTCTGCATGGAGGAAGGAATGAATGAATTCTCCTCCAGAGAAAGAGAAGTTGAAGTAGCATAACGAACATAAATAAAATAGGATTTGGAATGAGGCAGAATTTGATTTTTTAACGCCATTCTGTCACTGATCAACTGTGTGATCTCAGTAAATTATTCGACCTCTCTGGACCTCAGTTTGGAGGACATGAAATGGACACGGTAGTATGTTACTCCAAAGTTGTGGAGAAGCTTGGCTGTTAGGCATGTGAATCCCCTGGTACAGTGCCTGGCAAGAAGGAAGTACTTAAATAATTACAGCTATTGCTATGGAGATTATTTCTTACCCTCAGCTAGGTTAAAACACATGAAAGTCGTGTTCCTTAGAAGACAGTAATATATTTTGGCCTCTGGACTCAGAGCTGCAGTATTGAAATTGCTTGGTGTCTGATTATACAAAAGACCGAGTTTTCCTAAAATTGCTCTTTCTTGTTACTTTTCTTGTTTGTTACTTTCTCTTGTTTATTGTTTTTCCCCCTCGAAGAAGGTGTATTTTGGTTTCTGAGTCCATTAGGAATTTCAAAAGAGATACATGTATATTGATAATCCAAAGCTAGCTTGTTGCCATGAACATTATTTTGAACCTTCCAGTTTGTAATCAAAATTTCATTGGTGTCATAGTTAACTTCCTCTTGAAACTCACATACCATTTTCTTAGTGAACTGTTGAGAATTTAGTAAAATTCTTTAGCCAATCTTAAACTGTACTGTGGATGACTTAGTCACAATGCAGCCAGAAACAAATAAGAGAGACTACGAACGCCATATCATCCATTCAACCCCATTATTTTATATTCACTGCTGCCACAGACAAGTCCTTTATTAGGGACTATGTTGCATCATATCTAATTCCAGGGTTGGGAAATAAAGTTGCATTGATGATGAGAGGACTGGCTTGGTACATAGCCAGGTGCAAATGGTGGAAGCTTAGTGTTGGATTCTGCTGATGTGCTCTTTTTGCTCAGATCCTGGAACACCATCCCCACTGCTCCTCTTGGCTCTTGTCTCTACTGCAGGCTCTCACATGATGTAAAAGAACACTCAGGAATCAGTCTTTCAGACAGACATGAGTTAAAGATTCTGACATAACTGCCCACGGGACTGGCATCAAGTACTAAATTTGTACTGAAAAAAAAAAAAAGCAGCAAAATCAATCAGATTTAAGAAACTGCCGTACCAGAGGGTGGATGGGCACCTGGAGGATAGATGTTATTTATTTTCTTTTTTTTAGAACAATAATTATGCATTATCTAGAATGCTGAGTGGTAGAGGTAAAATCTATTCAATAACTCCGTGATTTGACAGTTGAACCATGCTTGCTAATATTGTTTCACACAGCGCATTATACACAGCTTGTTCTCAATAAATATTTTTCCTGCATAATGGCTCTCATACACTTCTTTTCCCTCTGATTTTGAGTTGGCAGCCATGATACCCAAGGAGTCTTCATCTTGTTAGCAAGATGCATTATCTCGTTGGCCATCAAAAGATTAGAGCAGAGGAACAGCTGGAAACCAGCAGGGATGGGTTGGGGGAAGAAAACGTGCTCTGTAATTATTTCATTTCTCTTCTTTGACAGCTTCCTCCTATTCTAAGACATGGATTCAAAGTGACTTAGTGCCTCCCTCCCTAATTCTGTGTCAAGATGAGCCTTGTAAACTAGGGTTACAGAAGTTGCTTTACTTTCCTATCACAGTGAAATAATGTGCTAAATCTCCAAACCTGAAGCATGGAACAAAAAATAGATGTTAAATGTAGCCATAAATATACTCACGTTTTTCTCTTTATTTTTCTTAGTAACCTGAATGGATATGTAGTCCTAAGCAGTACTTTTCAGGGACATGGGGCCTATTTAAATAATAGCTACTTTAAAAATCTGGATTCCAGTTTTTCACTGTGTTTTAATCAGTGAAAGTTAATTTTAAAGAAGATATTTTAAAGAAAGTTAATAAGTTTAGGTGAAAACTCAGTTTAGATTCTATATTAATTGTGCCTTCTATTGTTTTCTTGTTCCCACACTTAACTCTAGGCTGAAACAAATCAAAATAAAAGGATCAGACATAAGTAAAGACGATGACAAAACCAGATTTGGCCAGATATGTGTACAATGCATTTAGTGTCTGGAAACATTTAAAAAATGCACAAACTGTGATGAGACAAAATCAATTGTAATGAACATGTGCTGAATTTCAACTCTGTGCTAAGCACTTAACATATATTCTTTTATTTATTCTCTAAAACAACTCTGGGAGATGATAGAAATAGTGAAGTAGAAAATGTGGATAGTAATAGCTATTTCACAAAGTTTTTGAAGTGCTTTAATAAGCTAGTTGGCTACACAGATGGCAAAATGCCTTCGCCATAACATACTTTATGCATAATAATAATTGATTCCCCTTTGAATTTGACATAAAAGAAAAATCGTAGCTCAGTGAAGTCAAGTCACTTTCCCTAGGTCTTATCGCTGGCAAATAGTGGCATAGCTGTTCTAGAACTCAGGTGTTATGAGAGTCCCTTGGAAAAAAGGCTTTTAGGACCCCCAATTCCCCTAATATTGTCATGAAAGTATTTTTTCTAGCTCACAGAAAGCAGGCGGGACAAACAGAATAGTAAGGTAATAGGGTCTGTGCATTCCTCTTCAGGATTAACGTACATTTGCAACAAAAGAGAAAAAATGTATTAGGATCTGAAAATTCCCTTTTAAAAGTCTCTTTTGGCTTTGAATTCAGACTTGCTCATTTTTTATGTCTATTAATGACTTTCAGAGTGAACTGGGATATGTATAAAAATGTTCTCAACAGTGTTATTCATAATGGCCCAAATGAGAAAAAAACACATGCTTATCAACAGAAACACTTTACATCAATTAAAATGAATAAATGTCTGCTATGCATTCATTAGTCAAGCGTGTAAAGAGATCTCAAAAATATAATAATGAAAAAATATGTATAATAATGTGTAAAAGAAGCCAAACTAAAAATACATACTGTACAATTCCATTTATATAAAGCTAAAAATAAGCGAAACTAAACCACATTATTTGGAAGTTCACAAATAAGTATTAAAAGTATAACAAAAAGCAAGGAAATGATTACCATAAAAGTCAGGTCAGGGTTATTCCGGGATATAGGAGAGAGTTTTAATTAGGAACAATATGTTGAGTGCTTTTGGAATGCAAGGATATTCCTTTTTTGTCCTCAGAGGTGGTTTTAGGGATGTTTACTTTACAGTAATTCATTAAACTGCACATTTATATATTATGCATTTTTCTGTAGGTGTGCTATATTTTACATTTCACAATAAGAAAGGTTTCAAAAAAGAATAGAAACTTGCCTTATGGAGAAGACACATTTCTTTGATGAGAGAAGTAATAGAAGGGGTTAGAACACTTGATTCCCATTCTCATGGTGTGACTTGTCCCCTATTGGAACGGATGCCAGGTCAGGCCAGCAAGGCCTGCTGTCTGCCTGGTCACTAGCCATCTGAGCCAGTGATGGGGCCTGGGCCTCTGGGGAAATGCCTGGGTCTTTCCTTCATGCAGAAAATGGGAGATAAGCTGGAAATAATTTGGATAGTGTTGGACACTGCTTTTATGGATCATTTTAGTGAGTTTATCTTTGGGGATTCTGCAATTTCTTTCTCACCTCAATAGAAAGAACCAAACTATACTCAGACCCTAAAGAGAAAACATCCTTATTTTCAGCAGACCCCCAAACATCAAGTCAGTTTCACTTCGAAATCTGTTACATCATCATTCGTAATCATTTTGCATGGTTGCTGAGCTTATTTCAGGGGACTGCTCATCTGTGAAATTAGGTGTGTCTGCCCCCTGATTCCCTGAGTGAAATGGTTTCAGGGTGGATGTGCGGTTGAACTAAGTCAGCTTGAGGGTGGAGTGTTCTGAACAAAAGAAATCCAGCATCCAGATGGAAGCAGCTTGAGTGGAAGCAGCCACAGGGGCTACAGGGCAGAGGCTGGGAGCCTGTATCTGCTAAGGATGTAAGATTATCTCAAAAGTCAGGGCCTGCGCTGCTCGTCTTGACATGACGTTTGTAAGATCCAGAACGAGGCTTGAATGTGAGGAGGATGTAAAGGATGGTAGTGATACTTATTTTAAAAAGAAAAATACAGCAGTCAGCTTGAGTGTCTACACAATCTCCTCGGCTTCCCTGGTCAGTCAATTCTTATAACCAAGGCTGATTCCTGACCGTGGTGCATGATTTAGAGTCGAGACTGTATGCTAAACAGGACAGGAAATAAGGTGGGCCCTGGAGGGCTTTAATACAGAGTCTGGGAGGTCCGTGTTCACACTGCCAGTAGGAACCTGAAGCAGAATTCTAAGGCAAATAAGGTTAAAGAATCAGATTTTCCCCCATTCACTCCATATGTCTAGCGTTATGCCTGATTTTTTTAGAAAAAGAAGATATCTTCACTGGCTAGTAAACTGCCTGTGACATTTTGGTGATTAATAAATTACTGTGTTTGTTAAAGATTACATAGAAAATTACAGAGCCACTTGCTCTTTTTAACTTATTGAGCTCCTTATATCAAAACAGAAAGATGGGGTCCTCTGTGTCTTGTAGTTGTCTGCAGATGATGTCCCATCTGACTAGTTGCAGTACAAATAATTACAAACTAAATCTAGTTTAACAGGGGGTCATGGAAGGCACATCCACCACTTGTGTGATGTTAAACATTTTCAATGATTCTTGATGCCGGGATTTTCTCATCTCTAAATCAGAGATGACCACATTTTTCCTAAAATTGTTATAAAGGTTAAATAAATAAATAAATATGTATCTATAATACACACACATATAAATATATATATAACCTCTTTAATTTCATTTAATCCCACATATATGTAACATGCCACATCATACCATGCTCAATAACGAAAGTCATGGTGCCATGCTTTTCCCCATATGTTGGTGTTCAATGAAAAACCTCATCTACAGGATAACAAAGTAATACCAATTTGTAACTGAATATTTTGCAATATAAGATCCACGGTTTATGACGTCTGAGTGATTTTTAAAGTAAGATGTATAAGAATAACATACATCTTTACTACCTATAAGCAAGTTCTCTTTCGTGGATTAGGAACTCTTTATAATTTACAAAGAGAAAACATCCTTAATTTTGGTGGGCCCGAGAACATCAGGTCAGTTGGACTGAGCAGGTCAGTGCTTCTTATATAATTTTGTTTTCATTTTATCGACTGAAATAAGGGTGCTCTCTCGCCCTTTCTACTTCTAAATGCCATGCTTAGATTGCATTCTTGGTTTTTTTTAATGCTTGGTTTAAGCATTAGTTACTGAATTTCTCCTCTGCCCATCCTCATCACATACATGTCAAAAGCCTGTCACTCTCTCTAGTTTCGATTTTATAACTTTGGTCAGATCAATGATTCTCAAACTTCAGAGTGCCTTAGCTGTGTAAATACAGATTTGTGGGTCCTACTCCCCTCTGATTCAGTAAGGGAGGATCCAGAGAATCTGCATTCCAAACAAATTTCTAGGTGATGTCATGATGTTGTTGGACTGGCCGAGGGACCACACTTTGGGAACCACTGGGTGACATAAACATTTTATCTTCACATTGTAAAACATACGTTATAGCTGAGCCCTGTATATATACCATAGCTGCCTTCTGTTTCTCATCAATATATTTTTGTTCTCCCTGGAGTTAATAATTGTCTTTTCACCATTTGATTTAGTTTGTATGCACCTATCATTAAGTTATACCCAAATTCTCTCTCAGTGATGTAAATCTCCCAATATGCTCAGATTCATTAGGTATTTTTAAATATCTTTTTAAAAAATAAATATCCCAGAGTTTTTTTTTACATGCTCCAACATGGACTGACACACACAGCTGCTGTGTTGAACACCCTACTTTCCAGATTTTGTAGCTTTTTTAAAAAGTATCTGAGAATGTCTTTTTTTCTCCCCTTTTATTCCATTGAAAGTTGGTTGACTAAAATTCTAGGTTGAAAGTAATTTCTTTTTGAAAGCATTGTTTCATGGTCCTCTGACTTCCATTGTTGCTACTGGATAATCTGACACTATCTGTTTCTTGATCCTTTGCAAGAAACCAGTTTTCTTTCTGGAAGTTTTCGAATCTTTTCTTAATCTCCAGTCTTCTGAAATTTTTCAGGGGTTCTAGTGTAGGTCTATTTTCATCTATTGTGCTGAGCATGAAATGGGCTCTTCCAATCTGGAAACTCACATCTTACAAGTCTGAGAAATTTTCTCCAGTTATCTCGTGGATAATTTCTTACCTTCTATTTTCTCTGTCCGCTTTTTCTGTGACTCCTATGTGTGTATGATGGACATTCTGTAAAAGTTGTCCAATTTGCTTATCTTTTCTCTCCATTTTCTAACTCTTTATATTTTGGTTCTACATTCTGGAAGATTTCTTCAAATTTACGGGGTTTTTTCCCTCATTTTTAATTCTTAACAGCTCTTTCTGGCTGTTTTCTTAATATTTTTTTTGAAGCATCCTGTTTTTGCTTCATGGATGTAATATCTTTTATCTCTTGGAAGGTATTAATATAGGTTTAAAAACTTTTTTTCTCCCAGTACTATCTCTGTGTCCTTCCTGTTACTTTATGTGATTTCTGTCTTTTATAATACAATTTTCCTCAAATGTGTGGTAATTGTTGACTGTAAATTCTTTTTTTTTTTTTTTTTTTCCAGTACATGGGCCTCTCTGTTGTGGCCTCTCCCGTTGCGGGGCACAGGCTCCGGACGCGCCGGCTCAGTG
>NC_041222.1:94942765-94955947 GCF_002837175.3 Physeter macrocephalus | reverse complement strand
TGGTATGCGGGCCTCCCTCTGTTGTGGCCTCTCCCGTTGCGGAGCACAGGCTCCGGACGCGCAGGCTCAGTGGCCATGGCTCACGGGCCCAGCCGCTCCGCGGCATGTGGGATCCTCCCAGACCGGGGCACGAACCTGTGTCCCCTGCATCGGCAGGCGGACTCTCAACCACTGCACCACCAGGGAAGCCCGACTGTAAATTCTTATTTAAGAGTGGGCTACTAAAAAGCCGACTGGATGCTTTTGTACCAATAAATAGGTTGTTTGTCTCTCACTAAACCCTCACTGCCCAGGACCATGGAGCCCTGTCTTCTTCCACCTCTGGAGAGACATGATAACTTATGTGATAGAAAGACCATGAGATTTGATATGAATATCTGCATGTAGGATCCTGAATCTCCCCCTTAGAAGCTGCATGAGCTTGAATAGATGTCTTGCTTTCTCAGTGTCAATCTGAACGCTTAGAACAGTGTATGGCACATGTCATATATGTAATACATATTTGTGGAATGAACAGATATCCTCAACTGAGAAATGAAGATCATAACACCCTCCTCCTCACTTTGTGGAGTTATTTAATTAAGAGAGTATGTCAAAAAGTCCCTTGAAATTATCAAGTGCTACTCAAATTTCAGAGGTTATTATTAAAGAGACGTTAACATTTATTGCACAAGTGCAGTATTGTAGGGAGGGTGCTGTACTGGTCAGTTTCACTGCAGGCATATCCTTCATAATACATGTGCAAGTATGGATGCTGTGCTTCTGTAAAATGAGAAGCATTGGTTTTTTGTTTTTTTTAGGATAGAAAAGACATAATTTAATTTTTTCATAAAGTATAATTTTTAAAAAAGATTAACCCAGGAAATCATGGTCGCTGGTGTTTGCAGATCAGGAAATAAAATATTTCATCATCACACAAACACCTTATGTATAAACCAGCTTACATAAATAATGAAATTACTTACAGTGTGAAGCCCAGAGTATACTCCATTCTTTGTTGTTCTGATTAGCATAAGCGAATGTGTAAGTTCCTTCTTATATCTTGAGAATGAATGATGGATGTTTGTTTGAACCACCAGGGTTTCTCATCATAGCTGAAGCCGTTTTATAGTGTAGAAATTCCTTTTCCATTATTAAGAATGAAAGTCCATTCTCAAGTATATGTGGTCCAACAACTAGCACTCTCAGGATTTGTTGCTTGTCTGTGATTAATACCAACTCCACCTTCTGTTAGCCAGTACCCTCGGGGACCATGCGGAACGGCATTTGTTTTGCAGCTTATATTTAGGACACTTGTTGCAAGGTTAAGAACTACTTCAGAAAATGAAGTTTCTTTAAACAACTCTTTTAACTCTTGATCAGATGTAACCTCCAGTGCATTTATGCTACTATGGCAAAGGGCTTGTGTATACTTTTTCACAGAATCCAGCCCTTCTGGTCCACGAACAAACTTTGTTACTTCTGCAGCAAGTTGTTTCTGAGGACGCCGATTTTCTGGCTCTGTGACATGCTGCTGCATTATGTCATTAATCTCTGGAAGGGGTGGAAAAGTGAAGGGCTTTTGGTACCTTTCTATTGAATCATCTTGCTGCCTGACAACTGATACAATTCAAAGGGAGGTATCTTAATTCTGTGTAGGCAAACAGCACTGTCAGATGACTTTCATGGTTTTGATCCACTTGTAATTAGGGGAACAGTGATTCCAAATACGTCTTCTCCAGTCATCTTGTGGATGAAATCATACCCGGACATGAGATGGCTTAGCTCATCAGATCCACCCCGCCGGATCAACAGCCATAACGCTGGAACAGGTAGTAGAAGTCATAGGCCTGGAGCATTCAGTATAAGAAGAACTCGTTCATAGGCCTGGAGCATTCAGTATAAGAAGAACTCGTTCGACCTCAGGATCTCAGGGCTCTAGTGCCGACGAGTCTGGATGCTCATGCGCAAGCGTCCGCCCACAGCTGCTCGGAAGGGCATAGAGTACTGCGCTGTGAAGCTGCAGGTCGGCCCATCAGCAAGGAAATGCTGATCAGCCGCTGGAGCCCTCTGCGCAGGCGCAATGGCCCCTCCCACCTGCGCAATCGCTTTGAAGGTCAAGGGGCGCAGCGGCGCCAGCGGATGGCCCGCAAGAGGCAACAGCTCGGGCGTGGGATGAGGCCGCAGTAGATGGTCTGGAGAAAGCTTCCCGCCTTGCCACAGTGGAAGAGCTCTGGCAATTCTATTTTCATACCCCTTTTGGGGGAGAACTTCTTGAATAGACCCCCGGACTCCTGCACCGCCGGCCACCCCTGAGCGCCGGAGTGAGCCTCACGCAGCTCCCGGGGCAAGACTCCTGAAGGGCCTGGGGCTCCAGACCACCTGCCTGAGGAAAAGGACCGCAACGTGGGCGCCACCATTTTGGTGGCAGCCAATCAGAAGCAGCCTTGGAATATGTGAAAACTCTCACATAGAAGAGCAGGTAGGATTCAATAGAGGGCAGGATGGGGGAAGACATGTAATGTACATGTTGGCTTCCTATCAGGAGGAACTCTGTTAGTTAGAACTTTGAATCAAGGAGATGAGCTGTCTTATAGTGGGTAGGCTTCCTGTCCCTGGACAAAGCAGAATTTTCCAGGAACACTGCAAAGGAAAATACCTCCTGGAATGCTGTAAAGGAAATTTCCTGGTAGGGATAGATTACGTCACTAGACTCAAAGTGCTCCAAAACCTTTTTTGTCTTTAAGATCTTCGTTATTACAAAATTACAGATTTTAAAGCTACCATCAACATTCCAAATGCTAGAAAATAGACATAAACGTTCTCAGTCAGATTTACTTGGGATGTTTTATAAACATCTTTTGAAATGAATCAGTAAAGAAACAAACATTCCCAATACGTCTAAATCCTTGGAGCTGATTCTGTCTTCAGAAAATGCAGTTTGATAACTGCTTGGAGAGGTCAAAGTCCCCCACTGTAGGACAGTGGCTTCTTCGTTGAGGCCAGTCCTTTATTTGATATTTTCTTGAAGAAATGAAAGGCATTTGGGGAATGCAGACAAGGAGGATGGTGCGCTTCCAGGAAAGAACACAATTTCTTCCTTGAACGGGCTTGCTGCCCAGAAAACAGGTTGATTCCCATTTTATCTGCAGTGCATCACTCATTTATGTGCAGTGCTGTAGGGCTGCCAGCCTCTGCCTGGATACAGTCTTGTCCCCTGAGAAGGGCTGCGTTCATTTGTAACCATCCGATGCTGTTTAGTTGACAAGTCAGCATTTTCATCCTCTTTTACCAAGACCCCAAGAAAACAAAGCACTGTAAGATCTTCTTTAGCCTTTCAAGGTCGCTTCAGAAGAGAGCTAAAGTAAGAAAATATCACTATATTTTCATTTGAACAGGCTTTAAAGGATCAAATAAGCAAGAAATAAAAGAGTGCAGGCTTTAAAGATTGAGTTATATTTTCAGGAAGTGTAAATCAAGGGAGATAATTGCATCTTTTTTCTTCATCTCTCTTGTTGAAATCCAGGTAGAATTGGTGACTAAAAAAAAGGTTACCGAGCTGCGATGGCCTTGCAGTGTCATTTTCTGACCAGTCCATTCCAGTACCCTGTAGAATAGATACTGCAGTAAAGGGTTATCTAATGGTTTAAAATTAAGCTTCTGTTAATAACTTTGGCTCAGGCCTAAGGTAAGGGGAGAGGGCCCACATAGCTGCAGGTGTCCGATGAATAGTGGTAGAATATCTCAAGAGCAACAGCAATATGCCTCTCACTGGGAGGTTCCCTAGAGCCCTGTCCTAAGTCCTCATCTACCTTCTACCTAGATGCTATGATCCAATGCCTTGTTTTAAATTCCTATATGAATATTTCCAAACCTCTGTCTCATTCCCATACTTATTTTAAATTTTAGAAACTTACGTCAACTGAGTAATGAACATTTACATATGAATGGATCAAATGAACTAAAAACTAGCCTGTCTTTTGGGGAATAGGGCAGAGGATTGAAAATCTTACTCCTCACTTCATCTCCACTGGGGTTCCCTATACACAATGTATAAGATTTATACACAAGGTGGAAAACCAAATAGGAGTCAAAATACTGTTCTACTGTGGATCAGCTGTTACCTACCACAGCCTTGCCACAGGACTTAACCCAGCCCTCTCTGTTAAAACTGTTTTGGAGTGTATGACTCGAGCTTGGATTCCCCAGTGGGATTTCCTGTTCTCTCTCTGTCCTGAAACTAAAATGGCTAAGTCTTCAGATTAGACCCTAGACTAATTACATGGCCTGCCCCTAACAATTAGACCCAGTCCATATTTGTTTTCCACATGGGGGACCAGAAGGACAAAAGTGGAGGACAGGAAGACTGCATAGGGTTCTGAACTTCATTTTGCACCTGTTTTTTCTTCCCATTCAATACCTTTCCTCCACTGCCTGATGAATTTCTAATCATTCATCTTGATTAAGCTTAAATTTCACCTTCTCTGAAAATGTCTTGATATAGCAAGCGTAACTTATCCATTGTGCTCCCATAGCATACTGGTGCTGACACTGTGGCTCTTAGAACTATTCTTTGTCCTTGCTGCTTCTGCTCTGCGTGGTGGGGGACTGGCTTTTCCAGGCTGCATTCTCCAAGCTCCTATAGCAGCTGAAGCTTATGGCTGGCATCGCTGGCAGGAGATGGGGGATGGGCTCTTCCCTTCCCTCCCTTCACTGAGTGACTTTTCTAGTAGTGAGTATGTTCCTTCTGAAATTCCTCCCTCTGGACATGCTTGCTTCTGTTCCAGCTCCAAGTGGGGAACCCTAGCTCTGGTAACAACATGGTACTAGTTTCCTGGGGATGCTGTAACAAATTACTACAAATTTGGTGATTCCCAACAATAGAAATTTATTTTCTCCCAGTTCTGGTGGCCAAAAGTCTGAAATTAAGGTTTCAGTAGGGATAAGCTCCTTCCAACAGTTCTTGAAGAGAATTCTTCCTTGTCTCTTTCAGCTTCTGGTGGTTCCAGGTGCTCCTTGGCTTATGGCAGCATTACTCCAATCTATGCCTCTGTCTTTATATGGTCTTTTTCTCTCCTCTTTCTGCATCTTCTACTCTTGTCTCTTGGAAGAAAATTTTTTTGGATTTAGGGTCCACCTGATTAGTTCAAGATAATCTCATCTCAGGATCTTTAATTACATCTGCAAAGACCTTTTTTCCAAATAAGATACCTGGCTCCAGGTATTAGGATGTGGACATATTTTGGGGGAGGTCTACCATTCAACCCACTACAATCACTTCCTCTCCTTGTTTCTCCCATCTATGATTGGTAGAGGCTGTCTGCTTTGGAAAATCTCTAGGTTATCTTATTGTTCACTCTTTAGCTGCTCTGATCCTGCCTCTTCTGAGTAACCAGCTACTTACATTTTCTCTGTTATAAATATTTGAAATGGTTATAGTGAGATCCTGATGGATATATATAGTGATTTTTATATGTGTCTATTATACACTCATAATACAACATATTGTCATGCTTTGTTTACATGTCTATGTCCCTTGGTATGCTGTATAACCTTTGTTATTTTTCTTTCTGGCCCCAGGACTCAACTCAATCCCTAATTTGGAAAGTTTTCAACAAATAATGGATTATGAACAATGATCTGAAGATGAAATGAGAAAAATATGCTTAATAGATCTAAAATCTGCAATGAATATATTATAAAGTGTCCATTGAAACTATTCAAAGAAAATGTTTGAGTCCTTCGACAAAACAGCATCACTTGGAGAGAAAAATATCTGTATGTGGACGGAGAAATTATTGGCTCTTCTGAGTCCAGCATGGATAAACACCACAAAACAGAGTGAGTCTGGCAGAATTTTATAAATATTTCTTAACACCTTCTTATCTCTCAGAGTTTCACTCGATAAAATGCTTATTCACGTCATATGCTTTCCAAACTTCCTCTTTTTATCCATAGTCAACATTTTCAGTAAACAATCTGCTTCTAACTACCACTAATAATTTAAATTGGGGAGTGTGTGTTCTTTATGGATATTCATTATTGTTCAATATATAATCTTTTCTATAGATTGTTATCTGGACAATCTTTTAGAATAAGAGTTCTGGTGATTTTACTCCCTTTTTAAAAGTCTTCAGTGGTTTTGCATTTTTCACCAAAAAGGTCCAGAGTGGCATTCAAAGCTCTCTTTCATCCTTGAGCACTCTAATATTCTCTCCTACTGTGCTTGTGTGGGTAACTGACAGTCGACCAACATCCCTATGGTCTTTGTTTCATACACCTTTGCACTTTAATCCTCCACATCTGAGGAAATTTGACAACAGTTCTGCTTGTTTCAACTTTCTGTGTTTTTAAAGCAATTATACCGACCTGGTTAAACCTTGGGAACTAGATAGATTTGGGTTTGAACTCAGATTCTATTTATTGACCACGTGTGAACTTGAGAAATTCAGTAATGTCTTGGAACTTTGGTTTTCTCATTTGTAAAATGGAGATTTTCATACCTACCTCAGAGTGTTATTTCTAGGATTAAATGAGAAAATAGATGTGATATGCTTGTCACACAAATACTTAAAAGATGGTATTATTCTAATCTTCTGTCAAAGATAATTTTCTGATTGAAAGCTTTCCTGATTTTCCAAACATGTTTCTTACTTTAAAACTTGAAAATACTTTTTATTTTAGTCCTCTTTTAGTATTTATATTACTCAAAGTGAAATTTATCTTTTAAATCTAACCCACTCACTATATGGAATAGAGTATTTATGATTTACATTTCTCTATATCCTTTAGAACAATCCTGTGTCTGGCACATAGTAGGCATTCAAAAAGTTGTTGAATTGAATTCATTATCAATCCATTGAGCTGATAAATTGCAGTACGTTCCTGCTCTATGCTCCGTGTTCTGAAGGGCTCTGCTCTCCACATTAATCTTAGAATCACAGGGAATGTAGGCCCTGAAGCTGTGGTGTCTCAGTTTCATTATATTAATGAGATAGCTCAGAAGATTGGAAATAGAATGGTATTTAACCATTGATTAGCCATCAAAAGTTTTCTGAGGTGCTGAAGTATATGTTCTATAATTTCAGAAGCACTAATTCATTTTATAAAAGCTACTTAAGGGTAGGTTTTCCACAAGCATTAATCGGTTGGGTCACTATTCAGTGTTGAAGCAAACAATAGCCTAAACCTCTTGTTTCTTTACTAAGTCCAAGTGGTTTGGAGTCAGGGAATTTAATAAGAATGAGTTATCTATTAATTTATTCACACATAAGAATACTTATCATTTACTCCTTTTATTCAGTCATCCATATTTTAAGAACTGAAAACATGGTATTTGAAAGAGAAATTATTTCTCTAGTAGAGCCTATGCTATTTCTTTGAGGTATTTTGTTAATATTTAGGATTTTTATTGCTTCGAGTATATACATTTATTACACTGTTACATTTTGTTTAATCTTAATATTCTTTTCCTGAAAATTTTGAGTAATTAATATGAATACATAGGTTATTCAATTAGTATTAATATTCCTTTTGTGCTCAGGCATATTCATTTCTGTCCTGTGATAACTGAATACTTTTAGTGCTGAGACCACGAGACCCAACCAGATGCCCCAGGGTGCTGATCAGTTGTATAACATCCGATAATATTCCAGCATCCCACACATATAACCTTTGGTTGATGCCCTTGATGTTACCACTACAGTAAGACTGTGCCAGCTGTCCTCCCAGTGGCTTTACTGTGGACCCGTTGATGTCTGATGAAGGGTCTATTGGGGATGAAAGATGTTCTCAGTGACTTGAGTTGTCATAACTAAGTCTTAGCCTTTTCCCAAAAATCTATGGGTTATTATCTTGAAGTCATGTAAATAAGCTGAAATCGGGTCTCAGCAATTGCAGTCACACCCGCACCTTTCTTTTTTACTCTCCTCCAAGGAGAACATTAATGGATTGCCAGAATTTCATTTGCAGAGACACTCAGAATCATCTTAGAGTCATATTTAAGATTTCATTTGATTTACCTTATGGCCATACCTCACTGATAAACTTCTTAAATGTGATTCATATCGGAAGCTTTTATGCCTTTGAATTCTGTCGGTTTGCAGAAGTAGCTTTTTTTAAACTTAACCAGTGGATTCTTCTTCTTTTTAAAACAGACTTATTGGGATTTGATTTATACACTATAAAATTCAGCCAACGTAAGTGTACAATTCAATGGTTTAAGTATATCTACATAGTTGTCCAGTCATCAAGATATAATCTTAGAATATTTTTTTAACCCTGGGAAAATCCTTATACCCATTAGCAGTCCCTCCGCATTCTGCTCAGTCTCCACTATCCCTAGGCAAATATTAATCTACTTTCTGTTTCTGTGGATTTGCCTATACTGGACATTTCATATAAATGGAATAATGCAGTATGTAGTCTTTCATGACTGACTTCTTTCATTTATCATACTGTTTTCAAGGTTCATCCTTGCTTTAGCTAGTCCTGTGTTTTATTCCTTTTTATTGTTTATCCATTGTATGGATAAACCATGTTTTGTTTATCCATTAATAAGTTGATGGACATTTGGGTTGTTCCATTTTTGCCTATCATGAGTAATGCTACTATGAACATTTGTGTACAAGTCTTTGTGTGGACATATGTCTTCATTTCTCTCTGGGTAGATACCTAGGGGTAGAATTGCAGGTTCATATAGTATCTCTGTGTTTAATATCATGAGAAACTGTGAAAGTATTTGCAAAGTGAATGCACCAATGAATTCTTATTTTCAATGTTAATATTGGTCTTACTAATTTTTATCATTGATTGCTCTGTACCATTTTGCCGTGATGACCTTCCATTTTCCTTGTAACTTCTTATTTGGGTTTGTGATGCTTTAACGTTCTGGTTTTTTTCCCTGTTTTTTCTGTGACTCTTTTCCCCTTCCTGCATGCAATTTTGTTGCTGGTTCTTCTCTCTTTCTACCTCAGCAATTTCATTCAGCAAAGGATACTTCACTTCTCTGCCTTGTGATGATTCAAATCAGTTACCCCATGATTTAGTCTTTCCTAAGTTGCAGTCACACGGTTCTGATTGTTCTTTTAGCACCTCTACATAGCCGTCTGGTTTCAGATACAGTATGTCAAGAGAGCTCATCATGTGCTCTGCAAAGCTGGTCTTTTGAAAATTCCTCTACTGTCCTCACAACTCAGACTTGAAATTTCAGTCATCTTTTATTCTTTCTTCTTCCCTGTCTCTTTTGCCTAATATTTGCCAACTCCTGTCTATTTTATGTGTCTATCACCCTCAGAGATAGTCCCTTTCTCTGCATTACCCTCCCACTGCTCTGCTTTGCTCAAGCACCCTTATTGCTCAGTTTGACTTCCATACATTCTCTGAAGAGAATGGGCCAATTGTGGGCCAATTAAAATTGGCCCACATAATTGTTGTATTTTTCCTTTTCCTTTTTCCCAGTATTTTACATTTACATCTTAATAGTTCAATCTCATTCCTATGACTCCTCTCTTAAAAATCTTCAAAGGTTCTATATTATCCTCTAAGTAAAGAAACGATTCCTTAGGTGTACATTCAAGTCTCTAATATATAGACTGGTCTCCACTGCATTCCTGCATAGAGCTTATGTTTGAGTCAATCTCACTTCTCTTTGTTTATCAACCAAGCTTAGTATTTTCCTGCCTCCAGCTTTGCTCATGCCTCTCCTTGGGCTTCCCTGTCACTGAATCTACAGAAGCCAATTCCTCAAGGCCCTAATAAAATGTGTCCTCCTTCACAATGATACCCATGATCTCACTAGACTGAATTTATGACTCTTTACTCTCAACTCTCACAATGCCTTTTTAAATTATTTATTACAGTCATTTGATACACATCTGACCTTCCCTCTTTAAATCTATGGTCCTTGAGGGCAGAGGCCATGGCATATTTATCACAATTAGAGAAGTTGCCATTTCCTGAATATTTACTATGATCTGGGCACTGAACTAAGTATTTTGTCTGCAGTATTTTCTTTAATTATCAAAACAGTCCTCTGAATTAGGCATCTTTTTAATCCTCATTTTATAGATGAGGTAGTTAATGCTTAGAGAAGATAAGTAACTTCCTTAAGGCTAAACAGCTTGTAAATGACAAAGCTGGAATTTTAGCCTTCTCTGACTCTAAAGTCTGTGTAATTAACTAGGACTATGTCACTTTCTCTACAATACCTAATTTAATAAATGCCAGTTAAGTGAATAAAAAATGGTCAGTAAGGGCTGCTGAAAAGACACATAAGGTTTAGTAGTTAGATTTTAGTTCATATTGAAGTTCTAATGCTTTCTTTGGCATGAATTATTTACCATGTCCGAGCTGTTTACTCATTCATGAGGCAGAGGAAAGAGATAATAGTCCCTGCCTCACAAGGGCGTTGTGAAGATAAATGAAACAATGCACAAGATGGCATGTACTAGTAGGCTCTCAGTAAATATTAGTTGATAGTAGTAAAAGTAAATTTCTATTTTTACTAATCCTCCTTGATAAAGTTGGCTGTCCTTGAAGGTAGCAAGATGAAAGGAGAGGCATGCAACCATCAGTAACCAAAACAATTTCACAAAATTCACCCCACCAGGAAATAAATTTTATTATCCACTGTGCAGTCATTCATAGTCATTGACCTAAAATGGAACTAACAAACTATACGATGCTTTATAGTTGAGTGCTGTTTTTACTTCATTTATATATCAATATCTCTATCTACCTATCATCTATCTACCTATCTATTGTTTATCTATCCATGGGTTTAAGTATAATAACACTAAATTGACCAGGTAACTCTGTCACTGGGTTTCTAGAAGTGGCATTTGGATAGTTCAATCTTTATGAAGACATTGACCTTCTCGTCTGAGCTCCAACTCTGTTCTTGTTGATATCCCTCAATTAGCCTCAAATATGCAAGTAAAATTTGATTCTCTTTCCTCTAATCTTGTTTTTCGGGGTAAGTTTCTCCTCTTTATCTCACTGACCACAGTGATTCATTATGGCATGTCAAATGCTTCTAGACATTGGTGTTCATGAGAATATTGTCACCTCTATCAAGGCCTTTTATCAAATGAAAAATTTTAATTATAATGAGTATACACGCTTTCACCAAATTGTACTATTTCTTACTGTTACCCTTATTTTCATAGAATAAATGCCCTTTGACATTTTATAAGATCCCATTAGTAATCAGTGGTTGAAGAAATCCTGAATCTTATATTAACTCCTTATGTAAGATGAATCCTATTCTCAATACCTTTTTCTTTATAAAAACAAAATCAAAGACTTGTTTAAGATACTTGGGGAAAGAGACAGTTCTCAAGCAGGAGGTGAGAAGAGAAAGTGAGGGTGAGTGTGATATGGAAATACAGAGTTAATTTTCTGGTTGCTCGGGCTATCTGAATATGGGTAAGGTACATCAAGATGTTACAGTAAAGATGAACTTTGTCAGTTTATTTTCAAGTCCATGACTGAGGAATTGTAGGTGGAGAATTTTCTATGCAGTTTCCATTCTGTTGATATTCAGGAAAAAATATATGAAACTCTTATGTGTTGTCTTGATTTTTTTTTGTTTTGGGTACTCTGTATTCTAATGGGAGGTGTAAAATTCAGTCTTCACAACCTGGAGGGATTTCATAAATGCAGGGTGCAATTTGGAATATTAAATATTTTTTAAAATCTCTGTGCTTAAAATGTCATAGCAAAAATCTACAGTAAACATCCAAATCATCTCTATTTCAATATTAGTATTGTAGCTAAATGTGCAGAGATTGCATCTCGTTTAACATAATTTTAAGGATGTCTTTGATACTACAAGATAACATTTTCTTTGCTTGTGATTGCTTATAGAAACAGTGATTCATTGATCTGGAGACTACCTTTCTTCAAGGAACAATGGTGTAGAGTTGCTCGTTCTGTCTTTAGTAGTTTTTGTCAGGTGTCTGTCAAAGGACCTTTATGTTGATGGTGTTATAAGTAGGAAAGGGATGAGCAGGGGACCACCAGTAGTGTTTCTGGTCCCCACAGTTTTCTTGTGCCAGCGTCAAGGAACACTTTCACGTATATGCTCATTAACTTTCTCCAAATGAAATACCCTAACACCCTCGTCAGAAAATAGTAAACTCCAATAGCACTCACCAAAATAACATAAAACAGACACAGTCCTAGGACCCTGGGGAAGGACCCTACCAACTCAAACTACTTATTTTTAATTATAACTAAACAATTAGAAAGCTTATTTTTTCACTCAGTGTCTTTCCATGAAGAACAATTACTCATTAATCTGGATAAAATTCTATAAAAGGTAAATCATTTGGGAATTTTGTCTAAAGTTTGAGATAAAATGATATTTCACATATTTATATTTTATTATCCTTTGGAGTGGCAAAATGACAGATATTAGGATAGTAGATGCCATGCGTGTGAGCAAAATCTGAACATATAATAACAACTAGGACTACCCTTAACAGATGACTAAGCACTTTTACAAGTACTACTCAGTTGATTTGCACTACTTTGCCAAGAAGTAGACTGAGCCCATACTATTAATCCCCTTTTTCTGGGCTTAAAATGCTGGAGAGATTTACACACATTCACTTAGAAAGTAAATGGAAGATTTGGAACATGAAACAAAGTTTTTGACTATAGATTTTTTTCTTTTTCCGATATTTAACTATGCATCAGGGGAATAGAAACCTATGTGAACAGAGAGTAATGTAGGAGAACCTCTGTACATGGGGTTGGGTGAAAATCTTTTGTCTAGAAGCATATTCCCAATGGTGTATGCACCAACAGGGCTAGTAGTAAGACTGCAAAGGGGCATTTCTTCCTAAGAAATTTGGAATACTGGTGGCTCCTATAAAAATAAATAAAGGAAAAATTGCATTGCATTGAGAGTAATTCTGTATTTACGTTTTTATGGCTCAAATAAACATGGAAGGTTACCTATTTAATAAATACTTGACTAAAAAACAATGGACATAATGATTTCTTTAAAGTTCTCTTTGGTTCTATTTGGATAAAACTTAGAAGACTGTATTAATCATGGTTTTCTTGAGGAAATGGAAATTTAAAAAAATTAATTGAAGAAATATTTATTGCTTGCTATATACCTCTTTTCTTTTTTTTTGGCTGTACGCGGGCCTCTCACTGTTGTGGCCTCTCCCGTTGCGGAGCACAGGCTCC
>NC_041222.1:94937365-94942582 GCF_002837175.3 Physeter macrocephalus | reverse complement strand
CTCAACCACTGTGCCACCAGGGAAGCCCGATACCTCTTTTTATACACGAAGGGTACCAAGATGAATGATGTGGTGATTTCTCTCAAGAAGCTCAATCTTGGGCTTCCCTGGTGGCGCACTGGTTGAGAGTCCGCCTGCCGATGCAGGGGACACGGGTTCGTGCCCCGGTCCGGGAAGATCCCACATGCCGCGGAGCGGATGGGCCCGTGAGCCATGGCCGCTGAGCCTGCGCGTCCGGAGCCTGTGCTCCGCAACGGGAGAGGCCACAACAGTGAGAGGCCCGCGTACAGCCAAAAAAAAAAAAAAAGAAGCTCAATCTTAAAGGAGATAAAGGCATGTGATTTATGTTATGATATGATTTAGATGACATGGATTGTAAGACAAGAATAAATATATAAAGGAAGAAGAGAATGACAGTATACTGAAGTATCAAAGATGGCTTTCCACAGAAATAACATCTCATTAGATTTTAAAGAAAGAATGGAGCATTCACCAGAAGGTCGTGGTCATTCCCATCAAGGAATAATAGGTCCTGGGACAGGTGTTTATTTCTCCTGGAGCTTTATATTATAGCAATGAATAACCCTCACATGTTGTCGTAGAAAGATTTCCAGGCTAGGATGAGTACATCTGACTTCTATTCCAGACTCTGCCCTTGACTTTCTTTGAGTCACTGGAAAATATCTCCATCTCTCTGGGCCTCAGTGTGGATAGGATTAATACTAAAGTTTCTTCTGTGTCTGATGCAGTCAACTTTATTGAACAAAGCATGAGACTTAAGAGTATAGGCTCTAGGATCCAGCTAGATCTGTATATGAATTCTAGTTTGACCACTTTCTTGCCATGTTAACTTAGGAAAATTCCTTAATGTGTCTGAGCCTTAGTATCCTCATGAGTAAAAAGAAAATAACATCAACCTCAGAGACTAATTGTAAGGACTGTGTAAGATAATGTGTATAAAGTGAACTAACTGACACGATTATTGGAGCCATTATACGTTTAGTTATAACATTTAAGGGGGAATTGCATACGTTGGGGGTAGTTGATGAACAGTTAAATAGGTAATACTAAAATAAGCTTTTGTACTTCCTTACATATGCCCTCATTGGTCCTACCCGAGTCACAGGTAAAATACCCTTAACATACTGATGAAGCTACTGTGGGGCCAGTCCCTTGGGCATAACTGGCAGGTGAGCTCTATTAACACAGGGAACAGGTGAGGCCAAGGTTGTGGGTTTGATCCCCATTGGGGCACTTAGGTTCACATTGCTCCATTTTCAACCAATGGCTGCTGGGTGCTGGTCGTCAGATGGGTGCTGACACATAACTAAATCTGCTCAAACCTATGTCGAATCTCAAATACCTTCCTTCTTCCAGATCTTAAGTCACCTAAGTTAGATCTTCCCCAGCTATCCTCTCTAAACATTCACCATCTTTGGATGCCCTTTTTTCTTTTCAAATATTCTTAGCACTTATCACTTTCAGGTATCACTTGGTACTTATCACTTATAATTAATTGAGTTACCACTTTTATTGTCTGTTTCCCCATCGGAAAGGTAAGCTCCTGGAAGGCAAGAAGGTTTCTCTGTTTGTTTATTAATATTTCCCTATTGCTTTGATTAGTCACTGATACATAATAGACATGTTGAATAAAGAAATGTCACATGAAAATGGATATGATGCATGCAGTTGCCAACACTTTAACCAAGGAGCATGCAGGGGATTATTTTATAACAGGAGACAGAAAGCTATTAAAGAGTAAATGGCTTCTAAGTAATGGATGTGAGTTTGCCAGCTGTGAGATTTTCTTTCTCAAAGTTGGAAAGGTCTATAAAATCCTGTTTCACACTGGCCAGAGACTATATCTTTATAAAGGCATATTTGCAAAGATTGTCAGCAAGGTTTAAAAACAAAAGGAACACTGGAGAAAATAGCCATTGAAAATTCATGCTCCTGAATTCCAGTCATTTGCATGGATCTGTGAAAATGCTGAAGACAGAAAAAATAAAACAATATCAGTAGAGTTAATAAGGTAGAAAAAATCATGTACAATAAAACCTATAATTATAAGATTTTCGGTTGAAGAAGCACATTATCCAGATTCAGGTATGAGCTGTAGGAGTCATAGAAGAGTTAATCTTTATATTTTTGATATTTAATGGTAGTTTTAATATATTTCACTCTAACATTTTATAAATTCAATCTTGTAAAAATTATTTTCAGTTTGTACATTTAAAAATCTCTCTTTTTATCACATTTTGATCCTATGTAGCTTGATAGATTGGCTTCACTTTTTTTTTAGAGCAGTTTTAGGTTCATAGGAAAATAGAGTGGAAGGTATAGAGATTTCCCACATACCTCTGCTTCCACACATGCATAGAGTTGCCCATACTGACATATCGTAATCAGCCATGTCTGTACTGTGCTCCACCTATTCGTCCCTCCCTCCAAGCCCTTGGAAACCATTGATCTTTTTATTGTCTCCATAGTTTTGCCTTTTCTGGAATGTCATATAGTTAGAATCATACAGTATATAGCCTTTTCAGATTGGCTTCTTTCACATAGTAATATACATTTAAGTTTCCTCTATGTCTTTTTATGATTAATAGTCATTGCTTCTTGGAACTGAATAATACTCTGTTGTCTGGATGGACAAGTTTACTTATCCATTCACCTACTGAAGGACATCTTGGTTGTTTCCAAGTTTTGGCAATTATAAATAAAGCTGCTATAAATATCCACATACAGGTTTTTGTGCAGATATAAGCTAAATGGGAAAAGAACTTGAAAAAGAATAGGTATATGTATATGCATAACTGAATCACTTTGCTGTACACCTGAAACTAACACAACATTGTTTATCAACTATACTCCAATATAAAATAAAAATTTTTTTAAATAAATTAAAAAAATAATTTGCATTTCCCTGATGAAATATGATATGAAACATCTCTTTATATGCTTACTTTCTGCCTGCATGTCTTCTTTGGTGAGGTTTCTGTTAAGGTTCTTACCCCATTTTTTTTTTTTTTAACATCTTTATTGGAGTATAATTGCTTTACAATGGTGTGTTAGTTTCTGCTCTACAACAAAGTGAATGAGTTATACATATACATATGTTCCCATATCTCTTCCCTCCTGCGTCTCCCTCCTTCCCACCCTCCCTATCCCACCCCTCTAGGTGGTCACAAAACACCTAACTGATCTCCCTGTACCATGCGGCTGCTTCCCACCAGCTATCCACCCCACGTTTGGTAGTGTATATATGTCCATGCCACTCTCTCACTTCGTCACAGCTTACCCCATTTTTTAATTGGATTGTTGGTTTCCTTATTGTTGAGTTTTAAGCATCCTTTGTATGTTTTTTAGAAAACAGTCCTTTATCAGATGTGTCTTTTGCAAATATTTCCTTCCTGTCTATGGCTTATTTTCTCATTCTTTTGACATTGTCTTTCACAGAGCATAAATTTTTAATTTTAATGAAGTTCAGCTTATCATTATTTCTTTCATGGATTTGCCTTTGGTGTTTTATTTAAAAAGTCATTGCCATACCCAAGGTTATCTAGATTTGCTCTTGTGCTATCTTCTAGGAGTTTTATGTTTTACATTTAACTCTATGATCCATTTTGAGTTAATTTTTGTGAAGCGTGTAAGGGCTGTATCTAAATTTTTTTGTTTGTGGATGTCCAATTGTTCCAGCACCATTTGTTGAAAAGAGTATTATTGCTCCATTGTATTGCCTTTGCTCCTTGTCAAAGATATGTTGAGTATATTTATGTGGGTCTATTCTGTTTCATTGATCTATTTGTCTATTCTTTTTTCAATACCTCACCATCTTGATTACTGTAGCTTTATAGTAAGTCTTAAATAGAGTAGCATCAGTCCTCCAACTTTGTTCTTTTTCCTCAATATTGTGTTGGTATTCTGGGTCTTTTGCCTCTCCATATAAATGTTAGAATCAGTTTGTCAATAACTTCTAAATAACTTGCTGGAATTTTGATTGGGATTGCATTGAATCTACAAATCAAGTTGGGAAGAACCGGCATCTTGACGATATTATGTCTTCCTCCTCATGAATATGGAATGTCTCTCCACTTATTTAGTCTTCCTTTGATTTCATTCATCATAGTTTTGCAGTTTTTCTCATACAGATCTTAAATGTAATTTGTTAGATTTACACCTAAGTATTTAGTTTTGTGGTGCTAATATAAATGGCACTGTGTTTCTGATTTCAAGTTCCACTTGTTCATTGCTTGTATATAGGAAATCAAATGAATTTTGTATATTAAATTCGTATTCTGCAATCTTGTTATAATTGTTTATTAGTTCCAGGTGCTTTTTTTTTTTGTTATTGTTGATTCTTTTGGATTTTCTACATACATTTTTCTAATGTCATTTGCAAACAAAGACAGTTTTAATTCTTCGTAACCAATCTTTATACCTTTTATTTCCTTTTCTTGTCTTGTTTCATTAGCTATAACTTCCAGTATGATGTTGAAAAGGAGTGATGAGAGGGGATATTCTTGCCTTGTACTTGATTTTAGTAAGAAAGCTTCAACTTTCTCACCATTAATATGATGTTAGGTGTAGGTTTTTTGTAGATATTATCTATCAAATTGAGGAAGTTTGCCTCTACTCCTAGTTTACTGATAGTTTTTACCATGAATGGGTGTTGAATTTTGTCAAATGCTTTTTCTGCATCTATAGATATGATCATGTGGTTTTCCTTTATTAGTCAGTTGATGTGATGGAGTATGTTAATTGATTTTTTTAAATAGATCTTTATTGGAGTATAATTGCTTTACAATACTGTGTTACTTTCTGTTGTACACCAAAGTGAATCAGCCATATGTATTCATATATCCCCATGTCCCCTCCCTCTTGAGCCTCCCTCCCATCCTCCCTATCCCACCCCTCTAGGTCATTGCAAAGCACCGAGTTGATCTCCCTGTGCTATGCTGCTGCTTCCCACTAGCTAACTGTTTTACATTCGTTAGTGTCTATATGTCAATGCTACTCTCACTTCGCCCCAACATCTCTCTCCCACCCTGTTTCCTCAAGTCCATTCTTTATGTCTACATCTTTATAACTGCCCTGCAACTAGGTTCATCAGTACCATTTGTTTTTTAGTTTCCACATGTATGCGTTAGCATACAGTATTTGTTTTTCTCTTTCTGACTTACTTCACTCTGTATGACATACTCTAGGTCCATCCAC
>NC_041222.1:94936616-94937183 GCF_002837175.3 Physeter macrocephalus | reverse complement strand
GTACATGACTCTTTTTGAATTATGGTTTTCTCAGGGTGTATGCCCAGTAGTGGGATTGCTGGGTTATATGGTAGTTCTATTTTTAGTTTATTTAAGGAACCTCCATATTGTTTTCCATAGTGGTTGTATCAATTTACATTCCCACCAACAGTGCAGGAGGGTTCCCCTTTCACAACACCCTTTGCAACATTTACTGTTTCTAGATTTTTTGATAATGGCCGTTCTGACTAGCGTGAGGTGATACCTCATTGTAGTTTTGATTTGCATTACTCTAATAATTAGTGACGTTGAACATCTTTTCATGTGCCTCTTGGCACTCTGTATGTCTTCCTTGGTGAAATGTCTATTTAGGTCTTCCGCCCATTTTTTAATTGGATTGTTCTTTTGATATTGAGCTCCATGAGCTGTTTGTATATTTTGGAGATTAATCCTTTGTCTGTTATTTCATTTGCAAATATTTTCTCCCATTCTGTGGGATGTCTTTTTGTCTTGTTTATGGTTTCCTTTGCTATGCAAAAGCTTTTAAGTTTAATTAAGTCCCATTTGTTTATTTTTGTTTTTATTTTC
>NC_041222.1:94933533-94935850 GCF_002837175.3 Physeter macrocephalus | reverse complement strand
CTTTGATTTCATTCATCAGTGTTTTATAGTTTTCTGAGTAGAAGTCTTTTGCCTCCTTAGGCAGGTTTATTCCTAGGTATTTTATTTTTTGTTGTTGCAACGGTAAATGGGAGTGTTTCCTTAAATTCTCTTTCACATTTTTTGTCATTAGTGTATAGGAATGCAAGAGATTTCTGTGCATTAATTTTGTATCCTGCTACCTTCCCAAATTCATTGATTAGTTCTAGTAGTTTTCTAGCAACATCTTTAGGATTCTCTATGCATAGTATCATGTCATCTGCAAACAGTGACAGTTTTATTTCTTTTCCAATTTGTATTCCTTTTATTTGTCTTTGTTCTCTGATTGCCATGGCTAGGACTTCCAAAACTATATTGAATAATACTGGTGAGAGAGGACATCCTTGTCTTGTTCCTGATCTTAGTGGAAATGCTTTCAGTTTTTCACCATTGTGTATGATGCTTGCTGTGGATTTGTCATATATGGCGTTTATTCTGTTGAGGTAGGTTCCCTCTATGCCCATTTTCTGCAGAGTTTTTATCATAAATGGGTGTTGAATATTGTCAAAAGCTTTTTCTGAATCTGTTGAGATGATCATATGGTTTTTGTTCCTTAATTGGTTAATGTGGTGTATCACATTGATTGATTTGCATGTATTGAAGAATCCTTGCATCCCTGGGATAGCTCCCACTTGATCATGGTGTATGATCCTTTTAATGTGTTGTTGGATTCTGTTTGCTAGTATTTTGTTGAGAATTTTTGCATCTATGTTCATCAATGATATTGGTCTATAATTTTCTTTTTTTGTGATATATTTTTCTGGTTTTGGTATCAGAGTGATGGTGGCTTCGTAGAATGAATTTGGGAGTGTTTCTCCCTCTGCAATTTTTTGGGAGAGTTGGAGAAGTATCGGTGTTAGCTCTTCTCTAAATGTTTGATAGAATTCGCCTGTGAAGCCATCTCATCCTGGACTTTTGTTTGTTGAAAAATTTTAAATTACGGTTTCAATCTCATTACTTGTGATAGATCTGTTTATATTTTCTAATTCTTCCTGGTTCAGTCTTGGAAACTTGTACCTTTCTAAGAATTTGTCCATTTCTTCCAGGTTGTCCATTTTATTGGCATATAGTTGTTTGTAGTAGTCTCTTATAATCTTTTGTATTTCTGTGGTGTCAGTTGTGATTTCTCCTTTTTCATTTCTAATTTTATTGATTTACATACTCTCCCTTTTTTTCTTGATGAGTCTGGCTAAGGGTTTATCAATTTTGTTTATCTTCTCAATGAACCAGCTTTTAGTTTTATTGATCTTTGCTATTGTTTTCTTCATTTCTATTTCACTTATTTCTGTTCTGATCATTATGATTTCTTTCTTCCTACTGACTTTGGGTTTGCTTTGTTCTTCTTTCTCTAGTTGTTTTAAGTGTAGGGTTAGATTGTTTATTTAAGATTTTTCTTTTTTCTTGAGGTGAGATTGAATTGCTATAAACTTCCCTCTTAGAACCGCTTTTTCTGCATCCCGTAGGTTTTGGATCGTCGTGTTTTCATTGTCATTTTTTTCTATGTATTTTTAAATTTTTTCTTTGATTTCTTCAGCTATGTCTTGATTATTTAGTAGTGCACTGTTTAGCCTCCATGTATTTGTGTTTTTTACAGTTTTTTTTCTGTAATTGATTTCCAGTCTCATGGCATTGTGGTCAGAAAAGATGCTTGATATGATTTCAATTTTCTTAAATTTACTGAGCCTTGATTTGTGACCCAAGATGTGATCTATCCTGGAGAATGTTCCATGTGCACTTGAGAAGAAAGCCTATTCTGCCACTTTTGGGTGGAATGTTCTCTAAATATCAATTAAATCTATCTGGTCTGTTGTGTCATTTAAAGCTTGTTTTTCCTTATTTATTTTCTGTTTGCATGATTTGTTCATTGGTGTAAGTGGGGTGTTAAAGTCCCCTACTATTATTGTGTTACTGTCTATTTCCCCTTTCATGGTTGTTAGCATTTGCTTTATGTATTGAGGTGCTCCTATATTGGGTGCATAAATATTTACAATTGTTATATCTTCTTCTTGGATTGTTCCTTTGATCATTAAGTAATGTCCCTCCTTGTCTCTTGTAACTGTCTTTATTTTAAAGTCTATTTTTTCTGATACAAGTATTGCTACCCAAGCTTTCTTTTGATTTTCATTTGCATGGAATATCTTTTTCCATCCCCTCACTTTCAGTCTGTATGTGTCCCTAGGTCTGAAGTGTGTCTCTTTTAGACAGCATATATATGGGTCTTGTTTTTGTATCCATTCAGTCAGTCTGTGTCTTTTGGTTG
>NC_041222.1:94929016-94929224 GCF_002837175.3 Physeter macrocephalus | reverse complement strand
TTTGATAGGGATTGCATTGAATCTGTAGATTGCTTTGGGTAGTATAGTCATTTTCACAATATTGAGTTTTCCAATCCAAGAACATGGTATATTTCTCCATCTATTTATGTCACCTTTGATTTCATTCATCAGTGTTTTATAGTTTTCTGAGTAGAAGTCTTTTGCCTCCTTAGGCAGGTTTATTCCTAGGTATTTTATTTTTTGTTGT
>NC_041222.1:94887089-94926415 GCF_002837175.3 Physeter macrocephalus | reverse complement strand
CTGGCTAAGGGTTTATCAATTTTGTTTATCTTCTCAATGAACCAGCTTTTAGTTTTATTGATCTTTGCTATTGTTTTCTTCATTTCTATTTCACTTATTTCTGTTCTGATCATTATGATTTCTTTCTTCCTACTGACTTTGGGTTTGCTTTGTTCTTCTTTCTCTAGTTGTTTTAAGTGTAGGGTTAGATTGTTTATTTAAGATTTTTCTTTTTTCTTGAGGTGAGATTGAATTGCTATAAACTTCCCTCTTAGAACCGCTTTTTCTGCATCCCGTAGGTTTTGGGTCGTCGTGTTTTCATTGTCATTTTTTTCTATGTATTTTTAAATTTTTTCTTTGATTTCTTCAGCTATGTCTTGATTATTTAGTAGTGCACTGTTTAGCCTCCATGTATTTGTGTTTTTTACAGTTTTTTTTCTGTAATTGATTTCCAGTCTCATGGCATTGTGGTCAGAAAAGATGCTTGATATGATTTCAATTTTCTTAAATTTACTGAGCCTTGATTTGTGACCCAAGATGTGATCTATCCTGGAGAATGTTCCATGTGCACTTGAGAAGAAAGCCTATTCTGCCACTTTTGGGTGGAATGTTCTCTAAATATCAATTAAATCTATCTGGTCTGTTGTGTCATTTAAAGCTTGTTTTTCCTTATTTATTTTCTGTTTGCATGATTTGTTCATTGGTGTAAGTGGGGTGTTAAAGTCCCCTACTATTATTGTGTTACTGTCTATTTCCCCTTTCATGGTTGTTAGCATTTGCTTTATGTATTGAGGTGCTCCTATATTGGGTGCATAAATATTTACAATTGTTATATCTTCTTCTTGGATTGTTCCTTTGATCATTAAGTAATGTCCCTCCTTGTCTCTTGTAACTGTCTTTATTTTAAAGTCTATTTTTTCTGATACAAGTATTGCTACCCAAGCTTTCTTTTGATTTTCATTTGCATGGAATATCTTTTTCCATCCCCTCACTTTCAGTCTGTATGTGTCCCTAGGTCTGAAGTGTGTCTCTTTTAGACAGCATATATATGGGTCTTGTTTTTGTATCCATTCAGTCAGTCTGTGTCTTTTGGTTGCAGCATTTAATCCATTTACGTTCAAGGTTATTATCGATATGTATGTTCCTATTACAATTTTCTTAATTGTTTTGGGTTTGTTTTCATTGTCTTTTTCTTCTCTTGTGTTTCCTGCCTAGAGAAGTTTCTTTAGCGTTTGTTGTAAAGCTGGTTTAGTGGTGCTGAAGTCTCTTAGCTTTTGCTTGTCTGAAAACGTTTTGATTTCTCCATCGAATCTGAATGAGATCCTTGCTGGCTAGAGTAATCTTGGTTGTAGGTTTTTCTGTTTCATCACTTTAAGTATATCCTGCCACTCCCTTCTGGTCTACAGAGTTTCTGCTGAACAATCAGCTGATAACCTCATGGGAATTCCTTTGTGTGTTATTTTTTTGTTTTTCCCTTGCTGCTTTTAATATTTTTTCTTTGAATTTAATTTTTGTTAGTTTGATTAATATGTGTCTTGGTTTGTTTTTCCTAGGTTTTATCCTGCATGGGATTCTCTGTGCTTCCTGGACTTAGGTGACTCTTTCCTTTCCCATGTTAGGGAATTTTTTGACTATAATCTCTTCAAATATTTTCTCAGGCCCTTTCTTTTTCTGGTCTTCTTCTGGGACCCCTATAATTCGAATGTTGGTGCATTTAGTGTTGTCCCAGAGGTCTCTGAGATTGTCTTCAATTCTTTTCTTTCTTTTTTGTTTATTCTGCTCCTCAGCGGTTATTTCCACCATTCTGTCTTCTGGCTCACTTATTCGTTCTTCTGTCTCAGTTATTCTGTTGTTGATTGCTTCTAGTGTATTTTTCATTTCAGTTATTGTGTTGTTCATCTCTGTTTGTTTGTTCTTTAGTTCTTCTAGATCTTTGTTAAATATTTCTTGTATTTTCTCAATATGTTAAATATGTCTTGTATTTTCTCAATATGTGCCTCCATTCTATTTCTGAGATTCTCGATTATCTTTACTATCATTACTCTGAGTTATTTTTCAGATAGATTGCCTATTTTCTCTTCATTTTATTGGTCTTTTAGGTTTTTACGTTGCTCCTTCATCTGTGACCTATTTTTTTGCCATCTCACTTTTCTTTTTTTTATGAGTGAGATTGTGTTCCTGTCTTACTGGTTGTTTGGCCTGAAGCTTCCAACACTGGAGTTTGTAGGCTGTTGGGTAGAGCTGGTTCTTGGTGCTGAGATGAGAATCTCTGTGAGACATCACTCCAATGAATATTCCCTGGGGTCTGAGATTCTCTGTTAGTACAGTGGTTCGGACTCAGAGCTCTCACCGCAGGAGCTTTGGCTCAACCCCTGGGTCGTGAACCAAGATCCCACAAGCCACGTGGGGTGGTAAAAAAAAAGAAAAAAAATAATAGAAAAAAAGAAAGAGAACAATAACAAAGTTAGAAATATAATTAGCTAAGGAAACTAACAGATATGTTAGAAAGAATATAAAAGTAAAAATATAGATGAATCAACAACCAGAAAGTACAACAGTACCACAATAGTAAAAAAGAGGAAGAGGGAAAAAAAAAAGGGGGGGTGTGAAGGCCTTGGCTTTGGACGGCAGGGCCTAAGCAAGGGCATGGTTTGGGCAGTGGACAGGGCCTATGCTTAGGACCCAAAGGGCTGGAAAAGGCCCTGGGGGCTGTGGGGGTTGAGTCTTAGGCTCAACGGAACAGTAGGCGTCCACACATGTCCCCCACCCCTGGGCTTGGGGGGGAACCTCACCTGGGAGCCCAGCAGGCTCCTTGGGCTCGAGTTGGTGGGGCATTCGCCCTCCGCTCCTCTCTCGCTCCTCCTGGAGGGCCCCTCCCACCTCCCTCTCCTGATCTCCCCGACCTCCCTACTATGCCCCCAGGAACAATGAGGCTGGGGGGAGGGGGTGGCCCTGGAGGGCAGGGGACCGGCCTGAGAGCTCAGCAGGCTCCCCGGGCCCGAGTGGGTGGGGCAATCGCCCTCTGCTCCTCTCCTGCTCCTCCTAGAGGGTCCCTCCCACCTGCCTCTCCTGATCGCCCCGGCCTCAGGGGCGCCGAGCCTGTCTGGCCTCCACTTCTCCCTCCCCTTCAGTACCCCCACGTCCTACCGGTTCACTTGGGGGTTCCTCCCATTTCCTTGGGCGTCAGAGTCCCCCACCAGTGGCCAGCAGGTGACCTAGTTGTGGGGAGACGCTAACTCAGAGTCTTCCCACACTGCCATCTTGACTCCATCCCCTAAGTGATTTTCACATGTAGAGCTAGGGGCTTCCCGGGTGGCGCAGTGGTTGAGAATCTGCCTGCTAATGCAGGGGACACGGGTTTGAGCCTGGTCTGGGAAGATCCCACATGCTGCGGAGCAACTAGGCCCGTGAGCCACAGCTACTGAGCCTGCGCGTCTGGAGCCTGTGCTCCGCAACAAGATAGGCCACGATAGTGAGAGGCCTGTGCACCGTGATGAAGAGTGGCCCCCGCTTGCCACAACTAGAGAAAGCCCTTGCACAGAAATGAAGACCCAACACAGCCAGAAATAAAAATAAAATAAAATAATAAATTAATTAAAGTACCCTTAATTTTAAAAAAAAATGTAGAACTAGCTTTGCATACCTGAGATAAATCCCACTTGGTCGTGATGTGTAATTATTTTTATACACTGTTGCATTAGATTTGCTAATATTTTGTCGATGATTTTTGCATCTATGTTCATGAGAGTTATTGGTCTGTAGATTTTTTGCAATAGCTTTGTCTGCTGTTGGTATTATGGTAATGTTGGCCTCATACAATGAGTTAGGAAGTATTCCTTCTGCTTTTAGATACTAAAAGAGATTGTAGAGAATCAATATAGTTTCTTTGTAAATGATAGAGTTCACCAATGAACCCATCTAGGCCTGGTGTTTTCTGTTTTGGTGGATTATTAACTATTGGTTCAATATTTTTATAGATGTAGGCCTACTCAAGTTTTCTGTTTCTTCTAGTGTGAGTTTTAGCATCTCGTATCTTTCAAGGAATTGGTCAGTTTCATCTAGGACTTGATCCCGATCTTAGTGGTAAGGCTTCTAGCTTCTCACCAAAAGGTATGATGTTATCTGTAGGTATCTTTATTCTTTAATCAGTTGAGAATTCATGAATTTCTGACATTAATAGCATCAAGCCTTCTTTGGAAAAACAGAATCTAGCTCTGTCATTCAATAGCTCAATGACCCTTTGCAACTTATTGAGGCTCTCCCAGTCTCAATTTCTTTCTGTTAAATGGAGAAGTAAAATTTCTCCTTTATACAGAGATTGTGAGACAACATAATGTATGTTTACAGCACACTTTGCTAACATTGTCTGCTGTTGGTATTATGGTAATGTTGGCCTCATACAATGAGTTAGGAAGTATTCCTTCTGCTTTTAGATACTAAAAGAGATTGTAGAGAATCAATATAGTTTCTTTGTAAATGATAGAGTTCACCAATGAACCCATCTAGGCCTGGTGCTTTCTGTTTTGGTGGATTATTAACTATTGGTTCAATATTTTTATAGATGTAGGCCTCCTCAAGTTTTCTGTTTCTTCTAGTGTGAGTTTTAGCATCTCGTATCTTTCAAGGAATTGGTCAGTTTCATCTAGGACTTGATCCCGATCTTAGTGGTAAGGCTTCTAGCTTCTCACCAAAAGGTATGATGTTATCTGTAGGTATCTTTATTCTTTAATCAGTTGAGAATTCATGAATTTCTGACATTAATAGCATCAAGCCTTCTTTGGAAAAACAGAATCTAGCTCTGTCATTCAATAGCTCAATGACCCTTTGCAACTTATTGAGGCTCTCCCAGTCTCAATTTCTTTCTGTTAAATGGAGAAGTAAAATTTCTCCTTTATACAGAGATTGTGAGACAACATAATGTATGTTTACAGCACACTTTGCTAACACATATTAAGTACAGAACAAATGTGGGTCAAATAATGAAATGTGCATAAAAACAACGTCAAAAATTTTCCTCCACTTTAGACAAACATATATGAAATACAAATTTACTAGGTTTGTGATGAGTCCAGTGATATCACTTACAAAATGTATTTGTTTGTTTGGTAAAAATTGGGTCCAAGTAAGAATCTCTTTGCATGATTTTTGGGGAAAGGGCAATAGAATTAAAATGTAACTCTCTCTTACTGCTTTTGCATCTTCCCTTATATCAGATCAAGGTCCCTGAAATTACCCTTCTGAAGACGTATTAAAATGAGTTGAGTGTATCTTCAAAAATATTTTTAGAAAATTGAAATGGTGAATAAAGGAGAAAACTGTCAGGTAATTCCTCACCTAGAATATGGGATTTTTAAAAATATTCTAGCATACATGAGAACAGAAAATGTCATGTGTCTAGTAAAATATTCAATATCAGGGGGATAGTCTATGATTCACCTTTTACAACACAGATGAATTAGATTTAAGTAATTCCATACATTGATGGAGTCATAACAGAATTGGTTGATACAGAGTGTCAAAAATGTCTCCATTTTTCTTAAGTTGGTGCAAGTTTTACTAAACACGCTCAATACACGAATCTGTGTATTCCACATGGTTAAAATGGGGCCTGTTCAATATTGATAGAGCTCATGTGATGTAGGAAAATTCACAGAAGAAATGTACAAATAAAGAAAAAAATGGAACTAACTCTACCTCTGTTTTACATCTGGAAACAACAATAAAACTATGAATTATATTTCCCAGGGCCTTTGATTAAAACAGCAACTTAAAAACTCTATTTTTTGCAATTAATCAAATAAACTGAGAACTGAAAGATTTTCTTTCTTGGGGGTGGTAGGGGAACCATAAATGGGAATGCCAAAATAATTTGTAAATCTCTGTATTGGAGAGTTGTTAAGTGGTGTCAGTTTTAATTCTGGAAATAAGAATTATCTCCTAGCATAGCTGATATCCTGTGATAATACAATGACAGATACTGAGTAAAACAGAAATACTATATTTAAGGAAATTATATTTTAATGAGTTTTAATCAGCTGTACTGCACATTGCTCATGTCCCCGATTAAAAATCATTGATTCAGAGACTTCCAATTTAAAATGGAATCTGGCCGCAAGCCTATGATGAATCTTCTCCAATTTCCCACTAAATACCTGTGAAGGCAGAAATATATGACACCCCAGAAGAATATAAAATTAGGACTGACAGATAACTATCAGAATATGTAAAAAATTAACTAGGAAGAAAGTAAACCAAGGAAATGCAAATATTTATACAAAAGAAAAAGTATTAAAACTATTTATAAAAATACTTCCTGATCTCTGCACTGCTGCTCTCCCCCTGCCAGACACACATAAACACTCAAAGTCTGTTCCTTCCTGCTAGAAAATGGCTCCTTTGCAGTATGGCTGCTACTTTTTGAGCATCCAGGTTATTTTTGTTCCTTCCTCATTAAGTGAATATATTTACTTGGAGCACCTAGAAAAGAGGTTGCTGGCAAACAACCTGCATTTAGGATGGTAATAAAGTCTAATAGCACCTTAGGAGATGTAGTTCCCACAAATAAATCACTAATACACTTTACTAATGATATATTTAGGGATTTTACTTTACATATATATACTACCCCAGCTTAAAATAATGAGAATCAAGAAGCAAGAATCAGAAGAGGAAATCAGCTGAGAGTTGTGCCTGTCATCTTGCCCTTCAGCTATTAAACTGAAAAGAGAATTTTCCACTAAGCATGTGGGGAGAGAACAGGGATAAAGGCAATCAATACATCCCATCCCCTCCTGTCTACTGGTAAATAAGCAAGCTGAAAAAAAAAAAAAAATCCCAGTGTATTTTAGATTGAGACAGGATTAGTGTGACCAACTCGAGCCCAAGGAGCCTGCTGGGCTCCCAGGTGAGGTTCCCCCCCAAGCCCAGGGGTGGGGGGCATGTGTGGACGCCTACTGTTCCGTTGAGCCTAAGACTCAACCCCCACAGCCCCCAGGGCCTTTTCCAGCCCTTTGGGTCCTAAGCATAGGCCCTGTCCACTGCTCAAACCATGCCCTTGCTTAGGCCCTGCCGTCCAAAGCCAAGGCCTTCACCGCCCCTTTTATTTTCCCCTCTTCCTCTTTTTTATTATTGTGGTACTGTTGTACTTTCTGGTTGTTGATTCATCTATATTTTTACTTTTATATTCTTTCTAACATATCTGTTAGTTTCCTTATCTAATTATATTTCTAACTTTGTTATTTTTCTAATTTCTTGCCTTTTTTTTTTTTTTTTTTTTTTTTTTTGTGGTATGCGGGCCTCCCTCTGCTGTGGCCTCTCCCATTGCGGAGGACAGGCTCCGGTTATATTCTTTCTAACATATCTGTTAGTTTCCTTATCTAATTATATTTCTAACTTTGTTATTTTTCTAATTTCTTGCCTTTTTTTTTTTTTTTTTTTTTTTTTGTGGTATGCGGGCCTCCCTCTGCTGTGGCCTCTCCCGTTGCGGAGGACAGGCTCCGGACACGCAGGCTCAGCGGCCATGGCTCACGGGCCCAGCCGCTCCGCGGCGTGTGGGATCCTCCCAGACCGGGGCGCGAACCCGGTTCCCCTGCATCGGCAGGCGGACGCGCAACCGCTGCGCCACCAGGGAAGCCCTTGCCTTTTTTTAGGTTAGCCAACTATTTTTGTATTACATTTTCTTCTGTTAACCTGTAATTATTTGTTCATTCTTTCAATAGCTACTCATGACAACATGAGTCATGGCATTATTATCCAATGCAAATTCTTACTTTTGACACTTGTATGATAATGCTATGACACATAGAAGTATTCACTCATCTGTTAATAATGCCATGCATTTCAATTAGACATATTTAAAACTCAAAACGCAGTATTCTTATTTTTGTAAATTTGATATTTATTTACATTTACCCTTTCCAGTGCTTCTCACTAATTCTTGTATATATGAGATGGTTGAAGAGTAGTGCAATGGACATCCATAAACTCACTTCTCAGAAACAATTACGTTAACATTTTATCGTACCTATTTGCAAATAGGTGTGTGTATGTGTATACATGCTAAACCATTTCATAGAAGCTGCAGACTTTACCACCTAGAGCATCTTCATGAATATTTTTAACAAAAGGACTTTTTTTACATTATTATGATGCAACTATTTCCAAAAAGGGTCAATATTTACATAATTTCATTTTATACCTAATCCATCTTCAAAATTCTCCAATTGTCCCACAAATAACTTCTATAGTTGTATTTCTCCAACCAAATCCAATTAAGATTTATATATTATAGTTGTTTTTTCTAGTTTGTTACCTTAGAACAGTTCTCTCTATCTTAATTTAATGACATACTTTTGAAGTGATAAGACCAGTTGTATTGTAGAATAAGCTACATTCTGCATTTATTTATCTGATTGTGGTGTCATTTATCTTGTTTCTCTTTGCCCAATAGTCCCAGGTAAACTGGAAGTTAAGTCCAATGTCTTGATTAGATTCAAGTTTAATATTTTTTGTAAATTATTCTTTGGTGGTATTATGTTCTTTATATTGCATCTCATCAAGAAGCACATAATTTCATGCTGTCACACAATTAGTGATGATAAGTTGGATTGCTTAATTATAGTGATAATCTTTTAAAACAAGTATTTTTGTCTAAGACTCTTTAATCATATTATCTTAGTCTAAAGCAACCAAGATTTTGCTCAAAAACATTTTTTATTGTGGTTTTTCTTATTACTTATTATTGATATGTCATTTTATTTAGGTAGGATAGCATGTGTTTTAGATCTCTGTTATATTTATTGATCTAGCATTTTCATTTTCATCTATTTATCTTTTTATTTTGCATCCTGAGAACATTGCCTGTGTTTATCTTATGTATAATGGGTCTCTTTTCTACATATCCCCTCTGCCCTTGACTATTCCTAATGCCATTTTAAGTTCTGCTTTAAAATTACCGATATTCTTAGTCTGTTCATCATGCTATAACAAAATATCATAGACTGGGTGGCTTATGAACAACAAGCAGAACTGGAGGCTGGAAGTCCAAGATCAGGGTATCAGCATGGTCAGGTGAGGGCCCTGTTCTAGGTTGCAGGCTTCTCACTGTATCCTTACATAGCTGAAGGGGCTGGGGATCTCTCTGGAGCTTCTTTTATAAGGCACTAATCTCATTCAAAAGGGTGGACACTTAAGGACCTCTCAAAGGCCCCATCTTTTAATAATGTCACCTTTGAGGGTTAGGATTTCAACATACGAATTTGGGGCAGGGGGACACAGATGTTCAGACCATAGCAATTACCTTTTTTTCTGGATCCGTTCATTTGCTTTTCCTTACAATTTCATATTCATTTCTGCATCTTTTTCATGGTGTCCTGGTATTCCTGAATTTTGCTTATACCACAGAGAAGATTCTTTTTATTTGTATCTTTTTTTACATTTATCTTTTTTGCAAGAATTCTTCTGATATATACTTTTTTGAGTGTTGCATCATAACCTTCCTTCTTCATAAAGAATAAGTTCAAAGGGCTTGTGTTAGTTTCCTATTATCATTGTGACAAGTTACCATGAAATTAGTAGCTTAAAGCAACACAAATTTATTATCTTACAGTTCTGGATTTTAGAAGTCCAAAATTAGTCTCATTGGCCTAAAATTAAGTTGTTGGCAGGGCTGACTTCTTCTGGAAGGGGAAAACCCACTTCCTTGCCTTTTCCGGCTTCTAGAGGCCACCTGCATTCCTTGGCTAGTGACCCTTTCCGTGAATTATTCCAACCCATTGCTTCCATTGTCACATCTTCTACTCTGACCTAAATCTGAACGTCTTGCCTCCCTCTTAAAAGGACCTTTGTGATTACATTGGGCTCATCCAGAATAATTTCCTCGTCTAAAAATCCTTAATTTAATCACACCCGCAAATTCCCTTTCACCATGTAGATAATATATTCAAAGGTTCTGAGGATTAAGATGTGAACGTTTTGTGGGGGGAAGGCATCATTCAACCTACCACAGGCTCCATATTGGTTTTGTGTTTTTGTTCTTTGATGTTTGGATAGGATGAGGGTTCAAATCTGGTATTATGTCCTAAAATAAACTCCTTACTTGAGTGCTTTTAAAATCCTTTTTCAGATCTTAAGTTGAAGAACTGGTTGATATGCATTATATTGCCAACTCTTTGATCCCAACATTCTGAGAAAATGATGAGCACCCTGAAGTGCAGTTGTAGTATAAGGAATTTAGTTTCCATGCTACTTTTCTGCATAAATCTACCACCAGGAATAAGCTTTCTGGAATTAATTTTCTGTTCTGTTTTGTCTTCACGTAAGAGAACTTGTCCAGCTCTTTTTCTTGCATTACTATAAAAAAGGAAGGTCCATATGTCTTCAAGAGGTGAACGTCATGATGATGATAGTGATGATAACGATAATGATGATAATAATGCCAGTAGTGGTTGCCACATATTGAGTGCTTATTTTACGCTAGTCACCATGATTAAAGCTTTGCACATATTCTTTCATCTCCTCCTTTCCACAAACCCTTGAGGTAAGTACCATTGTTATTACTATTTGACATTTTAGAGAAAGGATAGTCACAGAAAGAGTAATTAACTAACCTGAGGTCTCATGGAGAGGAAATAGTAGAGCTGGGACAGAGGCTTCATTTTCACAGTTTGCTGTAGCAAAACTCTCTCCAGGGTTTTTCTAGCACGGTTGGTTCAGAATGCTATGCATCAATATCTTTCCTCTGCCCTTGCAACTTGGGACTTGTTAACAGTGTTCTGCTTGTATATCTTTTGTTAGTTCACTTGAAATTATTGCGTTCCAGAGAGAGTGATTGTGAGTTGGTTCTTGCTGTGTTTCTACACGGTATATTCCTATTTGTTCAGTATTTAGCAGAATGTGACTTCATGTTTTATAAGATGTGGATAGCATTATTTTCTAGTTTCCAGTGCTGATACATATTTCCTCCCAATTTTGTACTCCTTTGGTCTTATGCTATACTTTAAGAAAGAAACTGCCTTAGATGTTTTTATTCAAGATGCCATCATTCTAGGAAGTGCTCTAATCTCTCTTTCTGAAAAATTTCTTTTTAGATAACTTAACGAACAAGTCACCATCTGCATCATTTACTTCAAACTCTCAAATTCATAATAATCTATTGTTTGGAATCATTTTGGATCTTTTCTTTTTATGTCATAATTTACTTCATAGCCTGCTGATTCATGTTAGCTTTATTTAGATTAGTAGGTGCCCAGTTTTGATTTGACTTGACACATTAGTGAGAGACTTAATCAAATAAGCAAAACATTTTCTCTGTTGGGCTACTGATTGTGCTCCACTCAATCTACTTCTATTTTTTTTTAAGACACCAAGATAATTTAAATAGGCAAATAGGTTTTCTACTTACACTTCATTTAAGGAACATCATCAAATTATCTCTGTGTGTTATTTTGGAAGGTACTTGGGAGAACTGTGCTTAAGCCACAGCCCTGTCGTTATTGATTGTGTGGCATTAACTTTCTTTTTTTTTTTTTTTTTTCTATAAAAAACAAAGGTTGTTGAAACAGATAATCCCTTCCTCCTTTAGAACTGCCTAATTTTCAGTAGCAAGAGATTAAATGGCTAGTTTTTGCCTCAAGTAAATGAATAGAAGTTGAACATAGTTTCTACTTGGGATATTAGAAAGCAAATGATAATAACGCAAGAACTAATCTTAGTATTTAAGAAGATACCCTTATAACACAACATTTCACTTGAATGTCATAGAATTTGGCCATAGGAGAAACTCTGTTCTGAAAGCCCATGGCCTTTCAAGGGTAAGAGAGAAAAAAATGGCGTTGAGACAAACACATTTCATTAGCACTTCTCAAGTTCTTATTAACACAGGTTTTCATTTTCCCTAAGAGCCCTTAAAATCTTTGCAGCAGAAGATATTTGATTAGTCATAAAGCATTTCACAACACACAGAGCTGATATAAGGGGACAGAGAGTCTAAGTGGAACAAACCTAGGTCGGAAAGCTGAAATTTGTCGTCAGCTGTTCTTGAAGCTTAACACATTATAAATTTATGCATTGCATATGGCAAGTGAGGGTAAATTAGAGACTCTGGCAAGCCAGACTTTCTGTACATAAGCATCTTTTTCCTTGTGCAGGAGAGAGAAAAATGTAAAGGAATAGCACTGAAGGGAGTTTCTCTTGGCAAGAAAAGGATACATACTGATTTTAGAATTAATTGTTGTGATGAAAAGAACAATAATGAAGATATACAGTATCATTCTTTAGTTATTATAGTTTTCTTTATATTAGATTAATGAGATATTCTGAGGCCTAATCTGGTGATTTCATGAGTCAGATAAAAAGAAAGTTCTGCTTGAATATATTTAAACCTTGGCCCAAATCTAAGCATTTAAGGCCTGAATCCAGAAATGATAAAAGCTATGTGTTAGTTTAGACAAAGATATATAAAGGAGAAAAAAAGTCTGTGGACTGGAAATAACATGCTGGTCAAAAAAAAAAAAAGAGATATTTGTCATCAGTGCCTTGTGTTAATGAAAATGGGTAGTTGATAGCTCCTGGGTGCATTTGATACCTTGAGGTCTTGCTGAGAATGCAGCTGCTGGCTCTATATATAGACTTAATTCTGATGCTGAGGGAATAAAAGCATACATACCATAGTAATGAGATTACTGGGACAGCTCCCAAATCGAGACAGCTGAGCCAAATCAATAAATGCATTTTTCTTCCCCTTAAAATTGCTGAGCTCATTAGAAAGACCAATATACTTCATGGTTAGACCTCTTAGACTGTGTTTCAAGCTCCCTCTAGCATTTTGCAAATTAAAAATTTAAATACAAAGATGATTCCCAAATATGACCACACCATCAAAATTACAATTTCCCTAGGATAAGCATTACTATTTCTCTTTTTAAAAATTCCCTTATGCATTTTGGGCACATGGATTGGACATAGTTTTCTGACTGGTATGCTGTCATAGGAGACCATATGGTACAGTGGAAAATGCAGGAACTTTTAAGTTATACATATTGGAGGTTAAAATCCAAACCACTTTGTGCAGTGGAGATATATATATATATATATATATATATATATATATATATACTTTTAAGTTATACATATTGGAGGTTAAAATCCAAACCACTTTGTGCAGTGGAGATATATATATATATATATATATATATATATATATATATAACCTTTGTATAGTCACTTAACTACAGATCAAAACAAACTCTTTCCCTTTGTAAAGCTGTAAATTTGAAGAAGACAAAAATCCAGAAGTAATTTTAAGGAAATAGTTGAAGATGCAGATAAATATCAACTACAATGATAATCCTTGCACCATTGTGTTTACAATTGAAAAAAAGTATTTAATAATAAAAGCTTGCTTAAATAACATGATGTGTTTATACAAAGTATTATTATGTAACCACTTACATAATAATTTAAAAGAATATTTTTTGTAATAGAAAGAGGATCAAGATATATTATTACGTTAAAAAACAGAATCACCTAGTACGTATGGTTTGTGTGGTATGACACTGCTGTATGTATGGTCATGTATATGCACAATACTCATACGATATTTATATACACACACATACATATCATACATAGAAAAGGACATCTAGAAAATTGTGGACAGCAGTAAATAGTGTGATTATGGATGAGTCTTTTTTTCTCCTTGTTGCTTCTGTGTATTACTAAGTACTCTATAATAAACATCATACTCCTTTTATAAAGAATAAAGTTAAACAGTAATAGTTCAAAAATAACAAAAACACTGAGACTCTCTTCAACCAAACAAAGGAATATTGTAGCACATAAATCGGTAAGAATAATAAACTGCTTACACAGAAATTCAGCCTGCTTTCAGTGAGAAATCCTGAGGCACATATTATGAAGCCCAGTGTGTGAGAGGGGCAGAACAAGAAGATAAGAGTCTGAAACTGAATCTGATTAAGGAGACACACAATAAATAGTCCAGACTATTCACAGACTCTTTAAAGGTCTATCAAACCATACAGAGGGATAAGCAATTTTGCAATAATAGACAAATATGGCCCTTCTGTCTAGGGAAACATCTCAGTAATCATATCCACATCTTTGGAGAAGCAGCAGAGTAGGACGTAGGATATCAGATAGGTGTGAGTTTGAGTCCTTGTTTCACCATTTACTCACCATGTTACCTTGGTTACCTTCACATTTCTGAAACTCAGTTTCTTCACCTGTTGAAGGAGAATAATAAGAATTATCGTTATCTCAATCACACTTAACACTGACTAAGAGCTTTGTTCTAAGGGCTACATGTAACATCCCCTTAGAGAATAAGGGAGACTTGTTTGGAAAACATTTAGCTTGGTGACCAAGAACATAGTAAGTGCTCAATAAATGCTAGTTCTCAGTACAGCTACAAGCATAGAAATGGTAATTATTTATTTAACAACTATCATTTGTGGCTATAATTCACACAGCTCTATATTGTAAAACAGGGAGGGATAAAAGGATGAATGAGACATATTCTCTGCTCCCAAGGAATCTACAGTTTTGGGGAGGGGGGAGGCCAGACACAGGAGAAAATGCTGAGGAAGGTCTCAGTGTAAAAGTGGCCAACCTCATGGTGCCAAAGCGAACTCAGGAGTTGTCAAGGGTGTTGTTCTCCCTGGGATCTGAGAATAGATGCCTCCATAGATTGGGAGGGGGGTCACCTTTCAGCCCTATCTTAATACAGAAAAAAGTGTAGCAGATATTTAACTTCTATTTTGAAGATTATCGTAGAGTTGGTATACCTCATTTGACTCAGCTGGGTCTGAAAGTCAAAATATAATAGTGTCCACTGGCAAGATAAGAGAGTTATTCTATTGTTTTGTTTTTCCTTAAGAGATGCAATGCCTCAGATCACATTTTTTTTTAAAGCACACTTTCTTTTTCCAAACATGAGAAAATTGGTCTATAAATAGATGACCTTTGAAGTTTTAAAAATCACATTATCTTGTATTTGCATTTTTCTCTTATACTTTTCAAAGTATATTTCCAGTCACTTGCATCTTTCAACAGTCTTGTGAGGTAGCAAAAAGCAGTGTTATTAATCTCATTTTGTTGACGATGAAAATGAGATGCCCAAAGGTCAATTACTTTCTTAAAAGTCGTATAAGGTGATGGAATTAGGCTCAGGATCCAGAACTCTTGATTCTTAGCCTTAAATTGTTTTATTTCTATTACACTTAAAAATATTTTAAGACATTTTATACGGATGACTTATGTAATTTTTATGTTTGAACACATAGCATTAAAAGAGTGCCTTCAATTTTTAGGCTGGTTGAGAGAGGTTTTGTGAAAAGACCATTCTGATATTTCACAAGCCTGAATTAGAGTCCACTCCTAACACTGATTGTCTCCTGGACTATGTACACAACCAGATCATTAATCTCCAGATGCAACATGCAGTTCACATAAGAGAATTTAAGCAATCCACAATCTCGCTGGACCAAAGATTCAGAAGCAAAGGCTCAGAAGAGCTAGCCCTAGTTTCTGTAATGCACTAAAGCACTCTGATAGCACGGTGGAGACCGATGATATGGTAATTTGGTATTTATTAAAATATTCTTTCTTGTTTAACATTTATGAGTATGGCTGGTGAAAATAAAACTAAAGTTGCTTCTCAAAAGAAGGAGTGCAAAGCACATGTTAAAAGACTTTTATAGTTAATAATGAATAAAGCTGTGGAACATTTGGCACCTCTCTTTGGATACAGAGATACTGGAGCATTACTTCTCATGTATTTGCCACATGGGGGAAGATATAGCTTCCACTAGCAGAATTTAATATATCCATACAATTAAAAAAGAGAATAATAAACTTCCATTCCCCAAACTTCAATCATTTCATGAAAGTTAAACAATTCATTCCAGAGGAAGACTGTTAATGATCCAAGAAACCTCATATATTCTGATGTTAATTGTTTTATTATTTAATATAGCCATGCTATTACTTTGTTAAATTTGAAATGTCTTTCTGTGGTGATTAATATAACAGAAATGGGTTCCTATGGATTTTCTTCATTCAAAAATAACAGATTATCTAAAAATAATTTTAAAAAGCCACATATCTGTACTTACGAAAAATTATATAAATATAAAAAAAGCATAAAGAAGAAAGTAAACACTTGTAATCATACAAAAGACAACTACTGTTAACATTTTGGTGTACTGCCATCATGTATTTTTTCCCCAATCAGGGTTTTTTTAATATATCTATATCTCCCTGTGTTATGTAAAATTTTGTATTTTTTTATGGAGTCAGAGATTATATTGTATATACTCTATTGCATGATTTTTTTTCTTGTGACATAGAGATTTTTCTTCTAAATTTTTGTTCCGAATAGTAAACAAGAGGAGATAGCTAACCTTGAGGGTCTTGATATAGAAGCCTAACCAGGTCCACCAAAAATAGACACTTTCTTTGAATTCCGTGTTTTTCTCTTTCATGTGAATTTTGTATTGCAATCCATATCAAATGCATGTTAGTTTTAAAGAATTGTCCCTCAGATATATTTAATAAAATTGACAGTCTGTAGAGTTAAGCTATGTTTATCCTATGGGTCAAACATCATCTCACATGTAAGGGGACAAGCATCCCCTTTAGAGGAGCATAGACAATACCGTATGAAAAGCCATACCCTGTGTGATTAACTGATTCTCTAATCCATCAATTGTTTCATGTGCATGGTCTTCCATTGCATCACTGTGCTGTGAGTTGCACACTGTCTTCCTCTGAGTGAACTTGTGTTTATTCTCCCTCACTCAACTAGCAGTTTTTAAAAAGAATTGGGCCACACTGCTCAAGAGAAGACTTTTTGCAATGAAGAATCAATTAGAGTTTTCTTTAGGACCAGTAATTGCAAACATAGACCTTGGAGTCAGGTAAACCTGGTATCAAATATTGTCTCTACTACTTAAAAACTGGTTTAATGGGGAGACCTTCAAGATGGCGGAGGAGTAAGACATGGAGATCACCTTCCTACCCACAGATAAATCAAAAATACATCTACATGTGGAACAACTTATACAGAACCTACTGAATGCTGGCAGAAGACCTCAGACTTCCCCAAAGGCAAGAAAATCCCCACGTACCTGGGTAGGGCAAAAGAAAAAAGAAAAAACAGAGACAAAAGAATAGGGACAGGACCTGCACCTCTGGGAGGGAGCTGTGAAGGAGGAAAAGTTTCCACACACTATGGAGCCCCTTCACTGGTGGGGTCTGGGGGTGGGTGGGGCAGAAGCTTCAGAGCCATGGAGGAGAGCGCAGCAACAGGGGTGTGGAGGGCAAAGCAGAGAGATTTCCACACAGAGGATTGGTGCTGACCTGCACTCACCAACCTGAGATGCTTGTCTGCTCACCTGCCAGGGCGAGTGGGGCTGGGAGCCGAGGTTCAGGCTTCGGAGGTCAGACCCCAGGGAGAGGACTGGGGTAGGCTGCGTGAAGACAGCCTGAAGGGGGCTAGTGCACCACAACTAGCTGGGAGGGAGTCAGGGAAGAACTCTGGACCTGCCAAAGAGGCAAGAGATCATTGTTTCGGGGTGCTCAAAGAGAGGGGATTCCTTCACCGTGTGCCCACAAAAGACAGAGCACCATCTAAGCAACCTCCAGAGACAGGTGCGAGCCATGACTATCAGCTCAGACCCCAGAGACAGGCATGAAATGCTACTGCTGCCACCGCTGCCACCAAGAATCCTGTGTGAAAACAGGCTCCCCAAGGAGCCTGTGCAGCATGCCACTGCCAGGGTCCTGAGATCCAGGGACAACTTCCTTGGGGGAACACATGGCACGCATCAGGTTGTTGCAATGTCATGCTGGCCTCTGCCACCACAGGCTCGCACCACATTCCAATTATGACTATCGGACCACTCCCTCTCCTCGGCCTGAGTGAGCCCTAAGCAGCTACTGCTTTAACCCCCTCCTGTCTGGGTGGGGAACAGACTCCTGAGGATGGCCTACACACAGAGGCAGGTCCAAAACTAAAGCTGAACCCCAGGAACTGTGCGAACAAAGAGGAGAAAGAAAAATTTCTCCATGCAGCCTCAGGAGCAGTGGATTAAATCCCCACCATCACCTTGATGAACCCTGCATCTGTGGAATACCTGAAGAGACCAACTAATGTCCCCAAAATTGAGTCGGTGGATTTTGGGAGCAACTGTTAACATGGGGTTTGCTTTCTGTGACTGATTTCTTGTTGATTTTTATGTTTATCTTAGTTTACTTTTTAGTCCTTGTTATCACTGGTGAACTTGTTTATTAGTTTGGTGGCTTTCTTCTTTTTTTAATTTTTATTTTATTATTTTTTTTATTTATTTATTCCTTTTTTTTTTTTTTTCCTTTTCTTCTGAGCTTCATGGCTGTATCTTAGTTTACTTTTTAGTCCTGGTTATCACTGGTGAACTTGTTTATTAGTTTGGTGGCTTTCTTCTTTTTTTAATTTTTATTTTATTATTTTATTTATTTATTTACTCCTTTTTTTTTTTTTTTTTTTTTCCTTTTCTTCTGAGCTTCGTGGCTGGCAGGGATTTGGTGCTCTGGCCGAGTGTCAGGCCTGAGACTCCAAGGTGGGAGAGCCGAGTAGAGGACATTGGACCACCAGAGACTTCCTGGCCCCATGTAACATCAATTGGTGAGAGCTCTCCCAGAGATCTCTGTCTCAACACTAAGACCCAGCTCCACCCAACGGCCAGCAAGATCTAGTGCTGAATGTCCCATGCCAAACAACTAGCAAAACAGGAACACAACTCCACCCATTAGCAGAGAGGCTGCCTAAAGTCATTGAGAAGACAGAGAAATATACAGCAGATGAAGGAGCAAGGTAAAAACCCATCAGACCAAACAAATGAAGAGGAAATAGGCAGTCTACCTGAAAAAGAATTCAGACTAATGGTAGTAAAGATGATCCAATATCTTGGAAACAGAATGGGAAAAATGCAAAAAACGTTTAACAAGGACCTAGAAGAACTAAAAAGCAAACAAACACTGATGAACAACACAATAAATGAAATTAAAAATACTCTAAAAGGAATCAGTAGCAGAATAACTGAGACAAAAGAATGGATAAGTGACCTTGAAGATAAAATAGTGGAAATAACTACCACAGAGCAGAATAAAGAAAAAAGAATGAAAATAATTGAGGACAGACTTAGAGACCTCTGGGACAACATTAATCACAGCAACATTCGAATTATAGGGGTCCCAGAAGAAGAAGAGAAATAGAAAGGATCTGAGAAAACACTTGAAGGGATTATAGTTGAAAACTTTCCTAACATGGGAAAGGAAATAATCAATTCCAGGAAGCACAGAGAGTCCCATACAGGAGAAATCCAAGGAGAAACACACCAAGCCACATATTAATCAAACTATCAAAAATTAAATACAAAGAAAAATATTAAAATCAGCAAGGGCAAAGAAACAAAGAACATACAAGGGAATCCCCATAAGCTTAATAGCTGATCTTTCAGCAGAAACTCTGCAAGCCAGAAGGGAGTGGCAGGACATATTTAAAGTGATGAAAGGGAAAAACCTACAACCAAGATTACTCTACCCAGCAAGGATCTCATTCAGATTCGACAGAGAAATCAAAACCATTACAGACAAGCAAAAGCTAAGAGAATTCAGCACCACCAAACCAGCTTTTCAACAAATGCTAAAGGAACTTCTCTAGGCAGGAGACACAAGATAAGGAAAAGACCTACAAAAACAAACCCAAAACAATTAAGGAAATGGTAATACGAACATATATAATCACCTTAAATGTAAATGGATTAAATGTTCCAACCAAAAGAAACAGACGGGCTGAATGGATACAACAACAAAACCCATATATATGCTGTCTACAAGAGACCCACTTCATACCTAGGGACAGATAAATATGGAAAAAGGAAAAAGATATTCCATGCAAATGGAAATCAAAAGAAAGCTGGAGTAGCAATTCTCATACCAGACAAAATAGACTTTAAAATAAAGACTATTACAAAAGACAAAGAAGGACACTACATAGTGATTAAGGGATAAATCCAAGAAAGAAGATAGAACAATTGTGAATATTTATGCACCCAACATAGGAGCACCTCAATACATAAGGCAAATGCTAACAGCCATAAGAGTGGAAATCAACAGTAACAAAATAATAGTAGCAGATTTTAGCACCCCACTTTTGCCAATGGACAGATCATCCAAACAGAAAATAAATAAGGAAACACAAACTTTAAATGATACATGGAACAAGATGGACTTAATTGATATTTATAGGACGTTCCATCCAAAAACAACAGAATACACTTTCTTCACAAGTGCTCATGGAACATTCTCCAGGGTAGATCATATCTTGGGTCACAAATCAAACCTCAGTAAATTTAAGAAAATTGAAATCGTATCAAGTATTTTTTCCAACCACAATGCTATGAGACTAGATATCAATAAAAGGAAAAATACTGTGAAAAATACAAACACATGGAGGCTAAATAATATGCAACTAAATAACCAAGAGATCACTGCGGAAACCCAAATCGATAGAATTAGAAATGAAAAAGGAAAAGTAACAACTGACACTGCAGAAATACAAAGGATCATGAGAGATTACTACAAGCAACTATATGCCAATAAAATGGACAACCTGCAAGAAATGGGCAAATTCTTAAAAAGAACAACCTTCTGAGACTGGACCAGGAAGAAACAGAAAAATATGAACAGACCAGTCACAAGCACTGAAATTGAAACTGTGATTAAAAATCTTCAGCAAACAAAAATCCCAGCACCAGATGGCTTCACAGGTGAATTTTATCAGACATTTAGAGAAGAGCTAGCGCCTATCCTTCTCAAACTCTTCCAAAATATAGCAGAGGGAGGAAAACTCCCAGACTCATTCTACGAGGTCACCATCACCCTGATACCAAAACCAGACAAAGATGTCACAAAAAAAGAAAACTACAGGCCAATTTCACTGATGAACATAGATGCAAAAATCCTCAACAAAATACTAGCAAACACAATCCAACGATACATTAATAGGATCATACAATATGATCAAGTGGGGTTTATCCCAGCAATTCAAGGATTCTTCAATATACGCAAATCAATCAATGTGATACACAATATTAACAAATTGAAGGATGAAAACCATATTATAATCTCAATAGATGTAGAAAAAACTTCTGACAAAATTCAACTTCCATTTATGACAAAAACTCTCCATAAAGTAGGCATAGAGGGAACCTACCTCAACATAATAAAAGCTGTATATGACAAACCCACAGCCAACATTGTTCTCAATGGTGAAAAACTGAAAGCATTTCTTCTAAGATTGAGGACAGGACAAGGTTGCCTATTCTCACTATTATTCAACATAGTTTTGAAAGTTTTAGCCATGACAATCAGAGAAGTAAAGGAAATAAAATGAATCCAAATCGGAGAAGAAGATGTAAAACTGTCAGGGTTTGCAGATGAAATGATACGGTACATAGAGAATACTAAAGATGCTACCAGAAAACTACTAGAACTAATCAATGAATTTGGTAAAGTAGCAGGATGCAAAATTAATGCACAGACATCTCTTGCATGCCTATACAGTAACAACAAAAAATCTGAAAGAGAAATTAAGGAAACACTCCCATTTACCATTGCAACAAAATAAAATACCTAGGAAAAAACCTACCTAAGGAGTCAAAAGACCTGTATCCAGAAAATTATAACCAAATAGCCAAAGCAATCTTGGGAAAGAAAAACAGAGCTGGAGGAATCAAGCTCCATGACTTCAGAGTATATTACAAAGCTACAGTAATCAAGACAGTATGGTATTGGCACAAAAACAAAAATATAGATCAATGAAACAGGATAGAAAGCCCAGAGATAAACCCATGCACATATCGTCACCTTATCTTTGATAACAGAGGCAAGAATATACAATGGAGGAAAGACAGCCTCTTCAGTAAGTGGTGCTGGGAAAAATGGACAGCTACATGTAAAGAATGAAATTAGAACACTTCCTAACACCATACACAAAAATAAACTCTAAACAGATTAAAGACCTAAATTTAAGCCCAAACACTATAAAACCCTGAGAGGAAAACATAGGAAAAACACTCTTTGACATAAATCACAGCAAGATGTTTTTTGACCCATCTCCTAGAGTAATGGAAATAAAAAGAAAAATAAACAAATGGGACCTAATGAAACTTAAAAGCTTTTGCACAGCAAAGGAAACTATAAACAAGATGAAATGACAACCCTCAGAATCGGAGAAAATATTTGCAAACGAATCACCGGACAACGGCTTAATCTCCAAAATATATAAACAGCTCATGTATCTCAATATCAAAAAAGCAAACAACCCAATCCAAAAATGGGTGGAAGACGTAAATAGAAATTCTTCCAAGAAGATTTACAGATTGCCAACAAACACATGAAAAGATGTTCCACATCACTAATCATTAGAGAAATGCAAATCAAAACCACAATGAGGTATCACCTCACACTGGGCAGATGTCCATCATCAAAAAATCTACAAACAATCAATGCTGGAGACAGTGTGGAGAAAAGGGTACCCTCTTACACACTGTTGGTAGGAATATAAATTGATACAGACACTATGGAGAACAGTATGGAGGTTCCTTAAAAACTAAAAATAGAACTACCGTATGACCCAGCATTCCCACTACTGGGCATATACCCTGAGAAAACAATAATTCAAAAAGATACATGTACCACAATGTTCATTGCAACACTGTTTACAATAGCCAGAACATGGAAGCAACCTAAGTGACCATCGACAGATGAATGGATAAAGATTTCACACATATATACAATGGAATATTACTCAGCTATAAAAAGAAACGAAATTGAGTTATATGTAATGAGGTGGATAGACCTAGAGTTATACAGAGTGAAGTAAGTCAGAAAGAAAAACAAATAATGTATGATAACACATATATATGGAATCTAAAAAGAAATGGTTCTGATGAACCTGGGGCAGGACAAAAATAAAGACACAGTTGTAGAGAATGGACTCGAGGACACAGGGAGAGGGAAGGGTAAGCTGGGACAAGGTGAGAGAGTAGCACTGACATATACAGTACCAAATGTAAAATAGATAACTAGTGAGAAGCAGCTGCATAACATAGGGAGATTAGTGTATGCTAACACATATATATGGAATCTAAAAAGAAATGGTTCTGATGAACCTAGGGGCAGGACAAAAATAAAGACACAGTTGTAGAGAATGGACTCGAGGACACAGGGAGAGGGAAGGGTAAGCTGGGACAAGGTGAGAGAGTAGCACTGACATATACAGTACCAAATGTAAAATAGATAACTAGTGAGAAGCAGCTGCATAACATAGGGAGATTAGCTTAGTGCTTTGTGACCACCTAGAGGGGTGGGATAGGGAGGGTGGGAGGCAGGTACAAGAGGGAGAGGATATGGGGATATATGTATACATATAGCCGATTCACTTTGTTATACAGCAGAGACTAACACAACATTGTAAAGCAATTATACTCCAATAAAGATGTTAAAAAAAAATCATTCCTAAAAAAAAAAAGAAAAAACTGGTTTACTGTATATTTACCCTCCCTGTGGCTCAGACCTCCATCTTTCAGGTGGGAACATCTACCTTATGAGATTTATGTGACGATTCAATTAGGTATTTTCAGTCCTCAGTAAGTTGTACTCTTTATAATTATTATTTGGGGCTTTAGTTTTATGGTCTGTCTATGGAACATTCTCTCTGACTGCCCTCCCACCCCATCCCCTCTCGCTACTCCCACACTGAAGTTAGCTCCTCCTCAGTAGAAGCCCCCTTCCCAAGTAGGAACAATATAGGCCATAGAAGCATGTCTATGTAGGCTGTCTGCACCAGGAAAGTTTTCCTATCTCAAGTCATTGAATTTAAGAGGCTCCAAACTGGCATTTAGGGATAGATCACCAATAAATCATAAAGTTTCCTTTTCCTAGCTGTGTCTTCTATTTATCATCTTCATGGATAGCAGAATCCACTTATTGGGTTCCAGGATCTTCCTTTTCTAGATATAAGACTAATTTAATTCTGAGATGTATCACCTGAGCTAGGTAGGTTTCTTCAAAACTCTGCCCTAGAGCTTCTTTTTTCCTTCCTACACTTTTCTGAGGAAATTTCATGACTGTCATGACTTTCTCATGAAATGATTATTTCTAATTTTCCTCTCCAGCCCAGGTATTTCCTCTAAATTTAAGGGTCTTTATCCAGTCACCTATGAACATATCCATTTCTTGGTCTCATCATTATCTTGAATTTGACATCCATCTGTTGTTGCTCTAGACACAGTCTTCCTCTGGTATTCCCCATTTCAGTGAATGGCACAGCCAGTCAATTAGCTGCATAGACCAGAATTCAAGAATACTTTTGACATCTCCTTCTCTTTCTTCTTCTCTGTTCCGTGAATCACCAAGTCTTGCCTATTCATTATGTCTCAGATTAAATGCTCTCAAATCCTTGCCACAAGTCATATCTATGCTCCCATGGCCTCTCACTGGATTACTGTAATAGCCTCCAAAATGGATTTTCCTGTTTTGATTCTTGCACTTTCTAATGCTCTCTACACACAGTAGCCATTCTTTAATACATACAGATGTGGCTAAAATCCTTCTAGATTTCCTTGCTTAAATCTTTTATGATAAATACTGAAGTCCCTAACATGGTTTATAGATAGGATGAATGTATAATTTGTTATCTAAAGTAGCACACATTTGAAAGTGAAAGAGGGGTGCTATTTATAATTACACCAATAATTAGGGCAGTAAGAGTAAAATGGGAAAATCTGAGGCAAACCAGGGTGAATGGATACCCTTCCTAAAATGTTCTATGTGATTTAGTTTCTTACCAATATTTATTTATTTATTTTTTTTTTGTGGTATGCGGGCCTCCCTCTGCTGCGGCCTCTCCCGCTGCGGAGCACAGGCTCCGGACGCGCAGGCCCAGCGGCCATGGCTCACGGGCCCAGCCGCTCCGCGGCATGTGGGATCCTCCCAGACCGGGGCGCGAACCCGGTTCCCCTGCATCGGCAGGCAGACGCGCAACCACTGCGCCACCAGGGAAGCCCCTCTTACCAATATTTTATGCCATATTCCTCTTCATCCACTGTGCACCAGAAACATTCTTTCAAATTCCCTAACATATCATACTTTTTCTCATCTTAGAGATTTTGTACAGCTGTTTTTTCCCTTAGAACACACTCCTTCTAACCTCTCTAAATCCTACTTTCTCCAATGTAACTCCCTACTCATCTCTCAGAAAATGCTATTTCTTTAGGAACACATTGCCATACTCCCATTGTACCTTATATTTTTACTTCTGTCTGGTATATAGTAAGGTCAATAAATATTTATCATGAATGAATGAATGTGGTATAATTAAATAATAAATAATATAATTCTTATAATATTTGTCTTTCTTACAAGAATGTTTGTTTCAGATAAACAATGGCCATGCCAGAATGGAACACAGTGTTTGGTACATTCAGTGTTGTCCCAGAGCCAGCTTGTTCTGGTCTGCAAGCGCAGGTTATTAAATTTTCAGGAATTTTATGAGCCAGTTGTTAAATAGAACTATTGTTAAAATTAAATTATATAAACTTTCAATTAAATAACAATAAAAAACAGAGGCAATAAAAACTCACTTTCCATTACTTCCTAATTATTTTACTACATTTTCCTATATCCTTTGCTCTTGAGATTATCTATGAATATTGTATCTGCAAGGTTGAAATATTATATAATGGTGTGCCAGCATGCATCTCTTCTCTACTCTGCATTCAGTGATGTATGTAGGTGCATTTAAAATCAGTCATGGTGGGAGTATTCGCATCATGGAAAGAAACCATTACCATTTATTGTTTTGTTGATTGTCTAGACGTAGAAAAATGATGAAGAAAATGTTAAGAATGCAGAAAATGTTAAACTTATTGTCTGTAGCCACTTCAGTGTCAAAAAGACCAGAATTGGAGGAACTATTCCTCTAATATTTGGAAATTATTAACTGATTCAGCAAAAAATGTTGCTCATGTCATTAATGAATGAAGTTCTGGCATATGTCTTCACTGTGTCATTTTTCTCTTCTTTATTAACACAAACCATCCCCAACCTTTATGTCACAGCAACACCCATTTGCCAATTGCAACTGTAGGTTGACTATGGATATGAAAGTTCAGCAAAAATCAAGGAAATGTATTCTGTGATAATTAATTGGTAATTTGGAATCTACAATAAAGAATATTGCATATTTTATTTTTATTTGTAAATTGCTGCCTCGCACGTTTGAATCAGTTACATTTATATAAAAACCAATATTTGTATACATATATCCAGACCATATTTTTGGAGAGTTGATGGTTAAATATTTACAAATGTACCACTGCTCGCAGTAGAAACCCCAAAAATATATGAAAGAATGTACTGGTGACTCACTCTTCTACATGTCTCCTTTCTTCTTATGGAACATACCTCTAATAAGAATGGTGAGATGTTGGAATGACTGAAAGAATGAAGGTTGTAGGGAAGGGAAGGTGATGGCCATGGTAATATGCCTCATTAACCTGAATTTGTTGGTGCCCTGAGTATGGAGACAGTTAGTGGGGGAAGGATAGCAGGTGCCCTCTTACTTATTACTATTTTTCATTATGTCTTTATTTTATGAAGAAATATTGGTTTAAAATCAGTCCTAAGTAGGATTTCTTCTAAATCTAATTTGACCTGTCCTGTTGATTAATAATTAGGATTTCATCTTGACACCGGTATGAAGGTGTATCTTCATCTTGGTTTTTGGTCTTGTTGATATTTGTCTTTTTTCCTTAACTTGCAGTTTTGAATTGTGAATGTTGTTCTCCTTTGCATGTGAGAAATGTGTTCCTTAGAAGCACTTTCTTGTTGGAAAAAGTTGTTTCCAAGGAAAATAAATTGTTTTCTACTTTCATTCACCTCATTGATTCCCCTGTGAGCCATCTGACTTGTCCATTCATAGCCATTGTTGGGTCAACTTCCTGCATGTCAGGGTTCTCAGTGAGCTTTGATTATCTCATGCTCAAAGGATGATGAATGCTATTCACTCAGTGAACTAAAAGGCCTGTTTCAATCATCTTTTAGCTTCTTTATGCAACCTATATATATATAATGATAATCACCTTTTTATTTTCTGAAGGGAAGAAAAATATTGAAGTGAACCCATCCTTGTGCCCTATTCGTCCATATTAACTTTAGAAATATGCTGTTCATTTATTTATATAATTTGAGTATAGAATCTAAGAGAGAAATGAACTTTTATTGTGTATTTGTCTTAATGCCAGATATTTTATGTAAACGGCTTTAATTAATTCTCACATTAACCCTGTAAGCAGGTAACTATTGTCACCTTTTGTATATGAGGAAACTGAAAACTAAAAAGATTGTATACTGGCTCCAAGATAGTGGCAGAAGCTGGATTTGAGTTAAAGTCTGTCTGATTTTAATCACTGTTCTTCCCATGACAATGGTGCTATTTTGCTGTTGTTGATCTTTAATATATCAAAGACTAGTTGTAAAACTGACAGCATAATCAGTTTTGCCACTGTCCTCTTACCCAGCAAGGAGCAGAATGCAGTAGAAAAAAGCTTCTAGGGGAATCAAGAGAGAGATTTAAAGTCTCAGTGACCCCTCAAGACTTGCTTTTTGGTTTTTTTGTTTTTTTTTTGGGGTATGCGGGCCTCCCTCTGTTGTGGCCTCTCCCGTTGTGGAGCACAGGCTCCGGACGCGCAGGCTCAGCGGCCATGGCTCACGGGCCCAGCCGCTCCGCGGCATGTGGGATCCTCCCAGACCGGGGCGCGAACCCTGTTCCCCTGCATCGGCAGGCGGACGCGCAACCACTGCGCCACCAGGGAAGCCCAAGACTTGCTTTTTGGACAATCCATTTTATCTTATTTTTGTGCTTCAGTTTTGTTCTTTTTAAAGTTAGGCAGAGAACTAGAAGATCCATTAGGTTTCATTTTAATTATAACACTCTTAAATTTTCTTTGCTCCCAAACTCCTAGAGAAACACGGAAAATGGTTTCTTCATGCAGAAAATATTTTAAAATAGTAAGCAGACATCTCAAACTTCACAATAATACACGAATTGAAAAATGTTGGCTGCCCATTAGAGATAAAGGACTGACTGATTATATTTTGCCCCAAATTATGTTAGACCAGCATTTTATCATTGGCATCTTTGTTTGATTGATATTAGGCAGCTGTCAACATGGGCACGTGGTATTTTCCCTTGACTAAAAGCAGACCATATGAGTGTCCAATTTAAAACATTTAAACAGGAATTGTGGTTTTCACTATGGATGGTCAAAAGGTTAGCATGGTGACGGGGCTGTGTCTTCCGAGAATTGTTGCCATGGTTACTAGGGCTTCGTATGATGCATTTAATGGAGAGCCAAGCGCCTCCTGCTTTGAAGCAGCTGGGACGCTCTGACAAGGGCATGACCTGAGTCTGGAAATGGAGCCTAAAGTGATCAGCCTGTACTGAAATAAGGGGTTGCCTGTAAAGCTGCAGAGTCAAGTGCTGTCTCCTAGAATTCTGCAAGGATCAATTAATCATAGGAAGCAGGACAGGTCGCCTGGGGTGAGATCAGCAACCAGAGATTCTGCTGCAGTTAACTGATCCTAAAGGCAGTAAGAACTGTGCTCTGTAAATTATTTTTTATCTGTGTCATAAGAATTATATTTTCTTCTACTCATTGAATCATAGTTTCTCATCAAGCCCAGGATTTTAATCTCCTCTGTGATATTCCTAACAGAATGCTGAGTCAGGAATTTCAGTCATCCTTACGTTTTTACCCATCCCATATGAAGCTAAATTTATGGATTTTTAATTCTGTACTTGACACTGCAGTTTGTTTTTGAATGTGTTATTTTATTTTGTCATCATAACAGCCTTATGAAAACGCATTGTTATTTTCTCTATTTCACAAATGAGGGAACTGAGCCACAGAATTTAAGTGTCCAAGTTATTCACAGGTAGTTAGTGGTAGAACCAGAATTTCCACCCATGTCTGCCTGACTCTATAGCACATCCTCTTCCAGTATCCCAGTCAATGACCAAATTCTCTGACTTCTACCTCCTTAATAGTTCCTGATTCATCCGCATCTCCATTTTTCCAAGGCCATTGCTTTAGCACAGACCTTCATCAACCTTCACTTGATTATTGCAAAAATTGTCCTAAAGGTGTATATACCTACAGATTACTCTGCCATGAGAGTGATCTTTATAAATATAGAAAATACAAATCTGATCAAGTTACTTGTCTGCTTAAAATCTCCCAATCTACTGCATATACTATAAAATAAAGTCCAAATGCCTTAGCCTAGCAACTATATTCTTTACACTCTAACTACAGCTTGTGTTTACTGCCTTGTGTCCACTTTCATGCTAAGAACTTTTCCTAAGAACATTCCTCACTCTAATCACACAATTCACGAATGTCTTGCCCTTTCCTGAACATGGCACGCACTTCTACTTTTCCTTATGTTTGGGCATCGATGCTTGAGGGATTGTGAGACAGTAATTAGTGCCAGGGTGCTGTACTTTGTTAGAGGCAGGGTGAAGAGGGCATATTTTATAGTGAAACAGGAAAAAAAAAACCCACAGGATTTCTGTTTCTTTGTGGTTTGTTGTTGTTTTCTCTCTTGTTGAAAATTACAGGAAAGTTTATGAGTTATTGTAGCACTCTGCTAACACCTGCCAAAGGTCAGGGCTTGCTATAAAGCTCACCACTGCAGTGCTTGCATTCAGAAGCTGCTTGCACAGTAGTGGGCAACTGAGGCAAGCACTTTTGCAGAGCACATACTGGAAGGATGTACTGTGGTGGACCTTCTTAAGATCAGCAGTAGCAGATATGCACAGAAGCATTTAAAAACTAAATTCATAGAATTTAGTTTTTAGTGACTAAATTCATAGAATTACATACGTAATTACATACGTAATTACATACGTATGTTCATAAAACATCACCTAAAGCTGTTCACCAATCCATTCTATATTCGGAAAAGTATAAAAGTTTATCATACTACCAGGTCAAATTTAAATGTATTTGTAGGCCAAGATGTTTAAATTTATTTCGAGGAATTTTTTTATGTCTCTCAAGCTATATAATTCTAACAGTAAAACATAACCTTTGAGTATTATTCAAAATATATGCACAATTATATTTCTTTAAAATATTTTTGTAACTTAAGCCTTGATTTATCATACCAATACATTTCTCTATAGTTAATAATAAAAAACAAAGTCAATAATGACAAATTATTCTAATTCTGTACTGTTCATTATATCATCCTTTTCAGATAGCATCTACAAATGTATTATGCTTAAATTGGATGAGCTATTAAATATATTTCAGATAATCATTATGTGGATAATTTTTTTCCATTAATGACTTGTAGAGAAGAATGTTGTCTACAGGATCATATTCAGCAAGTATAAATAATTATTAATATTTTCGGTTTTTTGAATTTTATTTTATTTTTTTATACAGCAGGTTCTTATTAGTTATCTATTTTATACATATTAGTGTATATATGTCAATCCCAATCTCCCAGTTCATCCCCCCCCCCACCGCTGTCCCCCCTTGGTGTCCATAGGTTTGTTCTCTACATCTGTGTCTCAATTTCTGTCCTGCAAACCAGTTCATCTGTACCATTTTCTTTTTTTTTTTTTTTTTTTTTTTTTTCCGGTATGCGGGCCTTTCACTGTTGTGGCCTCTCCCCTTGCGGAGCGCAGGCTCCGGACGCACAGGCTCAGCGGCCATGGCTCACGGGCCCAGCCGCTCGCTCCGCGGCATGTGGGATCTTCCCGGACCGGGGCACGAACCCGCGTCCCCCGCATCGGCAGGCGGGCTCTCAACCACTGCGCCACCAGGGAAGCTCTGTACCATTTTCTTAAATGAAGCTAAGTCTGAACCTAACAGAAGACTACACTATGTTTATTAATTTATTTATTCATTGATTTTTCCAACCCCACATGCTTTTTAAAAAAAAGTTAAAACCACAGTGATGATAGTTTAAAGTAAATCCATTCTGCCATTTGTTCTCTGAAAGTGAGAAAGACACAAACTAAATTACTTTTGTAGAATTTTTTTTTGTGTGTATATGTGATTTCTCTACCTACTAAAAGAAGAAATAGAGAACTTTCTGTCTTTCCATGCCTTCAGTTCATCAGAGAGTACACTTCAGTTTTGTGTGTCCTGTCATAATCTAAGAAACATAATAACACATTTATTTTGTCAAATATATCAGTTAAAGGAGTTTTAAAAACAACCAACGCCAAAAAATTTATATGCAATGTAAACCTTTTATACCTTTCGTGTTTGAGAGTAGGAATAATATCACTGCTACTGGTATGTAAATTGTACCATACCCAGTTTTCTCTTTCTATTTTGAGATATAATCCCAACATTGGTACATCTAAATCGGCAGGATTCAGCAGTATGACTTCCCCACTGTGAGTTTTATACATCACAAGAGAATGAATATTTTTAAGCTGGAAATAAGCAAGTATTAAACTTACTAAACTTAAATATTTGGCAGTTCTTAGGACTGAAGCACCTTTTCCAAATCAAGGTTTCTAGTTGTATGTCTTTTTTTTCAGTCTAGAAAGATGATTCTACCAACATGTTCAGTAGAGAGATTATGAAATTCTTGATTCTGATACAAATAGATTACAACTGAAGAGTGAATTCTACCCATAAATTTATGGTCAATTATTTTACAACAAAGGAGGCAAGAGTATACAATGGAGAAGAGACAGTCTCTTCAATAAGTGGTGCTGGGAAAACTGGACAGCTGCATGTAAAAGAATGAAATTAGAACATTCTCTAACACCATATACAAAAATAAACTCAAAATGGATTAAAGACCTAAATGGAAGATTGGATACTATAAAACTGCTAGAGGAAAACATAGGAGAACACTTTTTGACATAAATTGCAGCAATATTTTTATTGGATCCGTCTCCTAAAGTAATGGAAATAAAAACAAAAATAAACAAATGGAACCTAATTAAACTTAAAAGCTTTTGCACAGCAAAGGAAACCATAAACAAAACGAAAAGACAACCTACGGACTGGGAGCAAACATTTGCAAATGATGCTACCAACAACAGATTAATTTCCAAAATACAGAAACAGCTCATATAGCTTAATATAAAAAAAATGAATAACCCAATCAAAAATGTGCAGAAGACCTAAATAGGCATTTCTCCAAAGAAGACATACAGATGGCCAACATATGAAAAGATGCTCAGTATCGCTAATTATTAGAGAAATGAAAATCAAATCTGCAATAAGGTATCACATCACACTAGTCAGAATGGCCATCATGAAATAGTCTACAAATAATAAATGCTGGAGAGGGTGTGGAGAAAAAATAACCCTCCTACAGTGTTGGTGGGAATGTAAATTGGTACAGTCACTATACACTATATACATTATGTATATTTACCATATGATCCTGCAATCCCACTCCTGGTCATATACCCAGAGAAAACTCTAATTTGAAAAGATACATGCACCCCAATGTTCACTGCAGCACTATTTACAACAGCCAAGACATGGAAACAACTTAAGTGTCCATTGACTGATGAATGGATAAAGAAGATGTAGTATATCTACACAATGGAATATTACTCACCCATTAAAAAAGAATGAAATAATGCCATTTGCAGCAACATGGATGGACTTAGAGATTATCATATTAAGTGAAGTAAGTCAGACAGAGAAAGACAAATATCATATGGTATCACTTATATGTGGAATCTAAAAAAATGATATAGATGAATGTATATACAAAACAGAAATAGAGTCACAGACATAGAAAACAAACTTATGGTCACCAGAAGGAATATTGGGGGGGGAAATTAGGAGTTTGGGATTAACATATACACACTACTATGTATAAAATAGATAAACAACAAGGGCCTACTGTATAGCACAAGGAACTATATTCAGTGTCTTGTAATAACCTATAATGAAAACGAATCTGAAATATATATATATATTTATATATATATCACTTTGCTATGATATGTATATATCATATATATTTATATATATGTATATTTATCACTTTGCTGTACACCTGAAGCTAACCCAACACTGTAAACTAACTATACTTCAATTTTAAAAAATGGTAAAAAATGGTTAAAAATGGAAAAAAAGTGAATCCTATAATTAGTAGGAAATATGGATTTCTTTAAGGTGTGTAACAAACAGCCCCCCACATCTTATTAGCTTTAAACAACAAAATTGTAATCCCCACTCACATTCCTGTTCATCAAGGGGTTGGCTCTGATGTGTCCCTGTCCTGTTTTCATTCTGGGACCAGGTTGAAAGAGCAGCTACTGTCTGGAACATTTCTTGTCCTGTGGCAGAGGCAAGTTAAGAATAGCAGAGCCAGAAGATAACTTGAAGCTCCTACTCAAAAGTGGCATACATTACTGATATTTCATGGACCAAAACAAGTCATATGGCCAAACCTGATATCAAAATTATGGGGAGGTATAATCCTCCTATAGAGAGAGAAATATTTGGAACAATAGTAATACCAGTTCATACTCATTTGCCATATGCATAAAATCACGTTTAAAAATAGTCACATTATTTACCTGACCTAACAGAATTAGTGTGATAGCCAGGATCTGTTCCAGGAAAGCCATCACCCTCTGCAACTCTGGGCACTTTTCCCTCTGATGTGCCTGGAGATCTAGCAGATTGACTATAGCCAAAGGGGCGACTCCTACTTGCAAACACTGGGTAAAAGAGGAATAGTGAAACTTAGATTTCATCTGCTATTGTTTTGATCACAGTTGCACTGTTCAAGGAATTCTTGTCCATTGCTGTGATAATTGTCTTTCTGGTCCACCTCCCTGTGCAGCCCTCTGATCTTTTAACAAGGACAACTTCATCCGTATTATGCATGCCAACAGTCACGCTACTTTTGGTCTCCCAAGACTTCTGCTCTTTGAATTTACACTCACAGGCATTGCCATGCCTCTGTGATAGGAAACAGAGGTTAGAAGTGGACTCAAAATATGCCTGAACAAACCCTTTTTTCCCAGTAACTTCCAAGGTTGTTAAACCAGTTCCCTGGTTCAGATAACGCCTACTCTTACTAAAAGTTATCCTTGGGGACTGTTGGTGTCTTCAGTACTGGCAAATCTTAGTTGAGACTGTCTCAGTTCATTAGAGATGCCACAAAACAAAGAAACTGGGTTCTCAATCACTTCCCTTACAGGATACTCGATGCCGTGATTTTGCCCATCTTTTCTCTGCAGGCAAAGTCCACTCAACAAAGGTTATTGAAAGGAGTTGTCTCTGTGAGACTAATCAGTGAAGGTCCTGTAATACTTTACCCTCAAGGTAATGAGTGTCTGCTTACCTCACATTTATACAACTGGAAAGCATCTCTTTCCTGAAAAAAATGTGGTCCAAGGTGACTTGTCTTCACTCACAGAAGAAAGTGACCAGCAGCTTATTACAGTTCTGTTCAGTCAGGTTCTCCTCTTTGGGTACCAGTTCCTGCAGGAAAAGCTATTAAGATAAAGTAGAGGGAAAGATTCTTTTAATCAAATAATATGTACCCTGTTATGAGTTGAATTTTACCACCCCTCCAAATCCATGCATCCAAGTCCTAACCCCCAGTGGCTCAGAATGTGAACTGATTTGGAAACATGATTATTTTAGACGTAATTAGCTAAGACAAGGTTTTACTGGAGTAGAGTGGCCCCCTAATCCAATAAGACTGGTGTTTTTATAAAAGGGGGAAATTTGGGCACAGCCATGCATACAGGGGGCATGCCATGCAAACATGAAGGTGGCCATGTATAACCCAAGGAGAAGAGTCTGGAACAGATCCCTCCCTCAAAGCCATCAGAAGGAATCAACCCTGCCAGCACCTTAATCTTGGATATCTAGCCTCCAGAACTGTGAGACAGTAAATTTCTGCTATTTAAGCCGTTCAATTTGTGGTACTCTGTTTTGGCAACCCTAGAAAACTAGTATAAACCCGTTGCACAAAAAAGAGTGCTTAGAACTTCTTACATTTGTACTGGATAGTTATCCTAGATTTTATGTGCTAATTCTGAAATTCTTCTTTTCATACATACCATGAAAATACTAGAAGGTTCACTATATTTCATCATCTAATCTACATATCCTAAATTGTCCTACCTGGCTGAAAGTGGTGCAAAAGTCCTTTGTAATAACATGGGCTCATTTGCTTGGGAAGAAATGCTTAAATGTTCTTTTAGTAGCTGAGGTGGTTCCTAGGCTCCTGCCTGGGTCGTCTGTCCCAAGATGTAGGGCTCCAACACGAGAGAAGGACTTTTAAAGATGAGCTTCTGGCCTTTATATGCCCCTGCTAATAATTGAATTCACTGCAGTACTTCTCTGAACTCTTCCTCTGAATCCAATCTAACAGTGTTACAGACATCCTTCTCAAGGTTTCTATTTTAATTTCAACTTTTCCCACATTGATAAAATTTTGCTGAATTCTGTTGGGTTTACCCCATTTCTTTAGAGCAAGGTGGGTGGAATATATTGTATTCCAAAATAAGTATTGTCAAGGTTCATAAATGTTAAGGTTGTGTTGGTAACTTGGAGAAGCTCATTTGCCTGAAAGTGTGAATATTGAAAACATGAGGTAGCATATTTATACGTTTCTATAATTGGATCTATGTAATTATTTACTGTAGGAAATGAGGCAGCATACCACAGCAATTACCTTCTTTTGAAACTTATTTCAATAGTCTTTTGTTTTAGAAACCATTGAGTTATTTGAAAGTCATTCCTGAACTTTAAATACAACTGTATCTAAAAATGACAAGCATTTTCAAGATGTTTTTATATCCAGAAACTGGAGTTGCTGCTCTAAATATCATCCTCTTTACAGAATACCTCACTACAAAGTGTGCATAACATAGGTTTGTTTGTTTTCTCAAGAAAGCTGCTTTACTCATTAGGAAAAGCCTATTTCAAAAGGATATATCCTATATGGTTCCATGTATGTAACATTTGTGAGATAAAATTATAAAGATGGAGACCAGATTAGTGATTGCCAGGTGCCAGGGATGCGAGAGAAGTTAGGTCTAGTAATGAAAATGTAACACAAAGAAATCTTGCAGTGATGGTACAGTTGAGCATCTTGATTTTGGTCATGGTTAGGGAGGTACACATATAATAACATTGCAAAGATACACACACACAAATGAATGCACGTATTACTGTTGAAAGATGAATAAGCTTTATAGATTGTATGAATGTCCTGATTTTGATATTATACTATAGTTGTGTTATAGGTTAATTTTAGTTGGGGAAGGGTGCACAGGGTTTCCTTGTACAGTTCTTTGCTATCTCCTATGAATCTATAATATTTTCAAACTTAAAAGTTAAAAATATTGAACCTATATAAAGAAAAAAAACAAACCTTAAAAGTCACGAAACTAATGAATTCCCTATCTTGGGTCTGTACAGAATTCTATTCAGCCTATTCAGGAACATCGATTCAATCATTTCTCTCTGTCTTATGTATTTTCAGCTTCTACTCTTATTCTAGGTCCTCTGTCAGCTCAAGTCTATCTAATCATTAAAGAAAACAAACAAATGGTCCTCAATCCCAGTTTATCCTCCAAACATTGCTTTCTTCTCTTTTTCATTGCCAAGCTTCTTAAATATATATATATATATATATATATATATATATATTTCAAGTTGTACTATAAACATCTTGACTGGGAAATGTGTTTCTCAGAGAATCTCTAGATGGAATGATTGGGGTTTATTAATTTCTGGATTCCCAACAGTTTGCTTTGCTAGCTTCTTTGGAAACCTTGCTGCTAATTATTGTCTGAGACATAGTAAAGCTCATAGTGACTTTTATCCACTTGGAACCTCGTTGTAGCCAGGTCAGTCTCCCATAGGTCCTATGTCTAGTGCAGGAAGCTCAATCAGGACCTGATTCTGCTTACTCTTCCTCAGACACAAATGATCATAGAAAAGACCTAACCCAAGGATTAATACCATTCCTCTTGACAAAATATTTATTCTCACCACATTTTATCATATTTTTTAAAGGTTTAGCTGTAACATGGCATTGATAATTATTTTTTTCTGTTGGGAAAAAAATATCAAAGCATTAAAAAAACAAATGAGTGACAGCAAGTCAGTAGCTAAATAAGAAAAGAGAATATCATCCCAAATGGATTCTCTTCAACTGTAAATGTGGGCTTTTCTTATAATTTATGAAATAGCAGCTTCCTAAATTGGTAGATGGTAAAAATAGACATGAAGTAGTTCTTTAGTGTTATTATTGCTTTTTTTTTTTTAAGTCTTTTAATGTTTTTGTTACACCTACGCTAAGTGCCAGATTCTCAGACTGTCAACAATTTTATAAGAACTGGAAAACTATCTTTCAAAAAGAAAAAAATATTATGCCAAAGACAATTGGTATGTTTACTTGGGAGAGCAAAAGCATGTCTGTAATCCAAAAAGGATGCTCTCAGCTAATTAGTTTTATTAAAAATGTTTCTGTAGTATTTCTTTCAACATTGTATTTATTTTCATTATATCTTTACATTTTATCTAATTATAACCACCTTCATTATGTATGATTCTATACTTTCCCCTAGAGCTGCATTTTGGCATGCTGAGAACCTCTGTTGTTTGAAATTATTATAAAAATATATGTGCTTCTTATAGCCATGTTACATCTTATTAATTATTCCAGTTCAGGGATGATTCCCTAATCATCTTTAAATCTGCAGCCTCTAGCACAGAGCACAGACCGAGGTGGACAGTCTTCATGTATCTATCAAGTTCAGTTGAATCATTTAATATCTAATTGCCATTCATTTGATAGTCACTACTCCCCATAGTTACTGGCTTCATACCCCATACTTTCATCTGCCCAGAAGAGATTTGTGAAGAATATCTTCATTTAAAATTTCAAATTGGTGGGACTTCCCTGGTGGTGCAGTGGTTAAGAAGCTGCCTGCCAATGCAGGGGACATGGGCTCGAGCCTTGGTTCAGGAAGATCCCACATGCTGTAGAGCAGTAACTAAGCCCGTGCACCGCAACTACTGAGCCTGTGCTCTAGAGCCTGTGAGACACACAGCTACTGAAGCCCACGCGCCTAGAGCCCATGCTCTGCAACAAGAGAAGCCACCGCAATGAGAAGCCCGCGCGCACCACAACGAAGAGTAACCCCCGCTCGCCACAACTGGAGAAAGCCTGCGTGCAGCAATGAAGACCCAACGGAGCCAAAAATTAATTAATTAATTAATTAAAAAATTTTTCCAACTGGTTAAACATTTGAGAATTTTCAGTTTCAATATCTTGGTTAGAGTGATTCTGGTTTGCCCAGGACTGCCCTGGTTTTAAAACTAAAAGTCCCACACTCCACGAACCCATTCAGTCCTGGGCAGATTGGTAGACTGGTCATCCTAATCTTGGAACATCCTAATATTAAAAAAAAATGTTGAAAATCCATGTTCCATATATTTATTTCATATGTACTTGTGGAAACTGTAAGATTTGGGGAAAACTAGGCTGAATATTTTTATCCACCATACTTCTCACTTATAATAAAACAATTCAGTAAAATCTCATAAAATGTTAAATAGTTCAGAAAACTGGCTTCCTATTGATGATGCCTTAGTTTTCCCTTAATCAAGATATTTGAAACTTTCTTAGCCTTGGTTAACTGTACCACATATGTGATGAATAGCACTCCCAGTATCATTGAAATAATGAAATATTCTCTGATTGTTTTTGTGAGTCAGGAAGAAATATGGCATAATCATAGTGATCTAATTTACATCTAGTTTTGTATTCTTGCTAACCTTCATTTTTCTCTAAGTAAACTAATGTTCATATTCGTGCCTTTGTGTTAAAAATGGCCTGAAAGGGCTTCCCTGGTGGTGCAGTGGTTGCGCGTCCGCCTGCCAATGCAGGGGAACCGGGTTCGCGCCCCGGTCTTGGAGGATCCCGCATGCCGCGGAGCGGCTGGGCCCGTGAGCCATGGCCGCTGAGCCTGCGCGTCCGGAGCCTGTGCTCCGCAACGGGAGAGGCCGCAGCAGAGGGAGGCCCGCATACCACAAAAAAAAAAAAAAAAAAAAAAAAAAAATGGCCTGAAAAAAAAAATGGCCTGTCTGGACTCTTGTAAACAAGGCAGATATTAGGATTGTTAAACTAGAGCAGCCTGTTTTTTTTTTTTTTTTTTTTTAACATCTTTATTGGAGTATAATTGCTTTACA